>NW_020448752.1:4787742-4812518 GCF_003343035.1 Apteryx rowi
AGAGCATGAACCCCTGGGAATCGCCATCACCCTCCTCCGTGCCGGACACCCTGGTGCAGAGCATGAACCCCTGGGAATCGCCATCGCCCTCCCTCCGCGCCGGACACCCCGGTGCAGAGCATGAACCCCTGGCAGATTAATAATAAAATATATTGATGTACATCTTTGATTCTCCCTTTTTTTCAGAACCCCTCTATGAAGTTGCATTGTGAGTACAATTCTTCATCTGTGATGTTGAGAAGACTTTGAGGGATTCAGTACTGGCATCTGTTTCAGAAAAACCTCTTTTCTCACTGAACGATCAAAGATTTCCTTGACTTTCTTGGGGGGAGGATCTGAATACCTTGACAGTGCATTTGATTAGCAGCATGAGGACATTAACATTTCAATGCGGAAGATAGTAAGAGAGGGTCTATTCTTTAAGACGTTAGAATGAGAGGAAGATATTTTGGGTCCTTCACTCTGTCTTGCAGGTGCCATGGGAAAGCTGTTCTCTGTAGTAAATTTCCAACATTATTTCACAAAGCAGAGAACACAAATTCTCATCTCTTCCCTCAAGATAAGTTCCTCCTCTACATGCCTTTTGCTTAAGAAACATATCCCAGTGGTTATCTAAATATGTTATTTTGTGCAATTCCTGTTTGCTTCTACTTATAAGAACATATTTCCTGCCCCATCTTAATCTTAGCCCTTAATCCCCTCATCCTATTTTTCTGTTCAGAGATATACCTTACCCACCTGTGGCCCCACCAATTGCTGTTTTAGCAATTATTAATAGTAGTTATTTTGCAAAGGCTGGACTATATGGTGACAATCCAACCTTTGGAAAGTCTGTTGAATACCAGTATAATAATGCCACCAGCGATTGTGATACCAATGTTAATTGTTTGTTTCCTCTTTTTGAGTGTGTGTGTGATTCTTTTAATACTGCTTTCTAGTGTCTTTCAGAGCCTCACAGACTCTTAGTAGATTAGTGTAAGTTTTGCTATTCTCTGGTCAAGGTGTAGATCAAATGATTTCTGATTTATTCCCCCTTCTCATTAATCTCTCTCTGTTGTTTCAGCCATAGCACCGTAGATGTCATGAGAACAGAGACTGATTTGGAGGTCCCTGCTAAGTGCCCACAAGAGGAGGTAAATTCTAGGACTGAAGCAGCATATGAAACCATGTCACCATATGTCACCATGAAAGACAATGACTATAGCAACATATGTACTGGGAAAAACACTGAGTGTGAGACCCTTGTGAAGGCAATGGAATCAGAATATGAAGCAGAAGACTTTTAGTAGAGTACCTGCATTTCCACATGAGCGGCTGTGCAGAAGATGGAGCTGCAGATCTTGAGTGGTGAATTTTGCCAAAGGAAACTATTTTTCCTATCTGCCTTCTCCACTGATAAATATACCAGTCTCATTGCTTTGTTTAACCTGGGGAAACCGCACAACCTTGGGCTCTGGTGAATAAGGTCCTGCCCATTGGTGCAGAAACCCTCAGCTGAGTGGTTCTCTACCTACATTTATGTAGCTATTAATTTACGAGCAGCCTGAAGGACAAAGGTGAGGAAGAAGGGACCTGGAGAAGTAGAAACACTGAAGCCTTTAGCCTGCAGGTCTAGGTGTAACTGGTTGCAGCACTACCGGCCAATAATAACGGCAGGGTATATTCTCAAGCATATGTTCCCCTGTTCGGACATCACAGACTGCAAGGAACCAGGAATTGTGCCGGAAGTGGAATGTTCCCTGGCTTTTACAGTTACAAATACTGGTTGTACAGCTTGTTTGCCCTTGAGTCTTTTTCATTTGAGGATGGTAAAGGGACCACAGAGGGTGTTGTTGTCCCAGGAATGTCATTTTTCCAATCAGACTGGAATAAATTACTGAGAGGAAGAGGGAATGGCTCTGACCTGATGATCCTCCTAATCCCCACTGGCTGTTTTTCTCCTGGAAAAGCAGAACTGATGTTGAAAGAAATGTTAAAATTTTATTTTATAGTGTGGGGGCCAGAGGCATGATAACATAAAAGCATTGCAGAATATTAGCCTTCTTGATGATTGCTTAGAGAGAAAATTAAGGCATTTGGTATAGTGATTGAGCAAGGGACCTCCCTGGACTCAACATAGATTGATACCAATTCACTGTGTGGAACATGATGCAATCTGTCCATCTGATTACATTGGAGATATTAATGCTGACCTATGTCATGGGGGTGCTGTGAACTTTCATGTTTGTAAAATGTCTTGAAAAGTGCTTGATTAGTGCAAAGTATTTTCTTCCCCAGGGCAAATATAAAAGGCTTCAAAGGAGTCAACTGCATACCAATTCTGACTTCCTTGATATTTCACCATCCAGTGCCTTCATATTTCTGTTGCTTACAAATTTGTGCTTTTGCTCTGTCTCCTGATTTAATTCTGAGGAACAGCTAGGGGTCCAGTCATGGCCACAACTTGACTTGGGAGTTTGACCTGTATTTGTCTTCTAAAGAGGAGAGGACAGGAGGGGGGCAGCATGCCTGCACATCAGCCCACATCAAACTCCTCTCATGCCTACAGCCTACACCAGACYCTATAAGGCTAGTTTTCAGGCTGCCTCTACTTGCAAATTTTCACAGACCTGCATACACCTACCCCTGTGGTGGCAGCACAGTAAGATATAGAAAAATGAAGGTGACAGACTGAGGCCTGAAGTCAATGGAAAAACTCCGATTTCAGTGAGTTGGTTAGGCGCATCAGTGATTGAGCTAGGCACATTTGGTTGAGGGTTTCCCAACAGCACCTTTCTTCCAAACTCTTCAGCTAGTTCTGTTTTTTTTCAGGAGTTTATCAGTCAGAGTGGGGTGATAAGTGTTATTATGCTACTAAGTCACTGTCAGAGGTTAGAAGGACTTTGAGGATACTGCAATACTGACTCTTGCTTCACTGCCACTGGAAGGCTAAGATAGGAGCTGGACAAGACAGATCATCTAAATGATATAAAACCTTGCCTGTGATTTAGCTCAGGAGTTAAAATCCTTGACTTTCATCTCACACCATTACTCAGTATGTTGGTCTGCTCTGAAAAGCAGTTATTTAAAAAAATCTTTGGCTCCCTATTTATCGGCTCTCAGAGGCTCAAATCAACTATTCCTTTCCAAGCAAAACCAGAGCTGTTTTCTAACAGCCAGTGCTGCAAATGCCTTCCAGTCCCAGAGTCTCAAGCCAGATTCTTTCACCTCAGGCTGTGCAGTCCCGTGATCTTTAAGCTACGTAAGCCTTGAGGACAGCAGAGTCAGCAAGCCCTTTGACGACCTATGACAGCCTTGAATCTGCAGCACCTTCCAAGGCTGTGTCTAAGCTGCAATGCAGGTGTCGTGATGTGTAGAATTATGGGAGGGAAAAGACACGGAACAGTAGTGTGGTCATCTATGGCCCACCACCATGCTCTGTGCAAGCTCTTCAACGCCAAGGTACCACTGGAGCTAGAGGAAGTGTCCCCCACACTGTGGGCCTGTCCCAGGCATTAGCTTATGGGGCCCACCTGTCCTCCCTGCTCACAGCGGGGCTGTTGCTGGCACAGCTGAGCCACCCCAGGTCCAGCGAGCAGACTTCATCGCTGGCTGGCAGGCCCTCGCGGGCGAGCGTCTCGGGCAGCCCCGCAGGACTCCGTTGCCATCGGCCCCTCGGCCGCCGGCCTCAGCCTGCCTGGGCGATGGCTAAGCGTGTCGCAATCGCAGCCTCGTTGGAAGGTAAAGGTTGCATCGACTCCACAGGTCCGACGGGAACACGCAAAGCCTTAAGAGTTCATTGCTTCCCCTTCCCCCCACCACTGACTTCTTAATACACTGATGACTAAATCTGTTCCCAGGGTTAATTCCAAGTAGTCGTGTTGTGAAAACATACCTTCGCATGCAGAAAACAGCTTCCTATCCACCTGTCGAACACAGAGAAGCTGTGAGGATAAGAGCCAGATCAAGGCAGGAGAAAACAATACTGAGAAGCAGTAAATCGTCTCTTCCTGAGACACCGCTTCCAGTATACATCTTAAATGCCAGGGCCAGGCCAAGGGAAGCACCATGACTGTGGCCTTAGAGATGTGTGGCAATCAAAAGAACTCATGCTGCCAGGAGAAGTGCAGAGAAGGTCACATCCTCATCGCTCCAGAAGGCAGGAGGCCCTGTTTGGCAGTCTGCATGAAATCAGCTGGTGGTCTGCATCCAGCTCCCAGACATCAGGTGTCTGTCCCAAAACCTCCAGCTCTGAGCGCCACATCACACCAGGTAGCATTTTACGTCCCCAAGCTGGAAGGCTCTACTTCTCTCTAGCACCATCTGCTGACAAGGAAACAAAAACTGCTCTGCTGTAGGAAACAACCCAAAATGAGAGAGAATGGCCTGGAGGCGTACCCTTGCACAYGCTGCTGGGGAGTAGCTTGTTAAAGCAGGAGCGATGAACACTGTACACGCTCGAGTGCATAAGAGGAGGCATCACGCTTACGCGAGTGAGGTGGCGTAAGGCTTGGCTACAGAATGAGGTGCGATTGCTTGGAAAGGCAGCGGTGGGAAAGGTCCGGGCTCTGTGCCGCCTCCTCTGCCTGCAGCAGGGCATGGCGCTGGCTCTGGCTCTCCCAACTCCGACCAAAGGCGCTTGCCGTTCTGGGAGATGAGATGCGAAAAACCCTCCTAGTCAGATCCTGTCAGAGCTGGTGGGTTTCCAGGAACCGTTTCGGTTTCCACACATTTCCATGTCACAATAACAAAAACTATTGGAACTATTTCAAACAACGGTCCCCCACCAGGCCACAAACATGCCTGGCCCTGACACCACTTTTCGCCAGAGCTCAAGTCCTGGGAAACTCAGCTCTAGCTGCCGGGCGGATTGAGCTGTCAGGCAAACTGCAAGACTTTGAGCAAAAAGTTGGGGCTTCTTTTAAACTTTTTTTTGTCTTTGTAGCCTGAAAGGTTCACATTTCCATGTTTCTCAGTAACCACAAGCTCTAGAAGTGCGTATACTATTAAAGCTAAGATTTTTACCCAATCCTTTGGCTCCAGGAGCTGGAGCTTTGAGAAGGATGCTGCTTATCGTGAGTCTTGCGGTGAAGTCCCGAGCCCTGCCAGCGCTGGCTCCCCGAACAGCTGAACTCTTGTTGACGCTGCTGTCACCTCCGCGCCGCGTGGCTGTCATGAGCCCTGCAGCTGCAGAGCCCCGCGGTCAGCCCATGCCCACGGGCCGGCCGACGGACAGGCAACGGCTGCGGGGCCCTCGAGAGCTTTCAGCCTGCGTTCCCGCTGGACAGAACGTCCTATATTCCGAGGACTGCTGCCTCTTTCTACCACGTGGCTTCCAGCAACCGTTTCCTACCCATTCCTCTGCTTGGCTTTAACACAATTAAGAGCGGACGGGACAGGCCCAAAAATACCTTGCCAAGGCCTGTTGCCACCTTTAGGGAAATGCAGACCTTCAGAGATTCAGCTCTGGGCTCGAGTCCACTTTAGTTCTGCGGCTAACTGCCCCTCGGACCTTGTCTGAAGACCAACCGACCCAGCTCCTGGGCGAGCCAAGGAAGGGGGCAACTTCCTGGGCTAAAAGAGCTAAAAGGGAAACTCAGCTCATTCTGCAAATCCTGCATCTCCCTATGGTTCTGTCCTGCTGTCCCAGGTAGAGAAAGGGTTAAAAACTGCAGGAGGAGGAGGTGGCTGAGGGAAAGCAGGAGCAGCTGGGCCTTGAGAGGCCTTAAAGAAGGGGGGGGAGGAGGAGGAGGAGGATGCTGGCCCTCAGAGGGGGTTTCTCTGTGGGATGAAGGGCACTGGGGGAGGGAGCCCCCCTCTGCCAGGCAGCCAGCTGCAAGCAAATGCTGGAGCACCTGCAGGTGGGAAATATCTCCGCTTGGCTGAAGATCGCGGGGACTCAGCGAGGTCTGCTCTGAGCAAGGAGGCCTGAGGCAGAGGGAACCAGCTGCAAGGTGGAAGAGTGAGGAAGTCCTGCAGGTGCGTGCCCAGGGCAGGGAGGGTCCTGTTGGCTTCTCTTCTGCTGCTTGGAGGCATTGGAGCTGCTTGGACAGCATCTCTTTTAGAGCATGGGTACTTCTGCTGTCAGCTGCTCTGAAATCAAGAGAGCAGCTTAAAAAAAAAAGCAAAAGCCTGCATGCTCTGCACTACTGTTAAGAATCTTCTCTGAATGTGCATTTTGGCTTCCCCCTTTTGCCATGTGGTTCCTGAGATGTAAGGTCATACTTTGCATTTCCAGGCTCTTCCTCTCAAGCAGGAGTGCTGAAAAATATGTTCTTTAATGTAAAACCTGTAAATTTTGTTAACCTTGGATTGTTGCAATCGTGAGGAGGAGCCCCCACACTGTGAGCCCAGTGTGCTAGTGGGGTGTAGGGTTGCTGCAGGGTGTGTGAGCTGTCACCTGTGCTTAAACCCACCCCAGGGCATTCCTGGATCTCTGCCAAAAACAAAGCAGAAATGTTCCTTTTCACAAAGGGGTGTAATGCTGTGTGTTCTGCTCCTGCCTTCAGCTGAAGTTTCCTGTGATAACCTTTGTGTCTGAACAGGCTCATTTGTGTTCTCTTTGTTAATCATTTGCATTTTACATGAGGAGCTGCTGTTGTGGGCACTTTGCCCAGGGGCTTCTTGCTTCTGGCCTGTGCACTGGCGCTGCTCATTTGTTGCCCCTCCAGTTAGACACCTCCAGGCAGCAGCCACTTATCCTATGGATTTGAGATGCAAATACTTGGGGGGGGGGGGGCAGGGAAGGGGAATGTCAGTCCTGCTTTAGCAAACCAAGTTTATAGGGAGAGTCATTGTCTTTTATTAAATCAGTCGATGCAGTTGGGGGGTGAGGCATCAGATGAGATGTGGGGCATGCAAGCCCTCCTTCATGGACTTTTACCAACCTGGCATATGCCACTGCTGCCTTGGTCTTCCCTTCCTGGGTAGGCAGCGTAATTGCAAGTTCATGTAGCTTTTTATGGCCTGAGCACTGGAAAGAACAAAGCCTAACTTTTACCTTTAGAGCCCTGGATTACAGTGATGCTTCTTCTTCTTCAGGACATTAGTTGATTATCAAGCAAATTTTCCTTCCCTCTCTGTATGAGCATTATGTACTGCCTGTATTACGAAAGGTTTCGTAACACAGTACTGGACACTACAGGACGGTTGTGCTGCAGTGTCAGGCTGTTGTGCATCCCAGGGGGCCAGCAGGACCTGGCTGTCCTTGTTTGGGTTGTGGCAGGGCCAGGACCTGCTCCAAGCATTGCTCTCTTGGCATATATGTTGGTGCTGCTCTTGGCTGGCTCCCAGGTGACAGCTGGTAGAGGAGGGGAGCATTGTCCTGCCCAGCGGCAAGAAGTGTTGAGACCATTAGAAAGGTGTGTGAGGTCTCTTGAGCTTTGCTGCTGGGGATGGTGTAATTTATCCCCACACAGTGGTGGTAGCTAGTGCATAAACTGCAGAGCACACTTCCCCAGAAGCTGGCCTTGAAGACACCAGGTTGAAACAGCAGCTTTTGGTGTTAGCAGTTTCAGGGGTAATGCAGAACAAGAGAAATGGGTGGACCGGATAGCCGCCACTGTGATCACGTGGGGTAACGTGTGGTGCAAGGCTGGTGCTATGAGGGGAAGGAACCGAAAACGTCTCAGTTTCCCCATCCTCTCCTCACAGCAGATCCAGACCCAACAGGCAGGACTGGCTATCTCTTTTTTTTTTTTTTTTTTTTTCCAATCCCCCCCCTTTTTTTTTTTTTTTAAACAATTAACCTAGTGTTTTATTCAAGATTTGCTGCCATTATAAGCTCCCAACTCCAAGTTCCCTCACTGACTGTGTAAGACCATGATTTTTCCTACTTTTGATTCCTCTGAGCACAGATGTGCTCTGAGGAGCTCCGGGCGGCTTCTTCAGAAACCCTGAAGCCTGGGGGAGGTTGCAGACAGAAAAGGCAACAGGGCTAAGGAAGGGGTAGCAGATGCCCCAGCTGGAGCAGATCCTGTGTGCTTCAGTTGTTGGCACTGCCTCTAGTTCAGGCAGCAAACCAGTTCTGATCATCATCAGCAGAACAGCAAAAATGCAAATAGCCCCTCTCCAGTGCTTAGGTTGTTGTTTCTCCCTGTGCAGCAAGTCTGCAATTATTTTTTTATTTATATTTTTGGCATGTTTGGTAGTAAAAGCTTTTTCTGATCAGAACGTTTTTCTTCTGAAAGTCACAGAGGGCTTTGCTGTGTTGTGTCTCCATTAAGCAAGAGAACTTCTCCTTTCCTTGTGCCGGTCACTCACCCGTTGATGTGACTCACCCAAAGCACCAGCTCTGCACCAGCACAGAAAGGGAAACCTCAGCTTCTGCTCTGAAACTACACCGCCTCCAGATAAACACTATTTTGTAGTGGCCAGTACAGTGTCATGAGACTTGCAACTCCCCTTGCTTCAAAGCAGGGTGGAACTGCAAGGTTTGTACGTTTGAGGGTATGTGTTGGCTTTTAAACTGTCAGGTTTCCCTAGCTTTTAGAGCCATTCTGAAACTGCTGTTCTCAACCCGGAGAAAGGAGAGGAAGTTACAGACAGCGAAATTTGTCCCACTATAAGTTGATGTTTGYTCTTGCAGGAGAGGATGGAATTAAATTTCTTCCCCTTCCCCCCACCAATCTAGAAGGAATTGGGGGCTACCTAGAGAAAAGTTAGCAAAAAAGGAGAAGGGCAAACACCAGCAAAGGTAAAAACTATGAAACTGTAAGAAAACAGTGCTGAAGAGCTTAAAATGAACACTCAGCTAGCTGTGGTGCAAGAGTTTGTCTGCTGAAACCATGGGGACTGTGATGGCAGAAAGAGTTTGGGTTGACACATCTGCCCACTACATTAAGGATCCACTGGGGACAAAATGACCCCTGAAGTAATACTTTGTTCTCTTCTGAAGCTGACCTCAGCGATACGGATCAGGGTGATGTCTCTGAGTCATGAGTAGGTGCTGGAGAGAGACCACGGGAGTGTGAGTCATAGTGAGTAGGACCGTGTTTGTCCAGAAGTGCACAATAAGCCCTGCTGATAGGACTTAGACAGAAAGCAGAACACAATTTGCTTAGACAATGCTATATATTCATTGGTCACAGGTTTGTACAAATCCGAACTTCTTCAAAATATTTGGCAAGAAATAGTGGCAAGAAAAAAAAAACCCATAGTATTAAAGTTTATCAATATTCTCAAATGTTGCAAAATTTGCTGGTGGTACTGCCCTGAAACAAGTCAGTAGTATCTTGGGATTTTCTTTTGGTTTCTGAGTTTTCAATTTTAAACATCTTCAGAGAGTTCAAATTGTCAAATGGGGCTGGGAATTCACCCTGTGACATTCTTCCACCCTGAGATATCTCAAGCTTTGGATATGAAATGCCACAACTCAGTCATTAAAAATGTTAACCAATCATTAGATCTTCAGCTGGGATGATTTAGAGGGAATTATTTTAATAAAACAGCAGAAATGTAGCAAAAGCAATAGGCAACCTTGCAGCAAGTGCTGACTAGGAATAACCAGCCAAAACCAACGAGTCTTTTCTAAACAAAAAGGGCTTCAAGGAGAAGTGATAGACTATTTGGCTTAATTTAAAAATGGATTGAGCAAACCACCACTTTGCACTGGCCAATGGGATAGAGGGAAGTGAAACGGCAGTGTTATTAGTTTTCACTTCAATTAAAAGAAGATTCCTTTAAGTCCAATGAAAAAATTCTATGTTATAGATAATGCTGCTACTACCCATAATGCTATGATTGTAGTAGCCATAATAGCCATAACCTTTAACTGAACAGGAGCTTAATTAACAGCCTGCTAGTTAATGTTGCGAAAGAGAACAGCTCTGTCTTCGGCTGCAGAGAATAAGGAACCCGGGCCAAATTCTCTGCTTTCCTATCTCAGTGGAATTGTGCCAGCACAACTTTTATAGAGATTTGCCAATAAGATGAGCACCCCAATAGGCATTTCCAAAACTGGGGTGGAAGGGAAAMCTGACAGCACGGGAGTCAGAGTCAAACATTCAGTAACGAGATGGTTTGTTCAGTACCTCTTTGGGTTTTTGGCGAAGGGAAGAATACGGACAGGAAATTTCCCACCCGAGTCAGAGGAAGGGGTCAGTCTCCTTGGTGTCACGCTGTGTTGCTAAGCAAATGCCTCACTTGGGGTATTTGACAAACTGACACTCTGCCACACTGAGTGTCAAACTCAGCTTGTCAAATACACGCAGTGCTGCACTGCAGCTCTCCGAAGTGCCGTCGAACAGGTCTTTGCTGAGGTGGCATCCTAGGCAGATGGAGAGGAAAAAGAAGGGCTGAAGCTGCTGTTAACTTCAGAGGCTTTTTTTCAGTTAGCAAAAACCTTCATTATCCCCACCCTATTTCACACTCCAATGCTTTTCTTCAGGAGAGGCAGAACTGCACAAGCAGACACTGCCTTCTGCTGTGGAAAACATCTGCTGTGTTAATCCAAAGGCTGAAGATCAGTGAAGCTGGAAATGATGCTGAAAGCTCCAAACTAACCTTCTGCCTTAGTTATACAGCTAGCTTCGTAGCTTAAAATATTGACAAAATGGCCAAGCAAACACTCAGACGTGCAGTTTGGGTACATTACAGAGGTGTTGGTCTTCCTGATAGACACAGAAAGTCTAGACAAAGACCCAGAGAACATTGGGCAGGGGAGCAATTTTGCATTGAATAGAGATAAGGGCATGATAAGGGCATGATAATCTAACAGATTTTTCATAGCTTTCACTTTTATCCTCCTAAACTGAAACAAGTTGTTGAAGTTTCTCAGTTTAATTTCTTTTATTGGGTCCTTGTGGTAATTTTGCATTCAAGTAGTCAGGCACTCCCCACTGCCTCCGTATAGTAAGGTACTTCAGTTAAGTGCCTAACTCTAGATATGTGAATAGTTCAGTTGTAACCAGTGTGACAGATCCCAAAGAACATGGGATGGGGCTTCTGTATCTTAACACAGGTTGGGGTAAAATCCTGGCTCCACGAATGCCAACGACGGAATTCCTATTGGCAGGGATAGGCTCAGCGTTTTACCTCTTACTGTACCACTGATAGCTAAAACCAACCTTTTTACCCAGACCTAAGGAACTGAAGAGGGAACCTTTCAAGCCTAACTGAAAAAAAAGTATAAATGTGCCTCTGCATACACAGGGTGATTTGTCACTGACTCTGTTGGAAGTAAGTTCAGCTGCCAGCACTGGCTCAGAGTCCAGTGCCATATGTGTTCACTTTTGTGAGAAAAGTAACCACAGCAGCCTCTCATCCTTGCAAACATCAGTCCCAATCTCCATCTGCCACCAGGAAGCTGCACTGTTAGGCAAAATGGTTGCAAAGATTGTAGCGCTAAATGAAAACCAAACCATCGCATATGGAAACAATGAACTTCTTTGAGAATGAAGTGAAACTTCTTTTGTCAAAACTAACCCTTTCTGCTTCATTTCCAGCTCGCATAAAAAGCCTCTGCTACAAGAAATGGAGCTTTCTACCCCAATAGGCTGTCATAATGGCACTTTTTGCTTTCTTCCAGTTCCCCTGATTTTAATTTCATGTGACCAGCAGCACCAGTTTCTAAGAAAGCAGCCAGGCTATTTTTGATAGCACAATGATAAACTAAAATGGGTACGTTAATTACATGTTGGAAGGCATACCATTAAAGGGCACAAAAGTAGGATTCAGCTAAGGTATATTAACAGTGGCCTGCAGTGGGTGATTTATTCAGTCTTTTCTATCTCTTAACTTCTAGGATTCTACTTTAGAAAGATGATCATAGGATCGCATCTAATATTACACACATAGAAATAAGCCTGGAAAGGGGAGAGTTTTCTATGTAAAAGTACAAAATAAAAAGTGGTGATGTCAAATATATGGTTTCTATATGTGCTCCAAAAACAATAAAGAACGAAATAAGGATTTAACAGCAAAGAACAGCTATAGCTTTGAAGATAAAATCCATTTCTAGACAGGGTTACTACAAAGCCTTTGCCATTTTTAAATTCTGCCAACCCTTCACATTAGGCCTTTAGTGAGATGTAAATAGTGGATAGTTCTTTATTCTGGCTCCTAATTCAGAATGAATTTCAACCATGGTAGATAAAAGAAGTATGTAACAATGGGTAAAAGTATGTGTATTTCTTGAGTACTGGAAAACTTGTATTAGTGTTGATAAGTTAATTTAAGATCAGTCTAGCAAAAGATATATTGGTTTAAGCACAGTCAAAACTGATTTGTTATCTCCCTCAAGGTTTCGCACCAATGTAGTGATATGGTCTGAGGTACAAAACAGTCAGGCACCTGACTTCTCTTGGTTACTGCCGGGGAGGGGCATCCACCTATCTTCCCAGCATTTTGTCACCCTTGTGCAAATGTTTTAATGTAATCAAGGCTCTAAATTAATGTTTTTTAATCTAAAATACTCTGATCTGTGGGTTTTAACAACAGATCAGTCATAAAGACACCTGGGTCCCTGTCTAAGTCAGTCTGTCAGTCTGGTTATCAAATTACTGTCCTTCTGAAATGAACTCYGCTGTATAATGTAGAGTAACATTTTTTAATAAGCTCTGAGGGGTTTGCATAGGGTGGCTAGTGTTAGTAAAACAGGGATGCTCGCTCTCTACCTGGAAAAGATTGATCAGTAAGAGTTAGATACCACACGCTATTGAGAGCATTCTACCAGCAATGTGGATAAAAGAAAAATGAACCTGTGGTCCCCATAAGGACTCTCAGCCCTATGAAATTGTGATGCAGAGGCTGCACAAAGAAAAGACTGAATAGGCTCTTCAGCAGATATCAGTCACCAGACCTTCCTCAGCTTCAGTGCTGATTTCTAACAGTGGGAGATCTGGCCTTGAGAGGAAAAAAAAAAACCCACAGCATTGCTTCTTCTATTGCACCTTAAAATAAGCCCCCCATTGTGGCTTTCTGAGGGGGAAAACAGTCACTCAAAATGTTGCTGTCAGCAATAGATAAGAGAAGGGTCACACAGTGGAGATAATTCTATCAGTAGATAGGAATGGAGCTCTCTGCCCCACCCTGTAATGATAATATCTGTTTTGAATGGATTTGTCATTGTCAGAGCTTCTGGTTTCAAGCTGAAATGGGTATTTCCAAGTAAGCCTAGTGTTATAAAACAGACTGAACAATCAGCCGCTAGAGTTTTTCTTTCTGCATTCTTCAGTCAGTCCCTTATTAAAGTCACAAAAAGCTTCAGCTTTCCCCTTCCAAGCCACATGTGATCTCTCAGAAATTTTTACAGGGCTGTCAGACTTCTGCAACTTGTGATGAAAATCAATGAAAAGTAAAAGTATTGGATGGATTTGACTTAAAAACCTAGTAATAGCATGCATAAAAGTGTGGCTGTGTGGGTTTTGCATGCTGAGTGACAGGGTCCTAAGATGCAGACAGCAGCCATTTCAGGACAAGCACTTGTTATACAGGACTTGAACTGGGTTCGAGGCCATCTCTGTTTTCCACTTAGCAGAGAAACCCAATTGTCAGATTGAACTGAAAGCAAGAACTCCCAAAGGGCTGTGGGGAACAGAGTTTGCTGAATCCCTGATCATCAGGAACCTTGGGACGTGCTTCTCCTAGAAACTGCAAGCCTTCGCTATAGCAAAGTCAAATTCAGAAGCCTTTACTCAGTTCTGATCCATTTTGGACCTTCCCATGATCCCAGCCATTCAGCTGATTCTGCTGGGATCTTTGCCTGACAAACATTTGAACGTTTCGCTCAGTGAGTTCAATCTCATGTATCCGGCAGGCTCCAGCAAAGCCTGGAGCTGCTGCCAAAAGGGCTTGCTGCATYGCAGGCAAGCTGGGCTGCATATCCAAGTGTATCTCTGTAACACATCTGCTGACTTGGATGAGACAGTTAACAATATAGAAACAGAGCAAGAGGCCAAATGCCACAGCTTGTTAATTAATAACTCCTGCTTCTTAGCTGACAGGTGCCAAAGCAGCTCCACGGCTCCCTGCTTGGCTGTGCCACGCAGCTCCAGGCTAAGGAGGCTGTTGCTGCTGATGGGGCCAGGCTCTGCCTTCCCAAAGGGCTGACACAGGCAAGGAGAGAGTCTTTTCAGCAGTATAAAGTCACTTGTTCCCCAGGAGGAGCTGTGCAATGGCAGTGCGGGGCAACAGCTTTTGTGACACCCTTGTCCCTGCCCTTGCTACAGGCAGGAGGTGCCAGGCAGGAGGTGATCCCCTCTCCCCTCGGCTCTAGAGTTACTGGGGAGACCCTTGCTTCCTCACCAGGGGCTCTGAGGTATCTTTGGGCTGTAGCTTACTGGACGGTGTGCAGAGCAGCTGCTGTGCCCAAAGGAAAGCTTCTGGAAACTGCAGTTCCACAGCAGTTGTCCCAGCCTTGAACAGGAGGTGACAGCCCTAAGTAGTTCAATAAGGACTGTCCCTGAGCAGCAGGCATCCTTCTGCAAAAGTGCAGAAGTTCAGAAGAATAAGGACTGCAAGGCCTCCCCAGAGCTGAAAATCGCCCCCACCCTCTGTGCCCTCTAATTTAGTAGGGAACAAAGAAGCTGTTAGTCCTAGTTCGCTGTCTCTTCCTAGGCAACCCCCTCCCTTACTCAACTCAGGCTGAAAGTCCCTTCTGCCTAGCCCTGCTTCACAGTAATATCTTCCTCCATCTTGTCCTGTAGGTCCCAACTTTAGTTTTTCATACTCCCAAACAAGTAAAACAAGTAATTCAGCACTCTTCCCCCATAGACACATATGCCTCACTTTTAATAAGCAGCCACACGGTTTTATAGCCTGTACCTTGATAGCTCCTTCCCATTCCTTCCTGCTGTTTGCACCTCAGCTTCACCTGCAAGCTCCTTCACTGTCAATTCGTCTGTGTACAGCACCATGCTCATGGGTGATGTCATGTGAGAGATGACAGTAACACTGCACTCCCGTCTTGCCAGTGCAGTGAGTGAAATAACTGATGCAGTGTTGGTGTCTTTAGTTCACACGGTCTCAAGGAGTTCAGCAGGATTTTACAGAGTGCTGCATCCCTCTTAACATGAAGGCTCATCATCAGACCCCCTAGTACTGGAAAGATTTTCCTGAAGTACCCAAGAGCTGTCTTCTCTTGTTCATGATAAAAACCTATCCCATGAGATAGCAAGGTGGATGGGCCAATTCACAACTTTGCTAAACTAAGCATCAGGAGTAAGCATGTCCCTGATAGACACATTGCCAAAATCTGGGATATGCAAAAATCTGGATCTAGATTTTGTGCCTAGGATTCACAACATTGTAAGGGACAGAAAAGCATGAAGCATCCCCCTGTATTCTTGTCTGCCCCACAATTTAGAGCACAGAGAAACAGAAAGTCACAAGTGGCAAGGAGCTTTTGCAACAGCTGGTAAATACATCAGCGAGGAGGCTGTGGGTTTGTTACGGCTGCAGAAATGGCTTGAGAGGCTGAGAACCAGAATACTGCAATTGGTTCTTCAYGATTTATGCAAAAATACCAGGGAAGGGCTTGTGAAAACCCTTGTTATCTTGAACACCACTGATCCCCACACCCCTTCTCCAATCCCTCCTCAATACTCACCTTTGAGCTCTGGCCTCCACCCTCAGCTCCGCTCTGCTTTTGCTGGTCTCTGCTCTCTCTGACTGCTTGCATCAGTAACTTTTAAGAAAAGGGAAAAGAAAAGTGTGCGTGTGTGKGGGGGAACCCTCGTCTAATATTCTGAAGTCATCTAGGCAGAAGTCAAGAAAAAGAATTGAAGAGCACACTCGCGCCTGCACTGGGACACCGTCTCTCCCTGGTAAAGCCCTCCTCCATCCCGCAACTTCCCCTGCTCTTTGTTCGTTGTTGCCCTGTCTCATCTATGACTAATTTCGATCAAAATCTCCCTATGGCCAGCAACTTATCTGTAGTGTGTGTGCGTGTGTATGTGCATGGGGGTGGGGAGCATGCGCATGCGTCTGAGTACCAGGTATGGCTATGTACACATCATTATTGCTATTAATTATAATTCATACTCATCAACGAATCATGGTTCCAAGGGCAGAGGAACCAGCCGCATTTCTATCCCCTAACCATATGCTTACAAAAATATACACTGCCCAACAGCACAGCTTGTCTTTGGAAGGGAAATACCAAGAAACTCCTCTCATTAAAAGAGATGAAACTGCTCTCAGGCCCACGACGATGCTGAGGGGATGCAGTTCAAAGGTGATCTGACTTTGGTCCCCTGGCAAGTAAACATATAATGTGGGGTAGCAGGACAACTTTCTGTGTTCCCAGGAATGTGGACATTACGGGAGTTTCAGTATCCCAGTCCCTGTGGTCCTTTGAGACCTCCCAGAGAAGACATGGGACAACAAGCCCTGAGGGACCGATCCTTCCCCCCATCTCAAGCCACCCGCTTTGGCCGAACAGAAAGAGGAGCTGGTACCTACCATGCCTGCCCATCCTGGCCCTCTCACAAGGGGGGACTGTGCGGTGCAGGTCGGGCACCTGGGGCTCGGGGCGCCTGGGGGACGGCAGAGCAGCAGAGCGGTGTGGGGGTGCAGCCCAGGCGCACGGCTCGTTTTTGAAGGGGCCGCTCCTCCTTCGAGAGGAAGCGGCGAATGGGGAAGATAAGGCTGAGGTTAGATAACAGGAAATGTCTGGATGTGAGTGACAACATGTCCAAGTTGTGAAAGTGGCGCCTCTCTCCATCCTGCTCCGGGGTGCAAAGCTCACAGGCAGAGCTGAGAGGGAGGGCACGGGGGGAGGCACCCCRCATCGGCAACGCATATAACGCCGCCACTTAACAGCGGGCCCCGAGGCCGAGGCACGGCTGCACAGCCAAACTCCTTGCACTGATGCCAATAGCGCAGGGAAGGTCATACCTCGGATTTTAGGCTATAGTCCAGCAGACCTTCGCTTTTAGGCAGGAAAACTGTTTCGGCAGCTGCACTGCCTCGGCTTGCCCCGAAGTGCAGCCACCGGACGGTTGCCCAGGCCCCGTGCGCTCAGCTGCTGCGGAGCAGGGGAGCTGCAGGGTGTGCCGGCAGAGGAGAGCAGCAGACGGGACGGAGGCAGGGGCCGCCAGAAAGGCTTTGTCTCAGGAGACAGGTTCACTCACATGCTCTGCCCAGAGGGATTTCTTATTTTATGCCTCTGGTTGTGTAAGGAGCAGAGCAAGAACAGGTTCCGCTTGGCGAAGGGGAACTGCCCTCCGCTCCGTTCCGAGGGCTTTGCTCCGAGAGGTTCCCAGTGGGGCCCGTCTCTCTTTTGAACGAACCGACGCGGCTGCAATGCCTCTGCTCCCCAGCCCGTATGTGGGCAGGCAGCCTCTGTTTTCTCAGAATCACAGCACCTGATAGGGAAAGCAGTGCTGGGTCTCGCCCTCTCTGAATCTGCCAGTCCATCTGCGTATCCATCAACATCAACCAAGGATCACTGTCACTGGAGTAGCTTAACGTTCCCAACGCCTGCTCAGAAAAGTAAAGATCAGTGCTTTGTTTAACATCCTCTAAAATTGTAATCAAAGCCAGATCCACTGTTTCTCACCTCATGTCCTCTCCTGGACTGCCCACAATCACGGGTGCTTTAAGGTAGACAGCACATCATCTCCTAATGCCATTTTCATCTAACCTGGCTGGGAGCACGGTTAGTCAATGCAGCTTTGGAAACAGTGGCCAACGAGCTGTCTGTGCTCAGGCTCCGAGCACAACCAGTGCTGCAGAAGCCAACCTGATTCGAGCAAAAGCAGCAATTCTAGAGAGAAATTCCTTAGTGTGGCCAGTATGGTGTACCACATCTTTTATAAGGCCAGGACTCATTAAAAATATGTCACTCTCTGTTTGCTTTATCCCTAACATGTTTGCCATCAGCTAGCAGTGCCAGCGTGATGAAGATTTGGGGATCGTTCTCGTGGGATCAGTTTTCTCACTCCTGACACTCAGTTGCCGCCTTTCCTTTCCAGTTTTTACATCTCAAGCTTTCCTTTTTCCAGCCTCCCCACTGTTATCCCAGCTCTGTAGCCAAACCACATGGAGATTCTGTAGTGTTTGCTGCTGGGGCCCTAAATTAAGCCAGCAGCTTTCAGTTATGTTATCAGCATGCTTGGGTTGCAGCCACATATTTTATTACGTTCTTGCAGTTCTGTCCAAACCCCTGATCTGGAAAACACTTATGCATCTGAGTAACTATGTGCACTTTGAACTCCTTGGGACTGCTCACAAGCTACTCATGAGCCTGCGTGCAGACACAAGTGAGGCCCAACATTCCTGCTAAAAGCAAAATCTGGCCCTTGTGCCTGAGGGATATTTAGATAATGAGCAATACAGTCAGTGTCAAGTTCCTCTTTCATTTGCCTGTATTTTAAAATACATAATGAAAGAGGAATGGAAAGGTTTCAGTGATTTGGTTTTGTTTTTACTTTGGTTTTAACTGGGAAAAAAAGTAGGTGCGTTCATGCAGTTTGTGCAGTTTTTTCTAGGTTTTCTTCTTCACTCTCTCTTTCTCCCACTTGTACACAAAGGGTTTTGAAACAGGTGAACTTCCAGGTCAAGTTCTACGGAAAGACCAATGGGCAGATATTTTATTTCYATCTTTTTTGTTTGTTTGTTTGTTTGTGAAGATGCAGTGCAAAGAAAGTGCTGAAAAGCAAAATGTTAGGTCCCTCTCATTGGAAGATAATTTAAAAAAATCATGAGCTGGCCAGTGTGAGAACACCCAAAGCAAATACCACAGCATTTTGTAATTTCTAAACGCCAGACCTAAACTCAGATCCAATATCCACAGTCCACATCTATCTCTTAAAGAGATTTTCACAATTATCTTCTCAAACAGAAGCTGTTAACTATGCATCTCCCTTAATTTTCTACTAACTGAATTGCAGATCTGAATTCTATTCACTCATTTTTGCTACAGTTTCTATCTCAAGTTTGCAATGTTATTGATAAAACACTGTCAGCCTATTTCTGAACTTGCTCTTATGTCATTTCCATCTATGTGACTCTCTGAACATTACTGGAGTTAGTAGTGATTTGCAAGTGTGGCTCAGGACAGATTCAGACCCCAAAGCAAAGACAGAAACAGGACTTGATACATGTAGAAAAACGTAAAGACAATTCAAATACTTTCCTTAGGAGAACAAAAGCAGTATTGATACATTGCTCCACAAATTAAACTCCTATGAACAAATTGCAATGTTCAGAGCACATTTGGCTTCATCTTCATGATAAACATCCCCATACTGCTCTAAGGTTAACTGTCATCATGTGGTACATCTCTTATTCAGGAGGTTAGAGCAGTTAATCAGAATAGTCTCTTTTGGCCACTACATCTTAAAATGATTTGTGAACAGTTTCAAACTGGTATGCCCAAATGTAGGCTATTAAATTTGCAGGTAGGCTGGTAGGTAAAAGCAGCCCTCTGGCAAAGGATGTGGATCCCTAGCCTCACAACTGTGGACTTCTGCATATCAATCCTTTCAGTTTCATGAGTTTAAGAGATTGTTACAGGTATGGTGATTTTGTCCTGTTCGTTTTTGTGTCATATGGCAGTAAACCTTGTGAATCTGGGATCTGAGTCAGGCTGGAAAATGCTCTTTGGATATTTCATGTTCCCCTTGGGTGGTTGCACAAAGTATTATTGACTTTATGTGTCCAGGGCAAGAAACAGACCAGTAAAAACATGATAGTAATGAAACTGAATCAATGTGAAAAGAAGCAAGACCCTTGCACATCCAACAGACAGGCCTGGACCCTAGGGGCATTTCTGCAAACCTTGCATTAGAAGCTGAGAGATGCTTCACTGTTAACCTACACTGAATCCCTTGCTGCCATGCCTACGTGGCTACCATCATCCAATCCAGGTAGCTTAAAGGTTATTCAAGCATGGCAGCATCAGCTGCAGTCAATAAAGACTTTCTAGTAGACATGCCAGCACAAACCTTTAAACCTGAACCTCATTAGCCTTCACAGTAGGAGATCCAATGTCTTTCTCCAGCCAGGACACCCTGCTTTGCACTGCACCTAATTGCTGCAGTCTTACAAGCCAATGTTGATATCCAAGGTGGATGTTTCACAGTGAAGCTTATTTCCTCTATAGTTTGCAAATGTCACCACACTACACTGCTCAGTGCAATAGCCTTGAAATTGCACTCAATATTTCCTAATCAACCTATTTTTTTCTGTACATTTACAGCATGCAGCTCTGTGGCCTGCTCTGTGAAGAGAGAAGAGGAAGAAAGGAGGTAGAGAAGCTGGGGGGGATTACAGACTGCCAACAAATATTGTTTCACAGAGGTTTTTGCATATTGCTTCCAAAAAAGACAAAATTTTTTTGGAAAGCAACTGGAGAAAAGGGGCTAAAATGGGTCATGCAGTCCATTTAGTTAGCACACAGCAAATTCTCTTGCATTTTACTTTCGGGTTCTTGCCCTTTTTACCTGTCATGGAATAAGGCATGAATTAGCAAGTTTGTATCAAACAAAGACAAATTGGGGCTCATTCTACATCTGTGCAGGAAAAGTTCTGGACTCACTTGCCCAGATAGGACAAAGCCAGATGAATGCAGTTTGGTCCATTGGTCAGTGTAATATAAATGATGTCTCCCTCCCTTCCTGCCCCCTTCTCTGGCAGCCTCACAGTGGTAATAGTCAGAGGCCAGGCTCAAGCAAATGGAGGATGTTTCTGTTCGTGGTTGATTATGTGTTTGTCACTTTTATTTTAGACTTCTGGTTAAGAAAAAAAGAGAGAGAGAAAGACACACAGACACAAAGCAGGAGGTTCAAACTGTTTTTCAGATGGACAGTGACAGATAAGAAAACCCCATTAACTGTCACAGCCATTGAATGACCTGAAAGATATCCTGTACAGCAAATACTATTAATTATAGCAGCATACAATGAATAATAGTAGTATTAATACAGTAATTCTAGAGAGGTGGAAAAATAGCAGCAGCCAGAGGCCAAGTGGGTTCAGGTATCTTAGGTCCATTCTTATTCTATATGAATTAGTACATCTAGATTTTTATATGACAGGAAAAACGGACCTTCTTTTGTTTTCCCCAAATCCGTCATCCCTGTTCAGCAGAGACCAGTTCTCTGTTCATGGCTGCTGAACAAGAATCATAACCTTGCCTAGAGGTTTTGCCTTAAAATAAGCTCTTATTACAGCTATCTATCTCCTTAATTCCAGCACAGTATACATCACTGAAAAATAAAGCTGTATTTTTCCATCTTTACTCACTCAAAGGACCATGTTTCTCTTGAAGTAATCTTATTATATGGCTAGACAAAGAGGGGAGTCTAATGCTGGGTGTGAAAGATTGATAGAATTTCTCTCTTAAAGATTAAAGAAATTAGGAGCTATGGAGCTGCATTTCATTCACTGCTGATGTCAGTGCAGTTACTCCATACATATATATCCCTGAGACCAGAATTCAGCCCTGGAATACTAGAAAAAGAGCCATGGATAGACATCACTTTTTTTAGTATCAGAAAGTTTTAATGTGTGTTTAAGTCTTCAAAAAGACAGGATTATGCTGATGCTTTTTTATGGATGGTGATGGCAGAGAGAGATTGTGCTTCTGATGCTAATCATTGTCTTTTACTGAACACATTTAGATACTTTTCTGTACATATTACTTTCAGAAACCGCACATTAACCAAGTTTGTCTGCTGCCAGTTTCTGGAGATCTTATCAAACAAACATCCTTGGGCATAAAGCACTGCCAATTGCTACACGGTACAAGCAAAGGCCTACGTTAAACCCACACACTCTTCTTTCTGTGACTACAGTCTTTGAACTATACCAGGCCCTTTCCTGCRTGGGAATGCATTAGAGGTTTCCAGCTGTAGTATGGTTCACGGAGATCAAGGATGCATAGCTAATACTTCTGGTCTAGCTTTGTTTGGCTGCTCAAAAAACCCTGTGTGTTCCCTGTTTGCTTTGCAGAACTGGGACACAGCGCAGCCAAGTCCAGGCCATCAGAGCATTGGCTGCACTCATAGGGAGCCCCAGTGCCCGCAAGGCTGAGGTGAATCAGTAAAACCTGTCAAAGACATTCCTAGTGCCCCTTGCACTTTCAGGGACTCAGGTCAAGCCAGTTGATCAGCACAGATCCCCTCTGTGCATTTTTAGAAGGAAGGAAAAAGGCTTTGCAGAGTGGTGTCCCAAGGTGGTAATTTCAGACTGGCCCTCTGCTGTTGCTCAAGGTGCCATTGCTGGCAAAAGCAATTAGGAAAGTCAGAGAAGAAAAATGCATCAGAAGAATGTTCCTGAGTCACAGATAAGTGGAGACTGGGACTGCACTAGGGAGATACTGGTTGCCCTGTTCTTCGATTCTTCCCTTGGCATCTGCTGTTGGCTAACCTCAGAGATATGGTGCTGGGTTGGCCACCCTCTTGGTCTGACCCTGGGCAGATGTTCTGCTGTTCTGTTAGGCCTCAAACACAACTGCAGATGGAAGCAACAGTACCAGAAATACCTGTAATACAAAAATGGCGTGTTTATCAGTCCTGCACTTCTACAGGCCTGGAGGCAGCCACCACAACATAGCCAAGATGTTAGCATTTGCTGTTCTTGGCCCCTTCACTTTGGGCTTCCGAGAGGAGGCAGATGTGTAGCTTATCACTCGCCTCACTTCTAGCACACAGAGGGCATTTCAACACTGCTGCCTTTGTTTGCAGAGTCATTGTTGTAGGGAAGTATTTGACCACCAGGCTTCAGCTCGCTGCTAGTGTGCTGTTACTCAACAGTGACAGTTAGGTTTACATCAGCCATCATCCTCTGTGGCAATGAAGCGCTTCCCTAACACCGGAGCTGCTCTTGAGCTGAAGAAACCATTGTGACAGAACAAAACGGGGTTTTGCTATACAATGCACAGCTGTTTCTCAGTCTGCGAGGTATTGCACTGCTGAGCCCCCCTGGAAGCATTGCATCAAATCTGTCTTCTGTTTGGATATGGAAGATCTTTGCAGCAATTTATTCCCCAAAATCACCTCTCATAGCAGGACCACCTGCTCCATCAGACCTCTTAATGGTGGGGCAAGAAAGGCCCAAACAAAACTATGGGTTGGTACAACTGCCATTAATTTTTGTAAAGGCGGGAGCCCTTTCTTTCCGTAAGCATTGCACTGGCTGCCTAGCAATGTTTCTCACCCTTCCCAAGAAGAAAACTATCCTTTGAAAGAAGATCATAGTCCTTGTAACCAAGGCAATCCTTTCTCTTCTGAGGATCTTAAGAGATTCTTCATGAAATTATACCACTCCACATGAGCTTAACTGGAACAGACACAAAACAGACCAAAATACCTCCAACACCCAGTATCTATTCCAGTACTACTTCTTCTGTGTGATGGAGCTCTTGAAACATTCCACGGCATTTTCCACTCCAGTGAAATTCCTTCAGCACACCACTTCCAACTGCAACACTTCAAATGCTATTTTCTAGAGTGGAGATGACAGCTGAAGTGCAAGCATGTAAGAACTGGGGATTTCTTCTCCTTTTCCAGACTATCTGAATTGCTTGCCATCCTTTACTCAGTCAGGTATGAATGAAAGACTCCTTCAGGCAAGAGTATGGAAAGATAATAAAGGGAAGTGACTGATTTTTGTCTCCTTGACCATGACGTTGAACTTATGAAGGTTCTATTGAACGTGATGCCTGTGTCCTTAATCTTATCCCATGATGTGACTGTCAGTGAGCTTTGAAAACCCTCAATCAAGAGAGTTCAAATGTATAAACAAAATAACATCTCTTTTCCAAGCAGCTTATTGAACATTGCACAAATCCAACTAGGCTYATGAAAAGTATATTTTAACTGGCACCCCAGGTTCGTTCAGACAGTGAACTTACACATTTGGCACCAAGAGAGGCAAGAAGCTGCCCATCAGAGGACATTGCCTGAGTATTGCTGTCAGAGCACTGATTACTCTGCTGAGCAGGTTAAAATGCCACCATTTTAAACTGCACGGCAGTTTGGAGGGCTTGGCTGGGGCACAACTGTTCTCATGGCCTCCTGTCAAAGGCTGTGCAAATATGGAAGTTGAATCTGAAATTTGGAGCAGACAGGGTAACTTTGTAAGGCAGGGTAATTCTTCTAATCAGCAGGCAAACTTCTAGCCAGGTGGGAAGCTGTGCACGTGTGGTGTTCTCCAGGAAGGACAAAGCCGCTGTTGCAGTGTTTTATAGCGGAAACCTCAGTGTAGAATTCAGTAGGGCCTACAGACATGGGTATATATATATTTTTAAACTGTTTGGCTGTGTGGTATCACTTCTACATGCTATATTAAGGCTTTACCTAAGGATTTGTAACTTTTTAATAACTACAAAGCCAAATCCAGGGGTGATGACACGAGGAGGGGGAGAGGAAGGTGTCGGGGAACACACTCTGCACCCAAAGCTCCGTGCTCACGCTGCTCACTCCTCCGGCCTCCCCCAGGACCATGTTTGTTGTCCTCCTCTCTCCCCACCCAAAATAATCTGCTTAACAGCCGTGTTACTGTACGTGCAGTAAAACACACGGGGTCCTCCACGGCCTGTCTTTAGCTTTGACCGTGCTCTTGACGACGGTTAGTGGGAGCCCTGAGGGAAAAGCACGCGCTTCAGGGAGCGCAGGGCTGCGGAGAGGTGGCGAGGCCTAACCAGAGCCACCGGAGCAGCCGCCGGTCCCGGCCCGGGGCCCGTTTAAGGTGAGCCCAGGCCCGGTCGGGTCGCGCCCGGTGACCGGGGCTCGCGGGCCCCGGCAGGGAGCGGAGGCGCCCCGAGGCCCCGCGCGCCGCTGCTAGGGCGGGAAGCCCGGTTGGGTCCCGAGCTGCGGCGAAACCCGCGAGCGCCTCCCGCCTCCCGCCGC
>NW_020448752.1:4812574-4852379 GCF_003343035.1 Apteryx rowi
CGGCGGGACGCCAGGTGGCGCTGCCGCCCCCCGCAAGGGCCACGCGGCCTCCGCGGCCGGGGCCTCCTCTGAGCGGGCCGGGCCGGGCCTGGGCCTCCCCTCGCGGCCCCGGGTGCCTCAGGAGGGGGAGCGGAGCTGCTACTCCGTTTCTCAGCGTTCAGCCGTTCTGGAAGTGATCCCCCACTGCACTTTCTTTCCTCCCTCTCTTTCCTCTCTTTCTCGCTCCCCCCCCTTTTTTTTTTCACTGAGAAAAATTCAGTGAATGAGTTCCAAGATATTTTTATCCTCCTTTAAAGGATTGCCACTGTTTAACTTCCATAAATTTAGATTCATCTCAGAGGGGAAGAAACGCCAAAGAGTTACAAAGGGGCAAAAGAAAAGAAAATAAGAGCAAGGACAAGAGCTAAGTCATCTCCCA
Source organism: Apteryx rowi (assembly GCF_003343035.1). Lineage (NCBI taxonomy): Eukaryota > Metazoa > Chordata > Aves > Apterygiformes > Apterygidae > Apteryx > Apteryx rowi. The sequence continues at coordinate 4,812,993 of NW_020448752.1, forward strand.
TTCCTTCCCCCAGCACCCGCTACTCACGTCACGGAGGTGAAGACCTGGAAGGGCCTTCCGGAGGCCTCTCCTTCGGCCTCGCTGCAAGGCAGGGGCAAGGTGATGGTGCTGTTGCCGATGGGGGACACCCCTCCCGTGATGGAGACCCCACGGCTTCCCCACCTGAGCCATTCCAGTGCTGCATCACTCCGCATTAGCAAGTTTTCCCTTTTGTCCAACTTGCACTTTTTTTTTGCAGTTGAACTCCATGATATCATTTTTCTGTATCTATCATGGACATGGGAAGCAGATCTTTTACCTTTCTCTTTGTGACAAACCTCTACCTGTTTGAAGGTAGCTTCCATGTCTCCCCTCAGGCATCTCTTCTCAGTTTGAGAATGCGCAGTTCATTCAGTCTTTCTTCMTGCCTCCTTTCTCACCCAAGACCCCAGACATCATTCATCTTATCACTATCAGCTGCAAAGCGATCTGATCTCATGGGACTTGTTTTGAGCACCTGTGAGAACAGATGAGCTCCTGAGATCGCTTTCAGCCTGAATTATCCTGTGATTTTATTCTGCGAAAACACTGGGGAGAGCAGGGAGGTGAAGCTGGCAAGAAGGTGGTGTAGCAGAGCAGAACTATTTCTGCAGAGTGGAGGTCTCCCAGGCTGCCACCAAGTGTGGGATAGTCTGTGCAATGTGTGCATGTGGCCACATGTCTCCAGGGTTTGCCTCCAAGCCTGCACAGCCAACATGGAGAGTGTTAGCTGGTAAAACAAAACACCTGCTCCTGCAGGAGTTAATGGAAATTTTGTCTTTGTCTTTAATGGAAAAAAAGGAGACCAGTCGTCTCCTGTCTAGAGACCAGTAAGTGGTACATGTCCATTGCACTTGGTCCTGAGCACCTGCTTTATTTTCATCATGTCTCCAGTTCTAAAACAAGACCTGCCTCATGGTCCTGTCTTTGCCAAAAAAATAGCTGCTGAAGCTAAGGCATAAGAGCAGTTCTCCTTATCCCTCCCATTTCTCCAAGCTCAACCCATCCATGACCAATTCTCTGGTTCAGTTGGGATCATTGAACTCTCCATTTTGGGGCAGGGATGGGCTACTGAGCAAGTGTGGTGGAGGAATAGTTAGTTGCCTTTGTTGCCTCTCTGATGGCCTGGCAGATACCCTATTTCCATGACGGGCAGTGCTGTGGAAACTGCATGGGAACATTCTTTGCAATCCTAGGCTTACAGTCTCTCCAGGGAAAGAGCTGCTGGTCAGAAAAATACAAGGAGGACTTTTCAGTCTGGGGACTGGATTTTATTTTTAAAGTCCATGTAAAAATAACGCAAATAAAGATTTGTGTCTGCTTGTGGAATCCAGAACACAAAGTGGTGAAACAGTTGTACAGTTTTCCCAGGCAGCTCAGAACAGTCCCACAGAATAGTGTGACTGAAATAAAAGCAGCACTACTGAATTCTTTGCCCTGGGAATTGCCTTCCTACCAAGTGAAATATGACCTTTGGTATCATTATGTCAGCTACAGCATTCTGCTAGGACCTGATTAAGAAAATAAAGAAGGGTCTCGTAATTACAATAATCTTAAGAACCTGGTTCTTGTTGACCTCCAAACCAAGCAATGATTGGGACCATCATGGCCCGCTGCCTGCCTCATCCCTCCCTATCTCAACATTTCTCCCTGAAGCACAATGCGCTTTCAGAGACCATCAGCAGCAGTGTACCCTGGGAGTGTCTGCGAGCAGAGACGTCRGCAGCCCCCCGTGATGGGACTGCTGCCTGGTTGCAGGACGCATTGTGCATCTGCACAGGATTGCCTGCTTGTCTGAGCATCTGCTGCCTCACTGAGCCCCCCCTCCTCTGGGGACTGTACAGAGTCAAGCAGAGGACTGGCTTTTCCAGGCAGGCAGGCAGCAGCTGCCTCCCTTAGCAGAAAAGTAGCAACACTAAAAAAGCAAATTTTTAGAAGTGGGCTGTCTATTCTTTTCCTGCAACCATTGTTTCTGGTTGGAGTTGGCAGAAGTAATGAATTGCTTCCTTTAGGCATTTTGGGGCAAAGAAGTCAGGAGGGCAGTAGGAGAGGAAGCACAGAAGTATTTCTGCTTCTTCTAGAAAATAGGTAAATGCTGGCACTGCACCCAGAGAAAGTAACTGGAGGGGTTATCAACCTCTTGCATAAACCCCTCCATGCCTCTTTTGCTGTCCCTTGTGGCACAAGATCAGTGGGAGAGCCTTGCAGAGGTCTAACAGGGAGCAAGCAAGGGAGAGTATGGAGAAAGGAGATCAGGGCTTTCTCTTACTCTCCAGCTCTGTTTTCAGCCATGTCTGTTCTTAATGGTGGTTTAAAATGAAAACCTTTCTCTGGAAACTACAGCTGCCTGTCATACCCCAAATACTTAGCATGCCTGCCCTGAATAGGACTGCAGTACCACCACCTTCTCCTTCGCATCCCTCCTCCAAACCTCCATCTGTTATAATACCTGATTGAAGGCAGGCAGTTTTAATTGACCTTAATGCTATCACTGGGCAGACGTGCAGTGAGCATTCATGATCATATCAGACTTTATACATTGAAAGTGCTGCCTCCTCCTTTCTCCTAGCAGTTCATCCATCTTGTGTTTCAAACTCTTCAAGGCAGGGGCAGTATTCATCACAGTCATTCTACTGTTCTGTAATGGAATACAATCGTATTTGTATAGGCATTTGTATGACAGGTCAGGACCTGACTGTACTAGTGCCTCTGAACAGACAGGGGAGAGGTCCCCTCTGCCCCAGAGGACTTGCAGATTATGTAGCACAGACAAAGCTGAGAAGGCAGCAATCAGAGTGATGTGAAGTACTTGGTCCAGGATCACAAAAGTGTTCCTCGTGTTCAGCCATTGGACTGTTGGTGACAGCCCCAGACCGCTGTAGCAATGTAAATCTTAAATAGAGTGATTTGAGTTTGATTTAAAGTTGCTCAGCTCCTAAACATTTGTACTTAATATACCTAAAACTTAATTCTCCTACTATTGTCATAGTCTGACGTCAGACACCTAATTTAGATTCCCAAGCTAAGAGCCTAGCTCCCTTGCTACACATATTATTGATATGGAGAGGTAGACCCCATTTTGCCTGAAAATGCCTCCATCATATGATTTGTAACTGCTGCCCACCCTGGATGCTCTGTGTTGGCTTCTGGAAAAAATTCTCCTTTTGCATGGACCGCAGAGAGAGTTGAGGCTCCCAGCTTCGGCTCTGCTGGAGATGTCTGCATTAGGTGTAACTACTCTCACTCACCTTGTGATTCTTCTTCAAAGGAGTCCAAACTGTCCACATTATATTTGGGTTGCTCCTTCTCAGGCCCCTTYGAGAGCCCGTACAAAACATCTCCAGAGTTACACATGCTCAGGTCTTGTGGATACCTAAAAGCAACCAGGATCAGAGCTGCATGGGATGATGAAATGATTTTAAAGGGCTTCTCTGATGGTTCTTCATCAAATGCCTACCAAGCTACTTTACTCCCACTATTAGTAGGAAACAGAAATACCCTAGGAGAAGTAGCAGGGCTGGGAAAGAATTGTTGCTGATTATTCCTAAAATCCAGGGTGGCCAAAACTTTAGTGGAAAAGTAATTAAAAACATTTCAGGGTCATTAAGCTAAAAGAAAAAGCATTTAGGARGAAAGGCTTTTAATATATTTTGAAGGATGTTAGAATCTTTTAAACAACTCGTTTTCTTCTCTTGAGAGCAGCAGGAATTACTCATAGTCAGTAATGTATTCAAAACAGTTCACCCTTTGTCTGCAAGTCTTCTGTGCCCTCCCCCCCAATTTTCTCTAATTGACTCATTATTTGAAACTATTTGCTTGTTCCAATCTGTGAACACATCCTCCATGCTCAAGCCCTTCACAGGCAGCTCCTGGCTCAGATGCACTGTTCAGAACCTGACCTGCTTTACTAATACACCTGGCTCACATGGAGTGACTCTGCCTCCAGTGAGGTGACCATTACCACCGGACTCTCCTTTCTGCTGCCATTCCCTGATTTAACATTTGTTCTCAGCAAATCTTTGTCATTAGTTCATGTTTTCTTAGCTATTTCTACTAGTCAGTTCTTCTAGGGAGCATTCGTGGAAAGTAAGGGCAGAAGAAAACCAAACTCCATTTCATTTTTAAAAAGGAATCTCTATTTGCATATACTGCTTTGCTGTCTCAGCAGGCTGAGCCACTGGCACCAAGGGGTGAATTGGAAAGCCCTGGTTATTCCTTACCACTGACACTCCCCACTATCTACCTCTGTTTAGGTGGTGGTGTTGGCCTGGTTAGGTTTATCTTTGACTCAGAGGAACCCAGCCACTGTAATATCTGATTTCACTAATACTTGCACATTCATCACTGCTGCCTTCACAGCTTACTAATGTTGCCTGACACTGTGAGTGTCTAGGCCAACATGTAAAATCTCTCTGAATGAGGAGGTGCTTTGCTTTCTCTGCTCTTTATTTCCTTTCTGTTGTGCTACAGAAGTCACATGGCACAAAGGATAAATCGATCTCAAATTTATCTGTTGGACAAAGAAATATCTGCCCTCCATGGCATCCTTTTCAAGCCTCAGCTCTGGGGTAGGGAGATACGTAGGGGTGGAAAGGCACTTTGGCCCAGCGTAAGTTGGTTTCCTGCAGCACATTCCAAAGCACATGCCTATCAAGCCCAGATTAAAATCAATTAAATGTTAGGGTTTCCATCCATTCAGCTTGGGAAATGATCCCAGGGTTTTACAGATCTTGTTGCTAGAACTTTTTTCGAACGAGGTTCAAATCTTAAACATCCTTTTGCACAGTTTCATCCCAGATACAGGCTACAATTAAAAATAATGGGATGAAATGAAGCCAAGGGAAATACATTAAGTCATGTTTGCAGAGAACAGGACAAAATGTCCTAGGAAGACAAAGAAATTGATTATTAATAATACATCTCACAGTGCAGGCACTGAAGAGGTTGTACAACCCGCTGTGAAGTCAGTGTGCATTAACCTCGTTGTGCAGACCTGCAAAATGAGCATAGGCTAGTTGGGATAAAGGTGGCTCAAGGTACATGACTACAGGGTTCGTCTAGATCTCGTGAAGTACAGGACCTCAGTCCTGCCACCGCAAACTCAGAAAGTCTGAAAACTTGATTTCTTCAGCGTTAGGCACCCGCATGGGCATTTTGGGGATCTGCTGACTTGCTGGATACACACAATGAATGGTTACCTTTTAGGAGCAGGGTTGAAACTCAAGAAAAGTGGGTTAATCTGACTCTGTGTAGCTGACAAACCGTATTTATTCATGTGGGAGTTAAACAGTGTGGAGGGATGGGATCAACCATAGTGGTCACTTGAATGAAAATGGATTCTTATTCTAACCCCTGGGTAGAGCATCTGGGTCCAGCAACCTCTGACAGTAGCTGTGTTTGTCCCAGTTATATTTGGCAATCAAGAGAGTTTTAAATTGATTTAATCTTTCTTGCTTTCTGTAATAACCAAGTTCAAATGAGAGTCATGCTGCGGATGGAAGGAACAGTCCGGGTCAGCAGGCCCCAGTATCTGTCAGGAGAGAGAAGTATGAAGATGGATAAATAGGAGACATTTGACCAGGATGATGAAAGATGACAAAAAAGTGAATGCCAAAACTTGACAAAGACAAATTAAATAAAGTGAGGATCTCTCAGTGAGTGGAGCGGCAGCAAGGCAAATTCTAAACGTGCTGGGACATCAGACCGGTCCCAAACCTCAAACCACCTGAATCGCTGCCAGTGGTTCTCCTTTAACAGCTTCAGCTACAAAACCACTGCCAAAGGGGAAGAATTAGGCAGCAATTGCGGATGAGGAGATCCAGATATCCTCACAGCAGGTACAGCACAGATGGCTGCAAGCTCAGTATCTTTTAGGCAACACATTGGAGTCTTAATGGCAGCAACATGCATAACAAATGAGGTCACCAGGACTAATATTATTGCAACAAATTCCACAGGAATTAATCACGTTTGAGCCATAACGATAACAAGAGTGTTGGTTAGCAAGTTATCTCTCAAGCCTCCCATCTCTCTGGCAGTCGCTTATAGGCCAGTTTCTTGGGATGGGGCATGGGACCGTTTTCTTTCAAACAAAAGAAAATTCATTTAGTCTAATTAAGGTTTATTCTCAGGTAGGTCAGGTTTACAGTGTAAGTCGTTCTAAAACTGCATTGTGATATATTTTTATGAGAGATTTTTTTTTTCCTTCTTTCTGTGCAAAATACTGTCAAGACCCTGGGAAAGCTGCATTTAGCCCCTCACCAGGCTTATGGCTTCGGGTTAAATGTAATCTCTTTATACAAACACACATTTATATGTCTCACCCACAGCCTGGTTCTGGGTGAAGTGTCTGCAATAAATCAAACTGGTTCTCTCTCACAGCAGGTCTGAAACACAATGAAGGAAACATCTTGGTGAATGCTCATCTTAATTTTTGTTCTTTAATAACAAGAAGTTCAAGTGAAAGATTTGACATTAGTCCTTGCACCGACAAAGGCTGTGAGGTCTCCAGAGAAAGATTTTCCTGAATTAATATACCACATACATCAATCTATATCAATAATAGAAACTATTATGACCGTGACAGGGAAAGACTGTGCAAGGGGGAGCTACCTGTGTGCATGTGTGTGAGATCTCTAGGTCTGGTAACTGCACTGACTTAGTATTTGTGTCTTCCCTGATGCTGGATGGCTGATAGATTTTTTACCAAAGGAATGAGATAAATACAAATAAATAAATAAATAAAAAGAGGGAGAAAGAACTTTGACCATACTTGTGGAAATCATAGCAGTTATTAGGAATTACACATCACAAAAAAGGTTAAAGTCAGGTTAGTGGCAGTGGGTTATCAGTGGGCTATTTTTCATAATCTGGTCATCCCAGAATAGCTGCTCTGCTTCAGTTTCCAATACAAAAGCTGACTCTGTTGCTCACATGTAGTAAGCAGGAAACCAGCAGGAAAGAGTGAAGATTCCACAAAAATTCCGCCTTTTCCTGTATTACTGGCTGTGCTGATGCTTTCTCTACTCAGCTCGTGTTTGACTCCTGGGCACCCATCCAGATTCACCCTCTGGCAGGAGACAAAAAGTGCTGTTCATAGACTGAAAATTGGAGTGTCAGTCTTGAGAGAACATTTGGCTGACAGATGTTTCTTCTTGTCTGTCTCCATCACCATTTTTTTCTCTTACTAATTTCTATCCTAGGAAGTGCGTGGCACTAATGCAAAGAAGGGAGGGGAAAAAAAAAAMMMMAAAAAWAAAAACATTTAAAAAGCTTTGGGACATGAATTCTTAATCAAACACTGGAGGTCCAGTTATGCCTGGAGGGGTGCGACTATACCTCTGGGTCTGGGTGGGAGTCTGCCTGCAATGAATATTTCATTCAAATCAAAGGGCAAACGTTACATTATGTCTCTCAACTTCCATTTCACAGAACAGGGAGTGTCAGCAGTCCAACGGTTTGCAGAAATGTCATGGTACAAAATTTGCAAAGTTGGGTCACAATCCTGCAATAAGCAAGAATACCTCTACCTGGGTAGAGTTTGTAGTTGGTGTCCAGGCCTTTGATATCAGACCAACAGTCCTAATGATGGATATGTTAGAGTGAGGGGTCAGTGAAGTATCGGGTAAACCTCTGGAGGAATTCTGCTTTCTTAATTCCTTGAGAGGATCAGATGTCATGTTATTTTTGCCCCATCAGTGAGTCCCTGGTGGATTAAACTAGCCCATAAAAAGGGAGCACAAAGCTCAGTATGTTTTATCTTTGGAAACCACCCTCACACACACCCTCAGAAGAAACCACCTGACTCCCTGGCAGCTCTTTGGCAGCTCTTCTGCACTCACTGATGGACATTAGCACCCATCGTCTTGCTGGCTATGTTCCCTGTCCTCCACTGCCTCTCTTCCTCCTGACTTTTGTGAGCTCTATCTAACTAAAGTACTCCCTCCTAGAGGAAAGACTGGCCACCTCTCTTCTGCTGTGATTAAGACGAGAAAGGGCGTTATTCACAAGGGATGTGAAATAACTTCTGAAACAGTGCTTTTAAAGAAGCTAAGGAATGAAGGCAGTATGTTAATTTGCAAAATGTAGCACTTGCAGTCCTGTGCTGACCTAAGCATGTCAATAAGTGATCTCCTGCTTTCTCCAGAAGACTTTTGACTGCAGCTACAGCTTTGATATAGTCCATCACCTGCTCAAGTCAAGCCTAAATCAGCATAATCAGCCAATATCTGCTTAAGTGATTATATAAAATAGGTCAGTGTTTTTCAGGCCCTCCTCTGCTGCACAGGTATAACCATGTACCTATTGCTAAGCAGAGACTGTCACCTTCCACAGTTGCTGTCAGAACCCTTTTTATTGGCACTAAATTCATCCACTAAAGCTAGACTGTGACCTGTTCAGCCTTCCCCATCATCATGAAAGAGTAACTTCAGGACATAGCTACACTTCAAAACTTGCTGCTTTTGTTTACTGGAGTGGGTGGTAAACCAGGAGTGAGTGGCTTAGGATACAAAGGGTCATCTTCATCATGGGATCCAGAAAGCTTGGAAGATAAGCAACTCCTCCAATCCTTTGATAGTGAGTAAATTCAGGAGCAGGTTAGGCAAGTGCAGTTGCTCATCCCAGCAAACAGTGGAAACTATTTCACTGTTTAGAGTAAAAGATAATTCAGGAAGACCTGTACTATCGCTCTGCCTTCTGTGAGAGGCAGCCTGTTTTACCTTCTTGTTTATGAATGGCTTCTCTACATGAGTCAGAATCTACAGTTTTGACCAGGGCAGGACAAGGTATTGAGTGTGTTTGGATGAAGCAGGACATGAAAATGAAGGGTTCTAGTTTGCCAAGCCATGTCTCTGGGCCCTGAGGACCTCATCCAGAACTCATGGTCCCCAACTTCATAGTTCTGACACATGCTGAGGCCCAATGCGCTGCTTCCCAGCAGAGGGGACTGTGGACACCCAGGGCTTCTGAAGAGACAGTGAATACATTGAGCTGTTGTTATTATCCTTTCTCCCCAAAAAGCCAGTGGCACAGGATGGGGGTCCTCAAACTTGTATAAGAAACAAGATCATTTTCAATGGCCTTTCAAAACAATGCCTTTTAAGGAGAAGAAATCTATGCCAGCAAGTGGTGTACATGTGTCAGCCACCCAAGTGACTGAAATGGTCTCCACTGTGCATATCTACAAAGCCACTCTGGAGCTGTCACAGAAGATAACACTAGCAAGCCTAGGGCAATGAGACCTGAAAACAGAAGAGCTCACTGGCACCTGAATTTTAGTTTACCTCTGTATAAAGCTGTCTTTGGATACGTGTAAGCAGTACCACCATCCAGCCGTGTGTAATCCATCCACTGCAAAATCCAAACAAGACATCAGGGGGACATCTTTACTCTTTTGCAAATATTTAATGATATAAATGCAAGTGCAAAGAAAGAAGGAAAAGAAATACCTGGATCTGCAGGATGATGTTGGTGCTGTGCTATATAATGCAGGGCCTGCGACTCAATAAGGCTCCCTTTTCCATTCAGGTCCACAATGAACCAGAACCCAGCAGGCTGTGACAGGAAAGCATCATTGAAAATAGCACATTTTCTCTGAGATCATAAAACCGTAGCTCCTCACACATATGGCCAGAAATGTTGCTTTTTGCTACGGTTCCCAAGGAGAGCACAGCAATTCATGCAAGTGGCAGGCTGCCATGGAGTGTCTGTAAACCAAAGGGACTGAAGGAAGTGTGGCCAAGGCTTCTGCCACACAGCAGAGCCAGGCCCAGGTCTCCCATTGCACTGACAGCATGCAGGAGGGTTGGGAGACACCAGGGCATGCTGGCTTCAGGGGGTGGGAGAGAATGCATTCGTGGCTCTGACATTTCCTGCAGCAGACATTGCAATCAGAGGGACTCATCTCAGAGGCTTTAATCCCAGGAAATAGGAATGCTCAGGTGGGAGGCTGGTGAGGGATGGAGGGTTCATGCAGCGTAGGGTGTGGTTGACTTCTCCCCCGTCAGGTCCCTGCACACTTTGCAGCCACAGTGCCAGCCAGGGAGAATGAGGAGGGTGATGGAAATCAAATTAACTTTTTCCTCGTCCCTGGATGCTCTGGCTGCTGGCTTTCCTCCCAGCTCTTGTCTCTGCCCTTGCAGCAAAGACCAGCAAGGGCCAGACCAGCGCTAGGAAAGCATTCATCTCTTGGAGGCCCCCTCAGTACAAAATTTCTCACTGGATAAAGAGGGGAAAGGGAAGAGGAAGGAGGATGAGGTCAGGGCTGTGTACCACCTCCAGCCAGCCCACGAGAGTTAAAGACTGCTCTGTTCCTAGCCTGACTGCAGACTTGGTGCCAGGTTTGGGAAAGCAGGAAGGAGATGAACAGTGGAAACTGGAAAACTTCACAGTGTCTGGTCTGGGACAGGGAAATTGCTCTATTTAGAACCTGTCATTTAATTTTATTTTTAACATGGGCTCTTAGACTCACACGCTGTTGTTATTGATTTTACAAAAGGAGGGCGGAGGGGTTTCCTTGCTGCAAGGCGTCTGTGTCTCATTGGGCACAGGATGGGCTTGGAAAGTGTCTAATTCCAGGAATGCATCTTTTTATAGGTCCTGATCCAGGAAATAAAATCACATGGCTGAATTCTACCCTCAGACACAAGCTATGCAGCCCTTGCACACTAGGAAAAGATTAACCAGAGGAACACAGAGACAGCACAGACATAAACTTGGTGATATGAAAAATGGGAGAAATGATGTATTTTGGTTGGAAGTCTACAGCTGGGAGGAATGTGAAAATTGTGCAAAGGAGACATTAAGCTAACTACCAAGTAAAACTTCCTTATAGTGAGATACAAGCTTCAAAGGGAAATAACAAAAGCCCTTGTACCTGAGCATGTTTTGTACCATTGCCACCCCTAAGCAATTTTAAATCCATCGCTCAGGCCTTTTAACCCTATGCTAGATAAGTCCCTGGAGCATACTCTTAGAAGATACTGCACTTGTACTGTAAAAAACTACTAAAACTGATTAATCACCAGCTGAGGCGAAAATACAAGTGTTGTGTACAATTTTTTTCTGGAGTGGACACAGTAGCCTTGGAGAAGTGACACATGCCTGTGCTTACACACATATGCCCAGCATGCAGGTAAGACATGTAACAAGAGAAAAATGGTGCAAGAGATTTTTAGATTGGTCTGGAAAGGCCACAGAGCTCCATTCCACCTTCTCTCTAACTTACAAACTGTTAAAGCATCTCATCAACTTCAGTATGCTCAGGGACTTTGACAAAATCAGACCGCTCTAATCATCACCCTCTTTCAGTAGGACCTACTTTAATGATGAGTTAATTGCCCATGATGAGACTTTGATTTTCTTGGAATGCCTTAGCTCTTTGTAATTTTCAGGTTCTGGCTTATTCACTGGCATTATCATGAATAATTGCAGTCCTTCATGAGTAAATAAAGGAAGACAAACTCCCACCAAGGAAAATGAGCTACATATTTTCAGTCGATTTGCTTCTTTCAGTCTTCAGCCAGATTTCATCTGCCCCCATGGAAGTCACTCTGAGAAGCCCAACATTCACTCCCTCTCCAAACTGTATTTCTTCACAGGATTCTTTACTCAAGTCTTTACTCAGTACTTTACTTTACTCAGTCCAGGTGAACAGAAAATAATTGCAGAGCCAACAGTTTTCAACACTGAGCAAAGCCTATGCTGCTGCTGCTGGAATCCAAATTGGCCAGCTTGAGGCTTTGGCTCTTTAAATTAGGAATGTGTAGATTTTCCTGTGGTTTGGCATATAGGCAACATTCCACAGATGCATCACAAAAATTAAACATAGAAAAGACCTGTTGGTAGATTTAATCCGTTTTACTTGGTCCCACACAGAATTGGTCCCTATGGGACAATTTCTATTGTTTGCTCAAGACAAGTTTTAAATTTCCCAGGTGATGGAGCTTCCACCAATTCTTTTGAGGAAACAATTAACAACCTAACACATCTCACTGTCAAGACATTTTCCTGAGGTTCTTCCTACATTTTTTTCAACATAGAGCTCCTAGTCATGTCCCACTGGACTGTTATAAATAATTTCCTTCCCACCTGAGTGCATACATTTTCAAATATTTCTGGTTTGCTACGTGAACTAGGCAGAGGGCAGAGGATAGAATTATACATACTGTGATTTCCTAATTCAATCTTTTTTTATTCCTTCGTATAAATTTTTCCCTTGAAATCCCCAATCAGTAAGTTGTTCTTTTCTAGATCCTCCCAGCTTGGCACTGTTTTTTTCAACAAAATGGTGATCAGGATGGGTAGAACAGTCTCCCAGGTATGGGAGATTGCACACACACTATTCAGCATTTTATCTTCCTTACAGTAAGTGTGCTGTAGGAGTTTTTCACAGGCTGTATGTTCCCAAGCTGTCGATCATTCTGGCATTTGTTTAATCTTTGACCATGAGTACAGTTTTTTATTATTGGAAAGTATGCCAAGGCTTTAGTGACCAGAACACAAGTTCCTCTTCAGTACTTGTTTTGGTCAAGTTTAATGCATAATGCAGGTCTCATCCTGATGTTTGTGGAATGGTTACTCATTGCCTTTTGCCACTCTTTAATTTGGCACAGTGGATTAAAGTCAGTACTGTAGCTCTGGAACGAAGAGTGTTGGCAGAAGTGCACGGTCCTGATCGAGAAATGGAGCAGCAGTTAAGTGCCACAGTTGAAGAGAGCAGGTGAGGCAGGACCTGAAATAACAACAGTGCTGTTGATGGGGACCAGGTTCATCACTGGGTCTTACAGGGCTGACAGCTGATATAGCATGACACAGTTTGAACACAGCTTTGTGAAGAGACAGGACTGCAATGGGAGACTGAATGATTTAAGAATGAAAAGCTTTGGCAGAGAGCACTTGGAAATTTTTATCTTTCAAGGGAAGACTTTCTGAGACCTCAAAGACACTATCATTCATCTTATTACTCAAAACAAGGTCCTCTGCCAGCTTCCCCTACTTGTACAGTACAGGCTGAGAGGTGCACCATTCTTTGTTAAGTGCTGTGATCTACAAACAAAAAATGCAATGTAATTTTGTAAATTTAAATGCTATTTAGATATATGTAAATAAAATGCAAAAATGCTATTTCTATGAATATAATTTCATGATAAAAACCACCACCAAAGGAAGTCTGGTGCCATTTGTTCCTTCACAAAACATGACTACAACAGTGCAAAATATTATTTAGTTCCCCTTTGGTCTACTGCTGCTGAGTTGAAGGCCTTGCTTACAGGTGCTAAAATATTGTGCACTGAAGTTGGATGAATTTGTTTGATGGCGGAAGTTTTCAAATTTTCTGGGAATAAACTTCGTCCTCTCCCAGATTCGTCACATCTGGCATTCCCTTCCATAGACAATTTGCAGTAAGGAATAAATAGGGATAAAACAGGACTCATGGGATTCCAGTTCAGCGCGGCACTGACATCCCAAATATTCAGGTGCATGAGAAGTGGTAAACAAGCCCAAGACTGACTGCAGCCAAGAACATGTATATTGAGTCTGTTTAATATTTTCTGTGCCCTCTTTAGTGATTTGTTTAGCCTAATGTATCTTTACTACCTATTGTCTTTAACCTCGAGGCTTCTCCAGGATTCATTTCACTTCCTTACAAGTTCATAAACATTTTGACAGTTCTCATACAATTAAAGTTGTTTTTATAAACATACAATGAACCTCACTTGTACTTTCAAGTGATAAAGATTTACTATTTCTCCTTRGCAATTCCTAGGAACATGGTAGCAGTTCCTAATCTGGCCGGGTTGCTTTAGAATCCAGAACAAATTTTCTCTTTCACAGAGGTCTTAAAACTGGATCAACCTTAAGCTGAAAACCTACATGCTCGACTTGTACTTTGATTTGCTAGCATGAGCCTTTCCATCAGGAAGACAGTACAAAATTATGGTTGCTATTGTACACCCACATTTCTGAGGATTTTTTTTTTTCTGCTTATTTGTGTTTTTAATGACTGGAATCATATTGGAAAATGACTGATTCAACTGGAGAAGGAACGGTAGCCTCTACAGACTGTTTATTTCCTTTCACTCCTAGAGATGCTCCCACCATGCTCCAAGCTCAGGACTTCTTGTTGGGGCTCTCATAAAAAAGACCAGCACTGGTTACTTCCCAGTAGTGAAACCTGTACGATAAAAGTGGGGAGTGGATCTGCTGACTGCCAACAGATTGGTGGCCACAGTCCCTTCTTCCAGATACTGCAGTGAATAACCTCCTGTCTCATTTTCTGAGACTGATGATGATATGAATCATCCTTCCAGTGGGCAGGTGAACATCATTATCTCCAGTCGACAGGTGAGGAAGATCTAGTGCATTCCTCAAGGTTAAGAGCAAATCACAGGTCAGATCTGGAACAGAAGCCAGGATTCCTGTCTCCTTTAGGGAACCAGTGAGGACAAAACAGTGTGATGTGCACCTCATGCCTGCACTGCCCGAAGTCTTGCCTTCTCATCCTGGTGTGCTGCTGTTAGCATAAATGCATTGTCAGCATGCCCAGAATTGCCTGGAAACTTTGATTCTTCCTTCCTTCTGCAGGCCTTGCAGAACAGGCTCCTATAAAGCAAATTTCTCCTGCGTATTTTGGAGCCCGTGGGAAACTGCACTCCGTGTCAGAGGGTGGGTCCCTTATCCACAGAGGTATGTCAGTGCTGACAGACTGTCACAAGGAGCATTCAGCAGGGATGTGATCCCACTGATCCCCTTGTGAATAAATCACTCTGGGAGCTCTCTGCTGGGAGAGGGTCTGGCTATGGCCCTGATGCTCCTTTGTAGGCTGCTGAGAGGGCAAAACTGTGAGGCAGCGAGCTGGTTCCAGCAGTGGTGTGCTCCGTTGCTCACATCTGCTCCCAAAACATTATCCCATTCACGTCCTCTCTCTCTGCAAACCCCTCCTCTGTGTGTGTCATTCTCGGAGTCAGTATTTCCTTCCATTGTTCCCCAGCAGCTCCTTGGGTAATGTTGTCTCCTTTCTCAGCCTTGTAGACAGTCCTGGCCATCAAGTGTGAACTGATGGATGGGCTTTAAACAGCAGAACAGAATAAACATTTCCTTCTCCTCGGAGGTTTCCCCCTCCCCAGTGTCCACACTCTATGCACACACTGAAATCCTGTCTTTCTTCTCATGTCCTTTGACTCAAGGATGGCGGGTGGGGAGGGTTTCAAAGAGATTCTCATGTTGTCTTGACCCTTGGATAAAATGAGCTCCTGTTAGAGCCGGCAACACAGCCTAGCTTAGCACTGAGCTGCTGGGCAAGCATTGAGCTGTGCTTTCCTGCTTCTCACCCTTGCTTCCCAAGCATTAGATGATGTGAGCTGGATTTGCCGAGGTGTTGAGCATCTCTTCCACAGCCCTCAAGCCCATGGAAGCCAAGGCTTTTTGAGACTTTGCATCACTGGTCTTTGGGTTTATTTCTCTTTTCTCCACTCTCTTCCTCCCTCATCATCAAACATTGTTTTGTCAGTGAAGACAGACAGAAGGAATCAGCTCCTTAGTGACTCCTGAGCAAATGTAGGAACACTACTTCAACCCAAATGCCCCCAATATTTCTTCAAATCAAAGCCATTTGTATCAAATTGTTAGAATTTTTTTAGCCAGAAAACATGAACAACTCAGTGAAGTCAGAAGATGGTCATTTTTCATTTTGGAATAAAGTTTCATTTCAAACAACCTAAGTTTAATTAGGAAAAAATAGAAACATACAATAGGATTTTTTTTTAACTGTAAACAAACCGAAAGAAAAGGAAGCTTGATTTGGTCTGGCATGGTCTGGTTTCGGAAATGATTTGGCCTTAGTGCAAAAAGGTAAGAAAATGGAAACAAAAAATGTTTTTGTTAATTTGGGAGCCACAAAAATCCATTGCTGGGATTGTTTTATTCCTACCTAATGCCTATTAACTTTACAGTGTCCCACAAATGGTCCCATAAAACCCTTGGAAATATGGACAGCAGAACAACTGCTCATTCTATCCAAATGACGATATGACAATGAGGGGAGTCAACAGCACTATCTTGCCACAAGCTCAGTTACATCATTCATTAGCCCTGATGCTCTTACCTGTCTGATAAGAATATTCTGTCCCTTATGGTGCCCCAGGACTTGCACAGGGATGCATTTTTATTTCCTCAGGAGTACAATAGGGCTCACCATTCAAAGAGGGAAGCTGGCAATCATTTACAGGTGGTCATAAAAATTGAGCATCTTTGCAGAAATCTGGGGGGTTTGGCTTCCTGGAGACATCTCCAAGCTAGTCCAACTTTGGAAGAGTGTAGGACGATGTTGTTAGAGGGAGAGATTAAAATCTTGCAGCCCTTGTTAATGAGTAAGTGAGGTCACAGGCAAATTGGCAGGTCGTTGGGAGCAGATCAGGACTGTTTCCAAATATCTGCCTTTTTCCTATTAGGGGGAAGTAAGCGACTTTCCAGGGCAGGAGTAGATTGAGGGAAACACTTTGATCACACCTTGGCCGTCCAGTTCCCAGTGAGGCTTTCAGGAGTTATCTTTGCAAAGCTCCTCCACCCAATTCAAAGCACTGTGACTAACTCTCCTGCGTACAAGCCCATTTCCTCAAAACAGCAATCAGAGGCTGCAGACAGCAGACAAAACCTTCCGATGGGAGACTGGTCATGCCTGAGTGATGTCCTCAATATAACCAGTTTAGTGCAGCATGGTGGAAGGAGCGTTAACATGGGTGTGATACCATGCCGAGGAATTCCAGTGTCACTAAGTAATTATTCGCAATAACTGAGAGTAACAATTTCCATATGTACAACCCAGAAACAAGAACTACAAGTCAGGAGATGCCTTCTCCAGTTTGTTARATGAAAGCAGGATTTCTAACTCCTCTAAATTAAGAACTCTCCTATTCTCTACTCTGCCCTCCATTACTCCAGCAAAAATAAAATCAGCAAAAATAAAATCATGTATTTCACTGAGGAGAGCTGGGATTTCTGTTAGAGGTTTGGGGTGAGGACGGGTTGGCAGGGAATTAACTCTCTAGACACCATGATCATATTTTACTGATTAGGGAACCTGGACAGATGCTCTTTTCACATCCATTTGAGATGATAGCCTCGAATGTCTCCTCCAGGATGGTGAGTTCTGCTCAGTGAGTCTGGGAAGCCCCTGAGATGAGCCTCCCTTATGGTGCTTGGGCTTTTTCAGACCTGTCCAGAAAATGGAAATTCAGAAACCAAGTGAAAATGGGGGTAAAAAGCTAGAAAAGTGGGACCTATGGCTTACTAAGAACTTTCCAAAGAGGTTTGTGTCCTTCCCTGCCTGGAAGAATGGGATTTCTCCTTAACCATCCCTCAGAGTGCTCCTTTGCTCAGCTGGGCAGAAAAAGCCACCATCATAAGGGTTAATGCCAAAGGGGTTATTTAGCTTTTTTTTCCTCAATGCACACCTCGACACACACATCCTGAAGCAAGTAGAAAGGAATTCCCTGTGCAATGGGGCAGCAGGACATTGGCCAGGACCTTAGTGGCACCACAAGCCGGTGCCATCCTTCTTCTCCCGCTGTGCCCCCCTCCACCAGTACCACCTTCAACCCTCCCCTCCTCAGCCACTCCAAGAGCCAAATCACTGGGACTGGAGACAGCACAAATGTTTTTCTGTTCCTCGATTCACTGCGTCATCTTGGCCGTAGCCAGTACAAATCCTTTGGCTTCTAGCCAGGCCTCAGGGTTTCCCCCACCCCTTCTGCCAAAGCAAACTGACTTCTGACACCTTCCCTTACATTTTCATCCTTTAAAGGGTGGAAAAGCTGAAAGCACGGCTTTACTATATTCACTGCCATGCTTTCTTCTTACCCCCCCACCCAGACATTAAATAAGCTCTTTCAGGGAGAACTGGGCACCTGGTTTGCTAGTACGCAGCTGCTTGCAGGCAGAGGGAGCATGCAGTGTGCATGTGCACACGTGTGTATATGTGTTAAGGACCACGTCTGGGTGCACGTCAGGGTGTTTCCATTGCAGCCCAAGGAAAACAGCGCTGGCCTGGTAGCGTAACCCTGGCTCCCTCTGTGACCTATCACAAGCTTTACATTTCAGGTTCCTGGGTCTTAACCACCCCAAATGTAAATTGCGGCTAACAGTTTTTGCCTCCTTCTGAAATGTTTGGTGGAAAGTACTGTGTGAGACCTAGGTGTTATGAATAGTGTCTAAAAGTGACAGTAAACAATATTTTAATAATTATTTACTTAGTATTTATTCCTGAAAGCATACATCAGCACCACTTCTGTAACAAAACAGATCTTGGAAAGTCATTCTAAGAGAATCCATTAATCATACTGAGATGGTACAGGACCAGAATATTTTCCCTCTTTGCCTTTAAACCATTCTGATGCTTTTTTACCTGTTGTTTCCTTGTCATCTAAAAAAAAAATTTAGACATTTAGAAATTCTTAGAAATAGGCCCCAATATGAATCTATCTCAAGATTTAAACTGTCCCAAAATACAGGGGTCAGGAGCACTCAGGCCTCCACATTTGATCCTGGCAAGTCTTGGCAGTGTTGATTAAGTAGTTCTTCCAACAGGGAGGAGAAAACTGTTGAGGACCTACTCTTCCCATCAGTAAAATGCAGCGAGCTGGGAGGTACACGTCAGTTAAGTACCCAGCAATAGCATACCCCAGCTCAGATCCGTGAAGGAAGATATGTTCTGCTTTTATCCCTGCCATCACCTACCTCCCTCTACTAGAAGAGACTGCTGGACAGCTGTGAAATGACTTTCTCATGGGCTACTACACCAGCAGTTTTCCAGTTGGAATCAATAACAAAGCTTGGAATGAAATTGCTGACTGCTTAGAGCAAGAGGATCAGGAAACCCAGCCCAGTTCTGAATTAGAAAAACAACAGAAACAACCGCCACCAACCACTGTGTCACATACCTCTCACATCCATGCCCTTCCTGCAGCCTCCCAGAACCTGGTTCATTGGAATATGAACCAGAGCATGGGGAAGTAAAGTATTCACAGTATTTCATATGCAGCTCAGGGAAAATGTGACCTATATCAGTCAGCAGAGGGATCATCTGTTCCCCGTCATGACTGCTTTTCCACTCAAGAGTGGAGTACCATTTCCTAACCCCGGCTAGTGTATAGTTTTGTTGCATACTTTACCGGCCACTCACTGAGCTATTCTGAAGCAGTGACTCGGAGCTATATTCCCCTAAACCTGACAAATCCTCTGTATAGATATAGAAAGGTTTCTTCTGCTCTGTAATTTGCACCTGGGAGTGCAAATTACTAAACTTCGGGATCTGGAAGTGGGGCTTTCCCCCAGTTCACATCCACCCTCCCAGGCCACAGCCAGTAAAGTTGCCATGAGCTTCTGATCTGCAGGCAAACATTTCCCCCAGGTCCAGGCTGTCTCTGTTCATGCTCACAAATCCCATCTAAATTTGGCTGAAACTCTTCAGAGAAGGGCTTACAGTCAACACCTGGCAGAACAGTGCATCACCGTAGCACAGAAACCATTGTCATCTCTGTGTTCTTTGGCAAGTTTTTCTTCTCCCTTCACAACTCTATCAATCATTTTGAATGATCTTCCTAACATCTAAATTTACTTTCTTTTTTAATTTTACCAATAAGCATATACAGACTTCCTTTTTTAACCAAGATTGCTAATACTTTTTTCCAAGAGGAAAATGACTTTATTTTGCTGCCACCATCTAATGAATATTTTGGGGTGTCTGAGCTGTGCTAATCACTGGCAGGTACTGGGGTTATCACTGGGTTGTGGGGTTTCTCTTTGGTGGCTGTACAGATCTCCACTGATGGGCTAGCTCCCTTGTAATGACATTTGTACATTTCTGGCCATTCGTACATGTTTGGTGAATGAAGGTAGAATATTGAAATGCCCAGAGTGTACCATCACACTTGAGTCAAAAGACACTTAGATAATGCAGACAGAAGAACTGAGTTTGCAAAGATGTGCTATTGTCTAGACTGGAGCCAGTCATATAGCAGGCATTTGGTGGTGGAGTTGGCCTTCAGAGGTAGTCTTTGGTAATCAGGTATATGAGGTGTTATATGCATTGTAGCACGTGTTGTGGGTCGCAAGGTATTAGCTCTTAAAACGCTTGCCGGAAGATAACCTCTCCAGTAYCCCAATCATTACTAGCTGCAGTCTGATGTTGCAAAACATCTGGACCACATGAAAGACAGAGAGCATCAGTAGTGTCACTCCAAGAGCACACCAGATTATGGCACCTATATTCTGCGTATCATTCACCTGCAGCGTGAACTTTCCCAGCTGGAAAAAGCACTGAAGTTATTTATTTGGGAGATATGAAAGATGCCTAGTTCTAGCTGCTCATACTAAACATGTTCATTTCCAGGACAACTTTTTCAACAGTTGGACTGGCAAATGAATGGTAAGAAGGGCTTCTGCCAAAACATTAAGTCTTTCAACATCTCTAATGATTGATTTTTGGCAGCACTGTCTCCTTTTAATTTTTTTTCTATAGCTTCTAAACAAATAGCATCAAGACTCACTATGACCTTTTACAGGGGACAGAAGAACTCAAAAGGAAAAAAATATCCTGAGATCTTAGCCCTGTGATAGATCATTAATCTCAACCAAGTTTGTTCCATAGTTTGCATTTTCAGTCTTCAACACATGAGAAAAC
This sequence comes from Apteryx rowi, assembly GCF_003343035.1. Taxonomy (NCBI): domain Eukaryota; kingdom Metazoa; phylum Chordata; class Aves; order Apterygiformes; family Apterygidae; genus Apteryx; species Apteryx rowi. The sequence continues at coordinate 4,833,691 of NW_020448752.1, forward strand.
ATGTCCTGACATATCCTTCCACTGTAATTGATGCATGTGTGCCAGGAAGAGCTTTTGCATCCTCAGCACTTATATAATAATACATTACAAGTAACAAATTTCTCTTGAAAAATTGGGAGGATAATACAGATCATTTCAAATAAATGTCACACTACCTATATCACAAGTACAGTACAAGTTGGCCTCTCTAGAAAGTACAGCCTTTATATTTTCTTGGTGAACAGAACTTGATCTTCATTTGTCCCCAAATCTGAATATGGAAAAGTGTGATTTGCCATGTAAATAAGCTCACTCGCTAGCTGTGAGTGAGTTTGCTTATCCCAGGTGATGTGTGTGCCCCACCTGGTCTAGGTTTGAGCACTTATCTCTCGTCTTCTGAGGCAACTGATCACCAGTGACAGCATTGGCCCTCTCACTCAGCTCCTGTATTGCATCAGTTTATTTAGATCCATGTCTCAGGGAAGCAGCAAGAACTGGACGCTAAGAGGAAGGTGACTTGCTCTGTGTATGGTATTGTTCCTCCAGTGTGTGAGTGGTTTCCAGTTCTTGTGCTTGGGCTTTCTGTGCCAGCCCAGCTATAATGGGCATCAATACAGCTCTTTAAAACAAAGCTACACAGGCGGTAAGTGTGGAACCAATCTACCCTTGGAGCACTTAGGCAGTAAAGCAGATCAGGCTTCTTACGGAGATAAAATGTCCTGAAATTGTAGCACTTCATAAAACATGGCCAAAAACTATAAATGACATATTCTCTCTCCATGAATCTTACTCCTCTGGAAACTTCAATAAGATCCAGATGAAAGAAACTAGGAGAGAACCAGTTCATGCAGAGACACCTAACAGACATCCCACAGAGTTAATCTTTTATGAGTGGCAGAAGGGATCTAGTCCCATTGTTCCTTAGAGGCCTCAAATGTATTCTAAGCTTTGTTTTGTAATAAAACAAAGCTTTTACTATCAACCCAAATATGATAATTTTTTAAACTTTGGAAAAGTTTCAACTAGCATTTTTAGAGTTTTCACATTTAAAGGTAATGAAGTTTCTACAGGCTTTAAAAAGATGAGGACCAGGGTTGAACAGGGAGATCTTAATATTGCCTTCATTTTAGGAAAGAATGCAATCCAGCTCATCCCTTATTAGACATAATAGAAAACATAGCAGATCACAACTGTGAGATAAACCATTGTTATCTAACTCTGTGGATCTGTGGACTTCACTGTCTTCTTGAAAAAATAGATATTTATAACAGTGCTTTGCTATCTGAGACAAGATCTTGAGCTCACAAATGGATTCCCTCTGTGAGGGTGGTTGAACACTGGAACAGGTTGGCAATATAGGTTGGGGAGTCTCCATCCTTGGAGATACTCAGAACCGGACTGGACATGGTCCTGGGCAACCTGCTGTAGATGACCCTGCCTGAGCAGGGGGGTTGGACTCGATGATCTCCAGAGGTCCCTGCCAACCTCAGCTGCCCTATGATTCTATGATTTCCATGTGCAATATAATATGCATAATACTATATGCTTCTGCAGGAAGCAGATTGTCTCCAGGGACCCAGTGCTGCAGCCATTCCCTGTGAATAACCTTCCTGGTTATCTAACTACTTGAATATATGAAGGCTTTAGGCTCTGACTCTATGGCAGGCTAAAATCTTCCAGTGATTAAGACTAAGAGTAGAGCCCACTTTAGACTGAAATTGTCTTAACCAGCTTCCATCAGCATCTGGGAGAATGAGAAAGTGGTCATTACAATGATTTTGTGTGGAGCATTGCATGAAAACATCGCTTGTGTGAGTTAGGCGATGTTTGTATAAATGTTTGCAGTTAGCAGTAATAGAAGCCAGGTGTTACTCTTAACATTTACCTTCGTGTTAACAGCCAATGGGGGTCCCATCTCACAGCACTCTTTGGGTTGTGTCCGTAAGTGCCACAGAAGCTGCTAGTATAATTCATGTGAGCAAAGGCTAACAGGTATACATATGTTCTTGATCATATGCAGTTTGCAGCAATTTTGCCACAAGAATAAGAAAAGAAAAGGATTGTCCATAAACTGAATGAACTCCACCACTTCTACTCCTCATCCTTGTTTTGCATGAGATTATGAAGGACCATTTCTTGCTTTGTGTTTATGCAGAATGTAGCACTATGGCATTATAATAATGCAATTAGTAATAAACTGATTAATAATAAATACAGTGTCAAAACTAGGTGGAATCATCTGAGAATTTGTTTAGCCAACACAGGCACAAAAGACCAAGTCCAGTGTCCAGTAGAAGGCAACAGTGAATGTATATGCAGTTCAATGCACTTGACCTTAACCAACAAATCCATTAGCTTTGACATAAATGTAACCAGGATGCATATGAGCAGAACTAATACACAGGTGTGTAGAAAAACACTGTGTCACAGATTAGTGCAAGAAAAGTGCCCTCCAGCGTATGTTCTTCCTTGGTTTCCGGTGCAACCTGTTCTATTATCATAGTGGTAACTAATATGACATTCCTTAGCTATAAACAGCCATGGTAAGGACCTCTCATCCTTGTTTGTAACAAGTTCAGGGATCAGAGGTAATGCAAAGTGCCACATAATGTCAGGATGCACCATCTGGCCTTGGAAACTGGGAAGCAAAGAACTTAAAAACAGGCAGGGTCCCAGTGTTCCCTGGGACCACATAGCAAGAACACAGACAAACTCAAACATATACGGAGAGGAATGTCTCCCCTCCTCCCTTCACATGTGCTTCAGTCAAGATGTTTGTTCAAGAAGAAAGTCAGTTGAACAATAAAACCCATATGTCAGCTGCTGAAGGGAAGTCTGGAGCCGAACATGCCAAAAAAATAGATTGAGACCAGTTCATCCTTCAAATGATAAGATTACCCGCTCAAATATGCACACCACAACATCCTTGTTAGGGAACCAAGCTGATATTAATAACAGTACAGTACTTGACACTTTGAACTTTTCACACATGAGTTGTAAAGCACTTTACAAACATTAATAAAGCCTAAAAATATCTCTCTGTGAGATGGGGAGGACTGTATAGAGATTGCTTTGCACACTTTGGGCATGAAAGACACACAGTTCTATTACAACACAAAAGAGAAAGCTGTATCCACCTGAAAATGGGGCTTTTGATGAATTTTAATGGCATTAGACACAGATAGACTCCAAGGCCAGTAGGCTTACATGTTTTCACACTTGCAAAAGAGGGTTCCTGTGATCTTTTATAATTACATTTTCATACTAAAGATGATATAAAAATGGGTTCAGCAATCCCCTCTTCAATAAATATGTCATTATTTATTCAAAATGAAACAATGTCAGCAAGCTAAGCTGAGAAATCCTCGTAGATAAAGGACAAATCACTAGCTCCATATCTAGGAAACCTACCCTAAGGTTGGGAAACCCAGATATCTAACTTGAATCCAGCAGTAGGCTAAAGCAGGGTCTCCAAAGAGACCATTGGACTGGGCAATTGAGTCTGAATCCCTCTTTATCCTGGCCAAGACATCCTACCCTTTTATAAACATCTTGAGTTACACATGAAAACTAGCCAGGTTTTTGTGCCTCCTGCTCTGCCAGGAGGCTGCTGCAGTGTGTTATTCCTTTGAGGGTTAGAAACATTTTTATAATTCCCAGCCTAAGAGGATTCATTGCCAGTACAGATACATCCATCAACTCTGTCCTTTAGCCTTCAGCTGTCCCAATAGCTTGTGTCTCCCTTCCCTTCCATATGGATACCACATTTACTGGTTTCCATTCTGGTGGCGCCAGCCTGGTTGGGTAGGACTCTGAGAAATCCTTCCTGTCTTGGGAGCGGGGGAGCGTGTCTGGACCGCCATGCTGCTGCCTAGGGGAGGGAAGGTTGGGTCTCATCGTCATTCCTGCCTGAAGTGCTTTGTTCTAGGCCTTAGAATGCTTTTGTGTCAAAAAAGGTGCCAACATTTTCAAAAAGGATTTCAGTTTTGGTAAAGAGGCATTGCTGCCCAGGAGAGAAAAAACAACATTTTCTGAACTATTTTTACGTAGTCCTGACATGGAGATAATGTGTCCAAAGCAGAAGTACTGGCTTCTCTCTGGCACTTTCTCTGCTCCATGGATATCTCTTGGCCTTTGCTGTCCAGCCAATAACTCAACAAGCTACCAGTATGCTTCAGACTGGCAGGACTAGATGCTTCTGTGGCTTTCTGGAGATTCCAAGGTGCATTAGAGCTGGCTGCCAAGAGAAGTTGAGGGGTGCCAGCACCGCACAGTGATGGTCTGTGTAGCAGGTAGTCTGCCCTATAAAGAGCTACAGAGCTGGAAATTAGTCTACCTTCTTTTGCAGCTGACTCCTTTTAAGAAAGGGTATCTGAAGCTGCAAGTACAGCCACGTCAGGGTGAGGATATTGTTAGGAGAAGAGAGGGGCCTGAGAATCAGCTTTTGAGGGCTGAGCTGAATCCCGTTGCCAGAGGAAGCTGTATCTGGACATGGAGCTACTCCATGGCCAACTCCAGACCTTCACATAAACACGTGTGTGAAGAACTGGACTGAAAACCTCATGAGAACCAAAAGATCTGCCACAAATTCTTGATGTTTTCCTGCTGTCACTATGGCTGGAAATGCTGCAAGAGCAACTTTTATTAGCACTTTCTTTGTTCAGAGCTACATTTATTCTGTGTTCAGGGATTTATTCATCCCTTAAATAATGGAGAGGGAAGGAAAGTGTTGTGGACCAAGTCTGACAAGCCATGACTTGAAATGAAGTCTACGTACTGGGAGGTTTTACATCTGAGTACTTGAAAAATCTTTATCAAATTTTCATCAGATTCATTACTTTTGGCTGGACAAATGTTGTCCTCTCATCTGTGTGTGTGGGAAAAGTTCTTGCTAGCAGGGCTTTTTTAACATGTAACCCAAATTAATTAAATTGAACTTCTGACCAACCACTTAAGTATTTTAGTCTGAGATGCTGCAGTTTTCCATAAGAGTTGTAGCTTGTAGGCTTTACGTCTCTTTTCTTCTACAGACAGACTTTCCCAGCTGGACTTCCTTCTTTAAGATGGTCTGCTGCCACATGCACTGTTTGCCAGGAAGAGGGGAAGTTTTGTGGCCTACCCAGAGGCCCTCAGCAGAGGGAGCACAGAGGTAGCCCTGTCCAGGCGGCTTTTGAATATCTCCATGGATGGAGATGCCACAACCTCTCTGGGCAACCCGTTCCAGTGCTCTATCGCCTTCCCAGTAAAAAATTGCTGCCCATATCTCCAGCCTGTTGAGGTCCCTCAGAACGGCAGCACAGCCCTCTGGTGTATCAGCCACTCCTCCCAGTTTTGTATCATCAGCAAACTTTTAAACTTTTTTGGCTGTAGGCACCTCAAAGAGATGTTAATGTCCCGGAAGCGATCCTGACGCCAAGTTTGTCTATTAAAACCATCTCCAAGCAACAATCAGTTTTGCCACATGCCTATTGTCTTCATCACTCTCAGGCAGTCGCGGCATTTCAAAGATTGGGGCTGGTTTTATTCCATGCCTTTTGCTCCTGCTGCTGCCGTCCCCAAGTTCAGGAAGGGCTCTAAACAATGAAGGGAAGATGAAGGGGTGGGGGCTGCATCTTTTTTTATCTCATCTGGCAGTTAACCCCTTGCAAAACGTATCAAGCCAAAGAAGGAGGGGAAGGGGCTGGTGGTGATATGTGAGACATATGGTGCCTTCAGATGTTGCGGCTTCCCTGCTGCATTTCTTTTGTCTTTTATGTTTATGTAGCACTTACTTTTCTGGACGAAAAGTAAGCAGCAAGGGCTGTTACACTCCCAGCCTTGGCACTGACCATCAGAGGTTTCTGGCTTCTTTCCTACTCTGCCAGTATTTTCATAGACTCTTTAAACTGGCATAAGCTGGCTTTGCTGCCAAAAAAGTGGTCCTGGCACAAGGGTCAGCATGGTGAGCCCGGTGGGGGAAATCTTATCCCAACTAAACTTAACCCAGCAAAAAATTTTTAATCGGAGATCAGTTCCCCAGTCCTGTAAGTGGCTGTGTATAAGCCAGCTCACAGTGACTGTCAAACCAACACATCTCTCTGCCTTGCTATGAGAGAGTCTAAACTCCGTGGGACAGGGACGGTGTCTCAGTAACGGTGCATACAGCTCCTAACACGCTGATCTGAGCGGGGTCCTTGGACCCTACATAGTATCACTGATCCTTCAGCGGCAAGGTGCACCTTGCTAATAACAACACTAATGGTAAAGCAAGGAGCACAGGGTCTTAAGTCCTTTGTAACACTTACTCACTTGGGACCTGTATGGAGCTGGCATTGCGGTGGAGAGATCCGGAGCCATCAGGGGTGAGGAGAAGGAAGGGAAAGTGCAGATCTTCTGTGCGAGGGCCAGGGACCTCTGTTGTAAATAGCGGCCACTAATGAGTGTTTGGCTGCTCTTGGGTTGACGTTGGGGGAGAGCCAAAAGCGTCCTCAGCCGAAGTCTGGCACAGGAGCTCCTCATGGGGGAGTTTTGAGGGAAGCAGCTCAGAGATACCACTGGAAATCTCTTCTAGTCCAGTATGGTCCTGTAGGCTGCACCTCATCATAATATAGAAAAGCCACATAGCTCCTAAGATTTTGCTAAGAAAGAGCTGGTTCATATGGGCAGTGTCCTGCTGCTGATCTTATTTCTGTTGTTTTGGTCATCTGGGTCCGTGTAGGATTTGCTTGTAGCTGTACATTTGGGGTCAGCTTCTGAACTGGCACAAGCTGGTGTTACTCTGGCTGCACTGAAGTTGTTCTGCCTTACAGCAATTGAGGACTTGCTGCCTCCCTGGGAAATGATTTGGTGACCTGCGTAACGTAAGCTGGTGGTCTCAGATAGTCTCTCCTAACCGGTGGTACTCCCTGCCGCTTTTTCCATCACCCTCAACAGGGACATCAAGGGCTTTACCACACATGTAGACTCTCCCATGTTGTTCTGTTCCCACATGCCGTGTCACAGATAAGGTAGATGTCATGGGAGAGCGTTACCGGAAAAGACTCACTGTTGCAGCTGCCTCTGCTGAATTTGTCCTGGCAAAGAAGAGAGCGGCTTTGCTAACACTTTCACAGCCTTTGAGCAGCGTAGGACAGCTCGCCACCGCAGCTCCCAAGCCTGAGCGTGCCGCTTCCTCTGGGTGTGCGGGCAGGAAGCAGTGGTCTACAGCTAGGAGCAGTTCTGGGCAGAGACTTAGTTCTCCTGTGTTGCCTGTGCGGCTGCTCTCAGCGGGGCTACTTCCACTCCAAATGTGTTATTGCGATGAATAAATGGGAGACGGGTGGGGTTGCAGGGGCTGCACGGACAATAAAAGGAAATGCCTCTGCTCTGCATATGCTCTCGGGAGGGAGGGTGTCTGCGTGTCGGAGAAGAGGGGATGTTGTGCCAGGGAGCGTACGGAGGGGAGGTGTCTGCATGAAAACCAGAGGAGAAGGAAGTATTTAAGAGAGAGTGGGTGGGCGGGTGGTGGTGAGGGAGCGGGAACAGGAAGAAAGCGGCTGTGTATGGCTGTGAAAGAGAGTCYGCTTGAAAGGGAGCGGGAGCAGAGGGTGTGCGAGCATCGCCGCAGACAGGATGCGAGGCGGAATGTCTGTGTGTGGCACATGCAGCGCCTGCACCACGCTGCCTGACAGGACACCCTGTCCTCGACGGTCTCACCGCCCATTGTGAGCCTGTGGGTGACACCAGTATTCTACCCAGTTAACGCTCTGTGTGAGTCCAGTGTCCTCTTCTGAAGCAGAAAAGTTGTGGTGTTATAGCCTGGGGAGTATGCCAGGGTTCAGCAAAAGCTGTCTATCCCTTCGAATAAATAAACGAACACTGCATCTTTTCAAAGCCCCCTTGAGGGAACGGGGAGACTTCAGTCGCCCCAGTGCCTGGCGGTTCGAAGAGCATTACAGAAAAGCCCCACCCGAAAGGCTGTCCTGATTTCTGAGTCAACAAGCCATCTTCTTCTAATGATAAGGTGTATTTACCAAAAGCATCCACATATTGCAGGTCTACCACAGGGAAAACAAAAGCTTCCTCCTTCCCTGCAGTAGCATTCCAACCACCCTCCGCCATATGACTTTGACCCTTTGCAGTTAAGACTTTGTTTCCTCTGGTTTCAAAGCAGATATCTTGGGTCGGAGACTCACTGGTCCGCATGGCTTGGACCAGGATGTAGCTGACTGTCAACACCCCAAGGTACTAAAATCTGACATTTAAGATTGGATCCATCTCTAAGCCAGTTTTCTGATCCACAGTTGGCATGTGCCAAGTAGGCTGACAAATAAAATGAACCCAAATGAGCCAAAAAGGAGAAAAACATCAAAATTGCCAAGAAATATTCTGCAGAGAGAGAAAACATAGAAATAGTGACCAAGTAGGAGACTGTACGCAAAATTCCAGAGGATCATGGTAATTTGATACTTGCCCTGACTTCATGAATTTGGAGTCCTTCTGAAAAATCAGACCACAGCAACACACATTTTGTCTTAGCCCCTGCATGTGATCTCCATGCCCACCTGTTATAGTTCTGGCTTGCAAAGGGTTTCTGTTTGTTCCCTTGGTGGATTCCAGTTGCCCTGGATCAGACTCAAATAGGAGGGAAAATGTTAAAAAAATAGAAGGGAAGTCTTCAAAGGCCTTGAACATTTTGCCTGGTGATTTCATGGCAGCAGTGACCTCAGAGGTGTGTTTGACTTGGTTCAAATTCACAGAACTGCCTCTTGCCAAAGATATTTTAAGTGGTCCAAAAACATGTGTAAACACACCTGTCCAAAAGCACATGCTGCATACAGTCGCCAACACACATCTCACGCAAAATGACATATGCTCCTGATACAAGATGTGGGCTCAGCGCTCACAGTCAACCTGTCAGAGCAATTTAGCACACAGCTCAGGTGCCCCTGACAAACAGCTTGAACGCGAATGAGCCCAGAGTGTACAAGCTCATCAGCTTGTAACCCATGCTGTGCAGAACAGCTGTCTTCTGTGCAATTCATGGCACTGGATCCCAGATGGGAGACTATTCCCAGTTTCTCTTATTTTGAGTGAAAATCACTCCTAGGGTAAGCCATGAGAGCTTCACTGCACTCCTCACAAGTAACCTACTTCTATGAAGGAGGAAGATGTTCCTGGGGGTCCATCAGGACTTTCACGGTAATTCCCTCCCTTCACTCCACTTATTCCCCTTTTCCCACAGGATAAGTTGTGCAGGTTCCATAGACTCCAGGAGCACTGCAAATGCCAGGGATGCTGCTTAAGGATCTTTACAGTGGCTTCCACCATTGCTAGTTTGTATCAGGAGCAATTCCATGCTGGCCATGGAAGAGAAATCTGACCTTGCACCCCTTTCTATGACAAAAAGACTAAGAACAAGAATTCCTAAATAATGCACATATTTCATCACCAGTGTTCCACTTTTATAAGCTATAGAACTGATATAAATAACTCCATCAACCACACTGCAGCTGATTCTGGTTTGTACCTGAGTAAGAAGAGACTCAGGATCTGGGTTCTTTTTTCTGTTACTCTGGATCTGTACAGGTTTAGCTCCAGCTCAGTCTCCAAAGCTACTCCAAATTCAAACTTCTCTTGCCTAGGATAGAGCTTGCATAGCTCATGGACTTTCAGCTTGGACCCTGGGCATTTACTAGGGCATGCAACATGTATATTTATGCAATGTAACAGAATAATTTGAGTTGCTGCCTAATAATCCCAGCACACCAATTAAACCAGGTTTATCAATCCACTGCATCACCAGATTAACCTGAGCTGAAACCAACAGGATTCACACTAAACTATGAAGCCTTGTCTATGCCCACAGGCCTTGCCTAGCTCATCTACTGCTTCCTGTCCTCATATAGTATAGGAAAGACCAAAATACATGCTAGAAACTGCATTTCTGTACTTGAAGCAGATGGCTTCTATTTGTATTTAACTGAACAGAAGGCAAACCAAACTTGAAATGAAAACCATAGTCTCCTTCAGACAAAAAGATGCTCCAACAGCCAGTCTCATTATTTAATATTCATGCGGCAGTACAGATTGCTGACTCCATTCAATGTTCTGTCCCTATTGTACCAAGCATGGCAGTCACATTCACTAGTAGTAGTAATGTTTGCATATTTCTAGGGTCACATTTACATACTTCTAAGCATAAAGATGACCCCAAATGCTTGCTTTGTGCATCCCCAAATTATGAGAAATGTGGATATCCAGATCTGAATTCCCCACCTGACCTCTGTGCTTGTGTGTTTGTAGTTCAGTGAGATTGAAATGGCCCCACACTTAGAAGCAGGCAATCCTATAGAGGCCAGAACTGCCATATGGTACCAATGGGAGAACTAGAACAAATGGTGAGGCTCAGAAAATGCAGTACTCAACGGAAGCTAAATCTCTGGATGAACACTAGGAGTTTCTTCACCTTATAGATTCAATGTGAAATATTGACAAAACATCATAGAATCATAGAAMAATTTAGGTTGTTAGAGACCTCGGGAGGTCATCTAGTCTAGCCCACCCCTCAAAGTAGGTCCACGTAGATCGTGTTGCTGAGGACCTTTTTCAGTCAAGCTTTGAATATCTCCAAGGATGGAGACTTCACAGCCTCTCTGGACAATCTGTTTCTGTGTTTGGCCATCCTCACAGTGCAAAAATTTTTCTTAAAACTAATCAGTTTCCCACATTGCAGCTTGAATCTGTTGCCTGACATCTTACTCCGCACCTCTGAGAACAGTCTGACTGTCTTCTCTTTACCCTCTCCTTAGATATAATATTTAGGCAGTTCTGCCCTCCAGGTGACAAAATACGGAACTGAAACTGCAGCCATGTGAAAAGAGCAAAGAAAGGAGCTAGAAGAAAAGTAATCAGAGCCTCAGAAGAATCTCATCCAAGAAGCTGACAAAGAGTGGAAGGGAAAGGATGGAAATCCATGCTTTTTTTCTGTATATTGTGCTCCTCACAGCCATAAGTATTTGATGCTGGTTGCTCAAAACTGCTCCCAGCAATGACTGCAAAGAAGGCACAGGTTGATCCCACAGGGAGCCCTCAATGCTGTGCCTGCCTAACATTCTTGGTGCTCAACATATGCAGTAAATTATTTTCACAAGCTGCTGTGCATTCCTTTCCAAAGGCACACAGGATGCACCCATTGCCCGTTTCTTTCTAATGGCTAAATCTTGTGTACGCGGCCAAGGATGGAAACTGGCAAGGAGAACAGCCCTGTGCACGTGGGCAGAGTGCTACCGTGGCAAAAGCTCATACTCCCAAAAGCACATATTTTCCCATAAATGGCCAGTCACTAAGACACAACATGAATGGATAAGGGCATGGGGAGGAGCTCTAATGTCCATTAATGATGAGAGATCAGCTTCGTGACATTTTTGGGCAGCAAGATAAAATTTTAGGTAGCTTCTCAGCCTCTGTAACGTGCACAAATGGTGTTTAGGGGCACTGCAACTAGCACTCAGTGCTTAGGACCTTGAAGAACAAGGGGGAAGCAGACCATAGTGGTCCAGCATTTTTCTCCTCGTGGGTCAGTCCTGTCATTGAGCCAATGTGCACTGAAGCAGAACCACAAATTTGGTTCTCACCACCTTCTCTGGGAACAGTAACCCATTGCCACACTGTGTTGTTTTCTCCCCAGGATGAGGTATATAGAGGAACCGGGGCTGCTTTGGTCTCTGCCCAGGTGGTGGGCTGAGGAGGCTCCAGGTGGTTTCTGTTTCTGCCCTGTGGCCAGGCTGATCACACACACTTGCCCTGTGGTCAGTGAAATGCAGCTTACTCCACCCTCACTGAACGATGAGCTACATGGTGCTCACCATGAGGTAGGTTACCCCACAGGGACCAGGGTGCATGGCAGGGGCAGGCACCAGGGAGTAATTCATGTGCTGCACATTTAGACTCTTTTAGTCCATGTGAGCTCACAGGTTGAGGGTAAGAAAAGGCAATAACTGGAAAGTGTGTGGAAATGCACACCTGAAATGATGGTTAAGAGGACTGTGGCAAGGAGGACTGTTTAAAAAGTCTTTTTGGCCTGAGGAAGGAAACAAAAAGGAATATCTGCTGTTTGGAAACATGTTCCTTGTAGCAGCCTTCATGCTCTTCAGAGATGCTGAATCATTGTACAGATATCCTTATGGTATTTTTGGCTTTGAATGAAGTTACAAACCTTCCTTGAATGAGCCAGGCAAACAGGATGCCAGCAAGCCCTGCTAAAGGAAACGGTATAAATCAGGGAGAGGAGTACACAATGCATATAGGATGTATTAATTCTGTTGCAGGGATCAGCTCAACCTTTGGCTTGAGAACGAGATCCAGCCTGGGGGAGTCACGTTTAACGGCATCGTGCAGGGATGACGTGATGGGCTAGCCTTCACGCATCAAAGGTTATCATTGAAGCTCAGGGCGCAGGAACACAGACTTGTACAGATCTGATTCACAGCCCAGATAATCCAGCATTCTGCCCCCAGCTGTAGCCTATGACTTAATGCCTCAAGGGAAGGAGGAGTTCCCCTGGGTTTCAGCTTACTGGCAGTGTAGTGCTAGACATAGAGAAGCTTCTTAGCTGATCCCAGCATTTGATCAGCAAACATCTAATTAGGACTGCTGGACATCAGTGCATTGTAAGTTACAACATAAGCAGCATGGCAAATGCTGTCATGGGTCATGTAGCATTTCTGCAGTATTGTAGTATAGAGAGCAAAACCCAGGAGCCTAGTGAATTTAGTCATTGATCATGCAGGTTGACAGACTACTTCAAATAATTTCTCTACACTATCAAATAACTGCTCCAACAAATTAGCTAATCAAAACAGAATATTCCTATCTGTTGAGAAATTTATTTTTGTTCAGCACTGGCCTGTCTCTGCTTGAGTGGCTCATGTCATACGGAGACCTGATGGCAGCGATCTGATGGCAGCAGGGGAAGTTCTCAACTGTGTCCCATGGACATACTGAATTTAGTCTAGTGAAGGACCACAAAGATGACCAAGGGCCTGGAGCATCTCATACAAGGAGAGGCTGAGGGAGCTGGGACTGTTTAGCCTGGAGAAGAGAAAGCTCAAGGAGATCTTTGCAATGTTTTTAAATATCTGATAGGAGGGTGTAAGATGTAACCAGCCTGTTCTCAGAGATGCCCAGTGACAGGAGAAGAAGCAATGGGCACTAAAAAAACACTTTTTCAGTGACAGTGGTTGAACACTGGAACAGGTTGCCGATAGAGGTTGTGGAGTCTCCATCCTTGGAGATATTCAGAACCGAACTGGATATGGTCCTGAGCAACCTGCTCTAGGTGATTCTGCCTGAGCAGGGGAGTTGGACTAGATGATCTCCAGAGGTCCCTTCCAACCTCAACTATTCTGTGATTCTGTGACAGGACTACACTATGTTTTGAAACAACTCCATAACCAGCAAAGGGAACAACTGTGTTGGAGTGGAATCCCTTGGCTGATTCTTTACTTTATAATGTAGATGGGGCTAGAGATGTGGAACTGGGTTAGTCTGAGATGCCTCCCGTGTGATACTGCACAGCTTGCATCTTCCTCCAGAGCACAATGATTTGGAATGACCATTGCCAGACAAATTATGTTGAATGTCCTTTTGAGAAAAAATTCTCAATTTTTTTTTTTTGAATGACTCTTTAAAAACTTGCTTTGAGGGCTAAAGTTGATTTTGATCTTTTTGCAAATGGGCTTCCCTGCCGGAAAAGGCTGTTTCTGTGGAGCTCTGACGTTTAGCGCCCCTTTGAAAGACACCAGGGGCCTAGAGACCACTGATGCTGTCAGGTTTCCAAAACTGAATTCCTCCCTATAATATCCAGGCTTGAAGCCAATTTGGCTGGCTTGGAGCAGTCGTATCTTTAAAAAATGCTTTATGTGTATTCACATTTCAAAAAAGGAAAAGGAAAAGAAAAAAAAACATTGCAGAGTGATTCAGAAAGACAGGCAGATGATGGAGTGGAGCAACAAAGTCACAAGCAAAGACAACCCAAGCAGAGATGACCTTCTCAAATGCCATGGCACTAATTCTGCTCCATATAGAGTGTATCAGCATTTATCTTCTAGCTTGATACATCGATTTCCTTTTTCCATATCTGATCCTCTAAATAGCTGCTGTAATACCATAAATCAAACTACTCTGAGAAAACGGCACCTATTTCTGAGCCCTTTCTTATGAAGATTAACTACTCTTCAGAAAATGATTGTTCATGGATGTTTCTTGGGCAGGAGGCAAAGGGGAGGTAGGACGATCTTCTGTCTATGTTTGCCTGAAAATTAGGAGAAATGTTCTCATGGTTATTGGTGCTCTTTGCTGATCTGTAAAACACAAGATATCCTGGTACCCTATCACTGTGCAATGAAGGTAAAGAAATATGATTGAACTCCATTAAACTACCACGGGAAGTATAATAAGCTGAGAGGCTCTAACACTTTCATTGATTGATACAAAGAGTGTTACTCAACTCAGAAGTCACGGGAACTTGCAACTATAAGGAAAGCCTTTTCTGCTGTCTAGGGTAGGAAAGAAGTATTAGCATTTGGGAAAGAAATACCCAAGAAATTGTATCTGGAGAGCTCCTCTGGAAAAGGCTGTGCCATTTTACTTATAGTAGTATTGTTGTAACCAGATAACGGGCAGAACCGTATCAGGATCGTGGATCCAGTTCACCAGACACAGAAAAACATGAGTGAAAACATAGGRTACAGAGCATCTTAGTGACCAATATTAATCATATCCATCAGTATCCATCAGTAAGCATTAGTACTGTATGCAACCTTAAATTTGTCTGGCGCATTTGTACTTTTTGGCTTATTGGAAATGCCTCCAAAGGTATTCACATTAGAATGAGAGCTGATGGGGAGCTGTGTGGGGAGGGATTACATAATTTGTAATATTCCATTAATATATGTTGAGGGGGAAGGTAGCTGATTTATTTTTTGTTTTTAAAAACAAGTCACATACCCATTTCTTTTGGGGGTTTCTATTATTTAATTTTCCAAAAGTATCTCTTGGTTATCTTATGCTGGAAAATATTTGTAAAGGTTGTTTAGTGACAGAGGAGCAGTGTCATTACTGAAAAATCTCAACTTTTTAAATCTCATATGCATAGAGAAACGTAAAGATGAGACTACAGTGTACAGACATCCCTCATATTTATTTATTTATAGTTTTTAAAGTCCCTTGGTTTTGCAAGGCAGTCCTGTGTGACTGAGATGTGATGCATTTTTTTCAACACTTCAGTTTTTTTAATGCTTCAAGTGCTTGTTTGCAGCACTGAATCTTTAATGTGGAAGAGATCAAAGTATCTTAGCACAGGTTAGAGTTCATTTCCCCCTCCCCAATGTATTCTTTTCAGCACATCTCCAGAGAGGATTTTATAGCACAGAAATTCCTCAAGGTGACGGAACTGTGAAAGTATCCCACCCTTGGTATGTGTGTACCTTGGAATAGTCTCTCCAGTGGCTTTTTTCTCAACACAAATTGACTTCCCCACATAGACAAAATTTCCCTGCAGTGCAAATAGAAAGCTTTCTAAAGGAAACTTCCTACAGCACAAATAGAAACTTGGGAAATAAACTTGGCCCCTCTTGCTTTTCATGTTGTGTCGATGACGAACGGTCCCAGATACTTCAGCCTGAGAGACAGCCACCCAGACAGATCCCACTTCAAGCAGCGCCAGCAGTGGAGGCAGGCAAGGAGTTTGGGTTAGTCTCTGAAGGCCTTTACATACCTCTCAGCTCTGTTTATGATGGCAAAAACATTCCCATGATAGGAGCTTTAAAAATCTCGGAGCGAGAGCTTAGCAGAGCACCTCCTGGCGTTAGCTGCCCGGTTACCCTTAACTTTCCGTGAGACCTAAGCCCCTGCTCTGTGGGATCTTCCGGAAAATCCCAGCCCYGTATATTATGGCCACACTAACAGGTAACTTAGTGATAAAATCTGTCAGCACAATTGGCACTGACTGGCTTCCTTGCAGAAAGGTCCAGGAAGAGGCTGAAGAAATGTCATAAGGAAGGTAAGCGAGCCTTTCCCGTAGCGAGACAGCCTCTCTCCTCCGAGGGGCAAGCACTGAAGGTGGATGATATGGGAGAGGCATGCGTGTTTGCTCCGCGTTGTGGGTGTACACTGAGTTCCCCTTGCAAAGTCATCTGTCTGGTACGTTCTACAGTACAGGAAGAGGTGCTTCAAATAAATAAATAAATAAAAACTAAAAAAAAAAAGAGTAAGGTAAAAAGACACATAGTAAATAAGTGACAAAATGTTCCAAGCAGATATTTAATAAAGAAGGACAGAATGAAGGAAAAAATACAGGCCTTGTCAGGGCACTTGAAAAGGGCTARAAGACCTGGTAAGACTGGTGATAAATGACGGCATCCCCACGATTATTCGTCTCATTGTAATTAGAAAGGACAAAAGCAATGGGCCATCCTGGATTTTTTTGCCAAACAAGAATCTGCATTACTAAATGTCTTCACTCTTCTGCTGATCTTCCCTTTAAGACCCATTGTTTCTTATCCACCAGCTCTACGGCAGGGTTACAAACATGACGCGTGGGTTGGCTCCACTCAGCCGGGAGGGCCGATGGTACTGAGCTCTCCATGAAAGGCACAGAAGAGTGGAAAGTTGGATGCCTGCCATGGCAGGTTATTTCTGATCCCATGAAATGTGCCGTAATCATGGCTTTTGTCAATACAGGGGGAGTTGTAGGAATAATTTCAGAGAGGAATGTACCTTGTCAGTGCATGCTTTAATTGTTTTCCATAATAATTTCTGTCCAGCAATCTTGGTAGGATTACAGAATTAATGTATGGCATTGCTATCTGGCCAAGGACCCGAGGAGTCATTGAATAGCAGCAGCACCCAGTTAATCTGGCGACTGTGACTCTGGCAATACTTATGTCCATTTCTGTAAAGACATCAGGACTCCCAGCACAGAGATAAGCCCTGTCCTGGAGATGTCCCAGTCACAGAGCCTTGGTCTTCCAGCCCAGATGCCAGATGTCTTCCATGAAAGTAGGAGCCCCATCCACAAAACCTCCAACATCTGACCAGCCCCCATGTAGCTGACCTGGTCCATACTCACAGGCTCTTGAAACACAAGAGCTTCAGGCAGGCAGCTGAGAAGCCGAGCTGAGCTAAGCTGAGCTGTGCTGGCGGGAAAACAGTCCACACCAAGGCCTTCCTGCACTAGGCTCTTGCCCGAGTTCCATCAGATGTGCCAAAATGAACATGTTTCCTCCAAATGTGAACTGTTCATAAGCATTCAGAAAGAAAAAAAAAAGTTCCATGGAAAATTTCTTACCATTATGTTTATATTTGTATTGCAACAGATTGTAATCCAAATAAAGGTTGCAGTCTCTCCCCCAAACAGCTGCAATCTAATTGGAGAAAAGAGGCAAAAAATGGAGGAAGTTTGAAAATAAGGAGGCAAAAAAGCCAGAAGAAGATGGGAAGAGTGAGGGTCAGGAAAAGATCATGTCACAGAGGATATGGCTGCAATTTGATGGTTCCAAAGAATCTGATGTGTACTGCTCAGTTGCAACCAGAATCTTTCTCCCTAAGGAGTGGATGACCTGCTGTGCAGGGCCTGATTTTTTTGGAGCTTTCTATGGAAATGGGATGTAAGGAAGGATACAGATAGGCATAGGCAAAGTGGGAAGATGATTGATTACAGGAGAAGCTGGAAAACCAGGTGGGCAGGGCTACGAGTGGTGGAAGGTGAGGCAGGAAATCTGGAGGTGGAGGTGAAGGAAGACAGCAGAGCAGGAACTCTGTGAGACACTTTGTAAAACTACTTTCATACTCTCGCTCGGGTGTCCTAACCTGCAGGAATGGCAAGAGCAAGAATGTGACTGTCTCTGGCCCCTTCGGTTCTTGGTTCTTCCATGGAGTTTGCCCAGAAAAAGTATGTTAGCATAATTTTGTGGGTAACTCTTTCCCCGTCTTAGTCCCTGACTCTGGTCTTGGGCAATGCCCACCATGGAAAGGGAGGTTCTGCACCAATGAGGGCAGTGACCAAACCTGCTGGGCCCCCTTCCATGCGCTTTGCTTTGTTTTCTGATTTTCCAGCCTGCAATGACTTCTGCTTAAACCCTGCACAGAAATGCTTGTTTTTAACAGACAGATTCTGCCATTCTCCCCCAGCACAAATGCTTTTCCACATCCTATTTTTTTGTCAATGCTTTGAGCAAATGAAGATGACCGAGAGGTGAACACGCAGAGAGGAGGGTTCATCCCATGCAAGCTGAGCCAGGAGCATGCTATTCCTCCCACTTCAGCCACGGGGTGAACTTTTCCACTTTGCTTTCCCACCTTGGATTTCTCCGGAGGGAGCACAGGCTGGGAAGCGCCTGCCGGACTTTGCTCTAACACAGACCGGTCGTTCCCCGGGCGCCTGCGCCCAGGAGGGATGAGCAGGTGAGGACGGGCGCTGATCCCCATGTGCCACCTCCGCCAGCTCCAGCTGAGCAGGGCGCTGAGCACCGGCCGCAGCTCCGCGCTCGCCTGCGCGCCTCCCCGCCAGGCACCGAGCGGGGCAACAACCCGCGCTCCCGCCGGGGGGCTGCCGGGGCCGGCTGCCAGGACACGAGCGGGGCACCGCTGCGCGCCCCCAATCCCGCTGCGCGCCCCCAGTCCTGCTGTGTGCACCCCCAATCCCGCTGCGTGTACCCCAATCCCGTTGCGCGCCCCCAATCCCGCTGCGT
>NW_020448752.1:4852679-4969806 GCF_003343035.1 Apteryx rowi
AGCCGCCGCTCCGCGCACCGGGGGCATGACCGCGCCCGCGCTGCCGGCGCCGCGGAGCCAGGCGAGTACCGCGGGACGGGACGGGGGCGCTGCGCTCCCCGCCGAGGGGGCCGCTCGTCGGGGCCGGGCTGTCTCCTGCTCCGTCCTCCCCGGCGGTGGCGGCGTTGCGGAGGCGCGGGGGGTCCGCGCGCTTCTCCCGCGGGGCGCCGCATTTCGGTGCGTGGAAGGGGGGTCTCGTCTGCGCCCCCCCCCCGGAGGCGGCCGCGTTTGGGGGGTCTCGTCTGCGCCCCCCTCCCCCCGGAGGCGGCCGCGTTTGGGGGGTCTCGTCTGCGGCCCCCCCACCCCGGAGGCGGCCGCGTTTGGGGGGGGGTCTCGTCTGCGCCCCCCCCCGGAGGCGGCCGCGTTTGGGGGGGGTCTCGTCTGCGCCCCCCACCCCGGAGGCGGCCGCGTTTGGGGGGGGTCTCGTCTGCGGCCCCCCCACCCCGGAGGCGGCCGCGTTTGGGGGGGTCTCGTCTGCGCCCCCCCCCCAGGCGGCCGCGTTTCGGCGCAGCGCCCAGGGCGCCCCCGCGGCGGGACAGGTGCCCCGAGCAGCCACCGCTTCCGGCCCCGAAGGGGGCGAAGGGGCCTGGTGCCGTTTGGGGGGGGGGCAAGGGGGGGGGTCTGTGTGTGTGTTGTGTGTGTGTTGTGTACGTGCACACCTGCGTGCGGAGCAGCGGGTCCGTCCGGCTTTGCGCGGGAGCGGACGGGAAACGAGCTGGACGTACCTGCAGCGCGGAGTTTGGGAGCGTTGTTGCTTGGGCGGATTTGCACGGTGGGTTTTTCCAGAATGGTGGCAGAATCGCGGAGCTTTTGCCTCTGTGCGTTATTTCAGGAGATCTGTCAAGTGCACGTTGCTTTGCATTCGTGCTGGGACATAGTAACAGACAAAATAGTCCTTTTGTTACTGTGTCATATTTTTAGACTCGCCAGGAAAACTGCAGTCTCGGGAGTGAGGTGAGGAGTATGTGGCTCTTGCTCCAGCAAAGCAGAGCCTGCTGGTGGGGGGGAGGTGGTCGGTCGTACCGAATGGCAGCAGCCCGTGCGGATTTTTAAAATACAACAGAGCAAACAATAGAATATCATGCTAGCACGAGGTTAGCCTGAAATAATGGAAAATAAGAGAGAAAGCAGCAAACGTTATTCAAAATGCCAGTTTGAAATTCTCAGACTAATCATCCAAAACAAACAGTGGCTGAGTGGAACAATTTTCTCTGGAGGGAGTTTCCACTGAAATAAATAGCAGGTTATTATATAAAAAAAAAAAAAAAAAAAAAAAGACCAGTTGTAATGCTAGCGGTGCTCCCTGCCTACAGGGGGCTGGAGGGTGTCCACATCTGCGTTACGTCTTTCTAAGGCAAGGTGTTTCTGTGGAATCCAGAGCGACGTGTTGTTGCATCCTTGGCTGTCCGTTTTTAGAGACGCTTCAGTTTTTATCTAAGAGCCCTGCCTGGAAAGGATCAGGCAGAGATGTCAGGTTTTCCCCCTTTCCTTCCCTTCTTCTACTGCTTTAGACCATCCCTTAGTGTTCGTTTTCCTAAGGGGACCCTCTGTCTGCTGATGGCTTGGTGTCACACAGATAAACTGCTGCTGTGGCGTGCCGGCTCTGTGTTACCTGTGGATACGAAAAGCAAAGGCCTTGAAGAGCGTGTCCCTTGCCTCTGCGTCGTGGCCCCTTGCTGGCTGCGCGGCCAGCGCAGGAAGGCCACAGATGGGCGCTTCTGCGGGAGCATGGTGCCCCTGCGTTGACTGTGCGCTCTGGCATGCGAGGAAACACCTCGGGCGCTGCGCCTGAGCCTTCCCAGCACTTTTTTTCCATGACCTGCTCGTTAGTTTTTCCAGCATGACTTTAAGTTAATTAAGCCACTAGTACTTGGTAGGGATATGTATAAATGGTAGTGCTTTTGGTCATGGGACAGCTGCCCCGCAGGCTTGCTGAGACCTGGCCCAGCTCGTGCCCAACTGAGTGGAGGTTCCTGGGTGGATTTTCTGGGCACCTTCTGCTGTTCCAGCTGTGGCCTGCTGCTTTGAAGGACATGCCTCAAGACAAGTAAAGCATTTACTTTGGGAGCCGGAGAGAAGATGGTCAGGAGGCCATTTTGATATGCCTAGATTTTGGGGAAAAAAATACAAGGATTGCAGCTAAGCAATTTTCTCCAAAATCTCACTGCTCGTACACTACTTTTATGTTTAACTTGATCAAGAAGCCTATTTGTTTAAYGCCCTCTAGTGATGTTTTAAAAATTAACATAGATTCCTTTTAAGAGGAAAACAAGCATCAAAATTTATTGGTTAAAAAGATGTAAATTTTCTGGAAGTGAACTGCTTCAGGGAATCCCTATAGATCATCAAACCACGTTTTGGACAAGAGCATAACCACATTTTGGAAGGGTGTCTCTAGACAGGGAGACAGTGACAGTCCCTGCCTCCCCTGCAGATCCTCAGTGGTGATCAGTGAAGGTCTTCCCTCCAACAGCATCGGACGCAGTTGCATTTTCCTGACCTGTCTGTCAGTGCTCCTGCAATCTAGGTTTTGGCTGAACCCACTTGCAAATCGCTTAATGTGGCTCTGGTCCTGGTGAGCTTTGCATTCCCATCAGATGCTATTTATGCTTCCTGGTGCTTCTCCTTCCTTCACTGTTCACCTGGGCTGGCCCCAGAAATGGGAGGCATGTAGCCTTGTCTTTGCAGAGGAGTCTTCAGAGGCTAAATCTGTTTCACACTGTCACTAGGGGGTTTGACTCAAGAGCATCTGTGTAGTCAAACTGTTTTTTCTTCATGGATATGTGAGATGTGCAGGAGTGTACCACTGATGTGGTTGCTTGTAGCAGCCTGAAGATATAGCGGATGCTTGCTCGTGGTGATTAGCTGTGAGAGAACCCAGATCCCCTCCTTCTTCCAACATGAGAGGTTTTGGATTTTATAAAAGTGCATTTCCTTGGTAGTTTGTACATGAGCACACCAGAGCTGCTTCCCACAGGACCCTGTTTGGAAGCACTGGCTGGTGATTATTCTGCTCTGCTGAGACTGGCTTCTTTGTATACAAACAGCGATGCTGTTCAAGAGGCAATCAGTGTCCGTTGACTGGAAGCTGAAGCACGAAGGTCATCTCGAGATGGTACTCAGGCATGATACACATCTGATCTATGTGGCCATGCTCTCAGATAAGACCTGAAGGTCCAGCCTGCCAGGTGTCCCCCCCTCCCCAGACCCCATGTCCTTCTGGTTAGGGACTTTGCCTCTCCTCAGGTTATTCTCTTTAACTTGTCTATGAGAGCATCATCAATATGATTACTTAGGCCCTACAGAGCATATGAAAAGTCTGCATAGCAGCACCTTCTCCATTTCTGCCAAAGGTTGGGACTGTGGCAGTAACTATGATTCAAAAAATAAAAAAGCAACTTGTGTTCATTTTGCGCTTCTCCTCCACACTTTCTTCTGAGGGATGTTAGAGTTCAGGGAGAGAAAAAGGACTGGCATAAGGATGGGTGCGTAGGGGTGCAGGGTGTCAACCCCCCTTTGCTTGTCCCCACGATGCTGACCTTCCCACATTCTCCTGAGAACAAATGGCAGGACAGATAAGATGTGAGCGTTTCCAAAACCTGGCGCCCATAATTGGCCCCTCTGAAAACAGGTAGGGTGGAGTCCGGCCTGTGGCATGAGAGAGAGAATCAGAAGCAAAACAGGATGTTTTTGTGATTAAAACTTATTTTCATAATTCCTGTTGAAATGTTTGTTTTGGTTTGGATTTGAAGTTGCCTGCAGCTTTTATTGGGAACTTTGAGTCAAAGAGCTCTGTGCGTACATGTGACTGTGTGCATGTGTGTGTGTGCATGCACATGTATGTGCATGTGCATATGTGCTTGCATAGAGAAAGTAAATGAAGAGGCTACTGCTTAGCCTCAGGACAATTGTACCTAAAAAGTAATAAAACCAATAGGGACTAACAGCTGAGTGATGGAAAAAATAAACCCCATCTATATAGCTCTTCTGTAAATCTTGCTGGACAATTGTTTTCTGCTCTGGACATCTCAAAATCAGAAAGATTCTATCAAATTGCGAAGTATTGATTGAAAACCCATAAAAATGCTTGCGACTGGAGGGATTGGTTTATGCATAGTCGCGTGTTAAACACAAGTGATGGGGAAGAGGGTGTAAGGGGCAAGTCAGGAAGCCTTTGGGATCTTCTGTACTCTATAAGGTGTCCTATATTTGGCCTAGTTTCAGCTGATACTGTTTTCACACTTATTCCCATGGGGTTAAGACAAAAGCAAAAAAGAAATCCTGGAAACGTGGAGGCACGTAATAATATTATATAAAACAGAAGTAGAATTATCTTTAAATAGAATGTTTCTCAGAGTCTTCCACTGCCAGCTCCTTAAGGCCGCACCAGAAATAGAGGCACGGGGCGTGACATCTCAGAAAACTCTCGTGGCCCAGAGCCCCTGCTTTCCCCGTCGCCAGCCCACGCTGGGTGCTCTGAGGAGAAGGTGTGACCTCTTTGTCTTGATGCCTGCTTTGTGCTCGTCTGTTCTACACAGCAAAAATGCCTCCCTGACCTCATCCTGCACCCTTGCAAGGGGTTGTGAGGAGTCCTTATCTTGTCTAGCCTTTGTCTGATTCATTGGAGGTGCTGTACCCACTCCTATAAATCCCTGCGGTGAAGCACTGGCATTTTATCGCTGACTGCAATGGAACAAGAAGTTTTCTACCTTAATCTTTCTCCTCCTTGACTCATCCATGAGATTCTGCAGTAGCCTGCAGCAGTTGTTCCCATGGGATAATTTTTTACAGACTCTTGTAAGGGATTTGATGGGAGTAGTTTAGTTCCCCTGCTTATCTTCCACCTCTTGTGTCATCAGACTGGAGTAGGTTCTTTAGGTCCACACCATATAGCTTGCATTGGTTCATAGCAAGAGCTTTTTGCTAAAAGATTGTGTGTAGTTCCTCATTAGACTCATGTGGCAACTCTTCTTTCAGTCATCTCCATCCTCTGGCTTCCAGATTATTTGATTTCTGAGGTCTTTGTCCTCTATGATTAGCTTTTCTCAGCCCGCTYACGTCTCTTTGGGCTGTGTTTTCAGGCCCCTGCTTCACACCTTCTTTTTCACATGGGCTCAGCTCACATAATGTTGCTCCTAGCTCTCTAGCCTGCCTTTGTGTTCCTGACCTTTGCCCGGCTGCTCAGCAATGTCTCTCTCCCTTGGCCTCTCTCACTGTTCCACCCTTAATGTCTTCCTGCGACTCCAAAAAAATTGGAGCAAAAAAGTTGAATTGCTTCAGCCAAATTCTGCTCTTATTTACCCAGCTCATGTAACTTTAGACTTGCAGCTCCACTGAAGTTGATGATGTTTGGATCCTGGTTGGAGGCTGGGATGCCTTTTTTTTTTCATTTCCATCACCTGCAAAATCCAAGGGGAGATTGAATCCTACAATTCAGCACAAACCTAAAGCAAGTTTTGAGGAGGCATTCAACAGTGGATGTTACTCATAAAGATGTTGCCAGTCCTGATGCTGACAGGCAGATGAGCAAGCAACAGAAAGAGGAAACTGCCTTTCATGGTGTGTGTTAGAAGAGGTACTGTTGATTAACTCGTTTTTTTTTCAGCCAGCCAGCTCTGAGAGTGCCGTTAACAACCCCAAGGCTGTATAACACTAACAGGATGCTTATAAGGTATAAAGGGATTAATGTTTAGCTCTAATGAAATCCAGATGCATAGAGCTGCCTCTTTTCAAGCTCTTTTCCACTGCCAAGTTGTGAATAAAATGATTTAATCATTGTAAATACATGAGGCACACCAGACTCGCAGCRTGCGCTAGGTTCTTAAATTCGTAGGCACCAAAGCTGTTGGGTTTCTGCTAGCAGTCACCTGGTGGAGAGAGCTGCATCACCTGCAGACCCTCTGCTTGCAGCACGATCGTTCATAAGATGGCAACTTGGGACCTTTCTTGGGGACCACAATTCATGCACGTGTTTACACTAGGCCTGTGGGAAGCTGGCTTGAAATAAGCCTGTTTCTATCTCTGAGAGGAAGTCAGTGCGGGTATAAAGGTGGTGAGCGTTTGGTCAGCCTCTTCCAGAGACGTGTCAGTGGTGCCGCAGCCGAGATACCGAGGCCTTGGCAGCTCGCAGTGAATGTGTGTTGTCCTCTGGGGTGGCAGGAGAGGGAGAGGTGAGGATTCATACTCCAGCGGTTGAGTGGCGACTAGAGATGTATGTCTCCTCATTGAGCCCTGTCTGCTCGATAGACCTGCCTCGTGAAATGTTTGTAGTTAAAATTTTCTCTTTCTTGTACAGTTTATATTTTTTTACATCACATGCCGAGTGTGGGTATTTTGCATGCCCAACACTGGCTTTTGGAAGGCTGAAGTAATTCTGTTAGTGGACAGACAGAGTTGTCTGTGCACTTTTTTATTTTAATATAGAAGCAGTAGGAGTTTTGTACCGAGGAGATGGGGAGTAAAAGGGGGTTCTTTTAAAGACATGAAGGAATGTGTTACATTCTTCTGTTCCTCAGGTTTGGCTGCTCTGCAAGTTTTTCATTTTGCCAAAGCTCAGTTCAGTGAACCATTTATTTGCATTTAAAAAAAGATCCCATTTCTTAATTTATTTTGGCCTCAGTGATGAATTTTTACACTGTGAAATCCAGTAAGTTCCCTCCCAATGTTATATATACATCCAACTTTACAATAAGAGCTCCTACTGCAAAGTACCAGCCTTCATTAAATGGTGTTAAGGGCATTTTAGCAGTCTCCTCACACTGATTTCCCATGTGAGCCTTATCATTGGTTGCCCTGTAATTATTTGATGCTATATTCATTATCAGAGCATGCCACAAGCTGATGCTAGAGATCGTAAATGTGTGTAAAGCTATAGAGGCTTTCTGTAGACCTAGAAAAGCAAGAAAGTATTCTCTGTGATAAGTTCCTTGGGTAGCTTTCGGCACTGGCTCGAAGAAAGGAAAGGGATGAGAAAGAGTCCCTTTACTGTTAGGAGAGGCTATAAAGTTCTGCAAAAAGTGCAAGTGGAGTCCATGGAAGTGGATTGTTACCATGGGAATAAGCATGGTAGGAGAATCCCAACAGTCGACAGCTACATTGTCTGGTCTGTGGTCAGCAAATATTTCAGATTTACTCAGCTAGAACCAAGACCTTCAGGACCTCATGACCTCTGAAAAAAGATCAAGAAAATTACAAGATAAGGTTTTATTTTTCCCATTGCTTTTGGCCTGTCCAGCTAGAGCTGGAAGGAGAAGTGCTGACATCTTCCTCTAGCAGCTGCTAGTTCCTCACCAGTCCTGAAACACAAAGTACTGAAGTATTTTTAAATCAATGCCAATATTTATTGATCTCTTCAGTGTCCATCAACTAGCGCTGCAGGGCGGCTGCTGAGAACTTCACCTGCTCCCGCCACCCAGAAAGCAGTGGGGGCTGTAGGGAGAAACACATCCTCCAGAATGAAATGTCCCCATTTGAATGAAAAATACAAACAAGGCTATAAAAATCCCTTCCAATCCCTTTCCAGGTTAGGAAGAAGGTGTAGGAGGAAGATCTCACTTGGCTGCTGTGAATGGAAATAAAACGTCTAGAAGAGAACTTAACTGTTACAAACAACCAAGGGCCTGGATTGCCCATCGCATCTCGAGTTTGGTCGTTCCTGTCATTTTACATGCAGTACTTTGTTGTTGTTGTTGTCATCCTCCCAAAATATATAGATGCACACCCTTGTGCTAAACCTTGAAATTTACAGAGGAAGGAAGACCCACAGATATTTTCAGCAGCAGAGTTGCCCGTAATTATCACAGATTCATTCCACCAGCACAATGTCAGTGAGCTGAGGCTTGGAAATAGCAGAATTTTTTTTCCTTATATTCATCAGTTATCACTTCTCCATCTGCAGTATTAGAGTTTGTAGTGAGGAAGCGCAGAGCTCCAGCACTGGGTACCCTGGTGCTGCAGAGGCACAAATGATGAACAGGAGCAGCATGGCCTTGTGTTTCTTCTCAGAGCTTTTGGGCTCCTTTTAGGAACCTGTTCTGCGGTTTGAAAGGCGGTTAGGAGTTCCACTCTGTTTTAGGACCCCAGGCAGTGTTGTAGCAAGGGACCGAAACCTTGCACTAATCTCCATGCGTGGATACTCTTGGTGGAAGAGAATACCATGCAAACAGTGGTGTGTTCAGTAGCCAGAAATGCAGACCCAAGCCTTGACAAATATCAAGCGTCTTAATTTGGGGTCCGGCCCAGTGTCATTTAAGAATRTGGACCATCACATCTGCTTTTGGGAAAGATCGGCTTCAATTTGGAAGATCTGTGGTGCTCTCTATGAGACAACAGTCCCCTCTGTGCTTTTGGGAACGTCCTTTTTCTTTGCCATCCTTTGTCAATATTGTTCCAGGGATCCTGAGGAAAGAAGGCCTGCAGGCACAATTAATTCATGGACGCAGAAAAAAAAATGACATGGAACAGATTAGTGTGAGTTAAACTAATCCCCAGTCACCTCTGAGTGGAAAACCCAGCCGGCCTTTGGCAGCCGAGAGCTGTTTCTCCCCATCCCCCTTGTATGGGACGTTGTAAAATAAACCAGCAGAGTTCCACTTCTTGGAAGGAAAAGGAAACTTGTTTCAAAGCGTGTCCTTGCAAACTGATTTAGTGCCATCGAGCTCTGCGTGTTTTAAGAAATGTTTGGGTTTGGTTGGAGCTGCTTTTTAGCAGGGAGGGAGAGGGAAGCAATTAGTGAAACAACATGTGAAGAAGAGCTTGTGTAAAACAGCTCGGATAAATATTTACACTCAAGTTTCTTAGCTCTGAGTTCRCTTTAAGACCAGCTCCATTTCTCTGAGGGGGCTTGCATCCCCAAATAAAATATTGGGTTGTGGCCACCCAACAGTATTTATACTTCCTCCTCTGATGAGTTAAGCTAATTATAGGTCTAAGGGAGGTCAAAGGGTTAAAGTGGTGGCTGGAGAGTTAAAGGCTCTCCCTAGCATTTGCAAGGAAATACTGCTTTACCGTATGCCTGTGCTGGCAAAGTCTACCCTAAGAGCTCAGAAAGGCTGCACTTTTTTTCCTCTCATCAGTGCACTGAATATTTGCCCTTTTCGAAGTGATGTGAACTATTAAAATATAAATGAACAGCCACATATGTCCTCATCTGACTTGAAGCAATATGGAAACACCAGGCTGGCTGGATCAGAGCCGTGTGACATTAGCCAGATAATGTAACGGGCTACCAGGTCTTGGAGCCGGGGGAGGCRTTGGGGCCATTAGCGCAGCACTGTGCGGGCTGCCTGCATGGCTGGTACCGCTCCTCGTTAGGTGGGGAGAGTCCCCTGTGTTTTGGAACAGCTTCTCCTAGCCCAGTGGTAGGAAATGGACCTGTTTCTTGAGGCAGGCTGATGATGGCATGCTTCTAGCTATCATCAATTCCCAATAATATTCCATGAGATTGATTTCCTCTGCATCTGTCTGCTCACACATGTTGTTAGTCTGTGCTCTTGGATAAGTGCCCGGGGCAGGAACCGCGTCTGTCTTGTTTTCACAGTGAGAACGTCACAATAATGACGCTGGGGGGATATACCGGGTGATCTGAGAAGGGAAACATGGCTTCTAAGCCTAATTCTGCCACTACTTTTCTGTGCCGCTGTGGTCATGTTACTTAAGTCTTCATTCTGAGCCATCGTTTCTGTTTTCCAAACAGTTGCTTCTGAAGCTGGAGTAGAGATAGATGGGACAGGGGTAAGGAAGCCTCGCTTGAATAGCTGTTGTAATGCACTTTGAATTTCATCAGCTGGAAACTACTAAGGTAAAAACAGGAGAGTTATATCCGGAAAAGCAGAAAGTCACTTTGCTAAGGCTACCAGTGTCCTGGGAACGGGCTGTATCCGTCCTCTTGTAGCGCTGGTAGCTATCGGCAGTCCTGCAGAGTTACGGCTACGGCCGCTCGCTTGGCGACCTGTTCGTGGGCCTGCGCGGTGGTGGGCATTCCTCTAGATGGGTCGAGTTTGCTCGTCTCCCCCTATTCACCACAAAGGCCTTGTGTACCTCAGATACCCGCACGACATCCATTTGGGAGCTGGGATGGAGCTGTGTCACGGTCCAATGTGTGGAGCTGGTCCTACAGCTGCTAGAAGCGTTACTGTCCATGGAGTAAGGAGCCGGGTAAAGCATCCAGCGGGTGAACACTGTGAGCTGGATTTTTAGTCTGCTGTGTTTTCTCCTGGCTGTTCTGAGTGGTGGGAAAAGGTCCACCTGGTGTCTGGGGCTGGAACATCTGACGGAGGCGTGAAGCCCACCTGCAAAGCCCAGCTCCGCTCAGCGGCGGGGCGTGGAGCGACCGCAGCCATGGATGGCGGTCCTAGAGGTGCCGCAAGCTAGGCGCCAAGCGGGCTAAGAACCTTCTTTCTCGGTCTGGCCCGAGCCCGGGCCAGAGCGCCGAGGGGGAGAGCTCGGGTCTGCCGCCTTGCAGACCAGGCAGAGAGGCAGGTTGGCCAGGTGACGGCCCATTTAGCTCTGTTCAATCCCTAACAGTCGCCTGGTGGTTAAGTTGTTCCAGGAAATATACTGAATTGCTCAGGAAAGAGATGTGTTCAGCTCTCCACCCTGAGGTTTCGTGTGCTTTCTAATAAAGCCAGCAGCCCCTGCGGGCCTTACGCTCATGGCCTTCCTACGCTGACTTGGAGGAAACCAAGCACAGGACAGAGGTGGGAGACCTCCCCGCAGGAAACCGGCTCCCCCTTCCTCCAGCCAAACCTTTCAGGCCTGTTTTTGTCGCCCGAATGTCTCACTCTCGCCTGYGTCTGCAAACTCCCTCCCTCAGCTGCAAGCCTGAAGCGCGTGCCACAGGCACTGCTGACATGCCTGCTCGCATCAGTGCTGTTTTCTAAAGTCGATCGGCACTTCACCGCTAGAGATTAAATTTTCAGGCGTGACATGGTTTCGGGATGTCTTCTGTAGACACTTAGTGCTTGAACAGCTCTGTTACTTCCCAGCAATTCCAGCTAATGCCCCACCAGGTTAATTCTTCCTGCTACTCCAGTGGCAGAAAACACAAGACTCTTCTTACTTTAAAATAATTCATTGTGTGCTTATTTTACACTACCACCCTAGCTAAATTCTTTATGTTGTTGAAGAAGCAACATGCAAAAAGTCCTTAAGCATCCAGTGACTTTGGATGGCTCTTTCCCTACATTAAACGAGCGTAAAGCTGCTGACTGCAGTGGGCCAGCACTGATCTTCCCCCGCTGAGGATCTGGTCCTCTCTGCGGGCCCCTGCGCCGTCCTGGAGGTGCTCGGTGACGCTCCRCCGGTCGCCAGTCCTCCACGCGCGCCCCAGGACCTGCCTCGCTGCAGCCTGCCCCTCGGGGCCGCGTTCCTCCCGGCAGCTGGCACCTCGCTGGAGTCGCCTTCGCGCCCGGGAGCGAGAGGCGGGCAGGGAGCCTCGGGCAGGCAGCCCGCGGCAGGCAACAGCTGCTAGCGCCAGGAGCTGGTTCACGCGAAACGCGTTCGTCGGAGGGACCCTTCCGTTGGGGAGCCTGCTCCTTTCTCCCCGTTAGGTTGTGCTGGCCGGCCTGCCTGCCAGGTGGCAAGCTGGAAGGAAGCTGATTAACGATGTCTAATCGTGATCGCTGTTATGACGACGCATTTCTTCTAAATACAGCGTCTTCCCCTGACTGGCAGCTGGGCAAAGATGGGAAACCAGCACAGGAACCAAGTCACGGGCCAGGCCTTTGTCCTAGACTAAGGACTCCGAACACTTCCCTTTTAAGGGACGCGGATGCTTGGAGGAGAATTAGAGAAGGTTTTATCTTATTCTGGGTGGCAGGGTGGGCAGGGGATCAAGGCTGAGAAGAAAAGTCCTCCACGGAGCTGTTGGTGTGATGGGAGGAGGAGTGCAGTTGTTTGCACTGATCTAGTAGCTTTTCAAGCCAGCATCACCCAAGATGAGGCTGGGGGACGGTGGYGCCGGCAGGTGGGGGTTGGATGCGGGGGACAGGCACGTGCAGGACGTGCAGCAGGGGCAGTGCTAGCGGGACAGAGGGGTGATAGTCCCCGTGGCTTCCTCTTCCCTCCCCGTCTGCAGGTAAATCGTGCCAGCTGGCTGGCTGCGTGTGCTGTTCCTCCCGGTCTTATATTAGTCCTGAGCATAATGACAGAATTTCATTTATAATGGTTATTATTCAAGCACTTTTCCCTAAACTCATTTTAAATGTAAATCAGCATAAAAAGACAAGCCCAGTTGTTTTTGACTCTTGTTACCTAATGCCAG
The DNA here is from genome assembly GCF_003343035.1 of Apteryx rowi. Lineage (NCBI taxonomy): Eukaryota > Metazoa > Chordata > Aves > Apterygiformes > Apterygidae > Apteryx > Apteryx rowi. Next base: position 4,864,981 of record NW_020448752.1, read on the forward strand.
CTTTCCTTTTTTGCAGTGAGAAATCTTCCCTCCTCTTTCTTTACCTCTCTCTAGTTGGGTTTTCTAACTAGAAGTGCAAATGCAATATGTACAAGCACTTTGTAAGAGTATCCTGCGCTCACATAAGCAAGGGACTTAACAGAGCAAAAGGCAGAAGTGTCTCACATTCGATAGGAATGCTGCTGCTAAGGTAAACTCGTTATTAGATGGAAGGTCTGCAGTAATTGTTTTCACATGGATGGATCTGAGCCCAAACTTTCAGTTAATTGTTTCTCTACTCTTGAGTCTTAATTTTTTTTTTCCAAAATTGCCTGAGAGCTAAATAACTGTGCTATGTGTATGCAGTAACTTTACTGTGTTTAAGTAAATCACTGAAAAACATGCTTTTACTGGAGATCTGTTAATTAATAGCAGTGATCAGCTGTCTGCTAACACAACATGCTGATACTGCAGGGAAAGTATGAGCAGGTAATGTTTCACAAAAATTCATCAGAGAATGAGAATAATATCAGCCTTATTGGCTCCGAGTGCTCCATAATGCTCTAAATAATCAAGGATACTGTGGCCCACACTTTTACTTCCCTCTGACAGTGCCTTTAGCAACATAATCCTCCCTGGCTGATTTAAGCATTAGCATGCAATTGACTTAGAGGCCAGATTTATGAACAACTATATTAAAAATAAAATCAATGTATGATATTCTTTCACCATCTTCACATTAGAAAGTGAACTGTATGTCTAAGACTTGGGTAGAGTGATGCTGACGGGCAAATTTTCCATATAAAAGAGTAAAATGTAGTGCAAGCCAAGATGGACTGGGAGAAACAAATTTCTCTGTGGAGTGAGCTGGGTGCCTCCAACCATACCAGCAGCATTTTGCAAGGCTTGCAATCCTTTTTCTTCCATTTAGCAGCATACAGAGAACTCATGGCAAAACATCAATTTGTAGTGAATAAGGGTAGACGTGAATTAACCCTATCCCTGTACTTGATCCTGTTGCTTTTAGCCCCTCTGAAAATAGGGAAGCCAGTCCAGTGTCAGGTCTGAAATGTAAAGTTCTTGTTTCTATATGATGGTTTCTAATAGAAAGCAGCTTCAAACCTCTTTAAATCCTGCTTGTGATGGGAACAGGGTCAGTGCACAGACACCTGAAACATGTAGGAGGGAATGGAAGGAGAAGGGATCGAGCAAAATTCACAACTCATTGGGGCAGCTGGACTTTTCTTTCACAGCAGGTTAAGTCTGATGGCTGAATGTCCTAGAACTGGACAAATCTCAATTTTTAGACTGTGTCCACCTCTAGCAACAGGGAACATTGTAAAATCTGTGCACAGTGCTTCCCTCAACCCACCCCCCCCCCCCAAAAAAAAAAGAAAAGAAAAGTAGGGGATGGCTGTCATCCTTTCCCCAGCAGAGAATGTATGAGATGGACACCAGCTAGCTGGCTGATCTTCCTTGCTGTGTGTCCAGCCCTCATGAAGGGCATGCTAATGCAATGGGCTGCAAGGTGGCAAGGACATACCAGGCTAGTTTTAGACCTGCTAGCTAGCCCATTTTCTTGGCAGAGTGTTAGACTGCAGAGCTGCTATTTCTACACCACTACTTGTTTTCAAACTAGCTGTGAATCTGTATTTCAGTGAAGACATACGCAATGGCCAAAGCAGACCTACTCCAAAACTTTCCAGTAGTGTATTTTTTTCCTTGGAAAATGCAGATTCACTGAAAGCAAACATTTCATGGAAATGCACTGCTTTGGAGGAGCCTTCCAGTAAAATAAAAGAATTTTAAAGCTTTCTGCCAGGCAAAATTCCACTGGAAAATGCCCTTGTTTCTTGCCGGCTTACCTACCCAGCTCCATGGTCTGCAGCTTTGTGGCAGCCCTCTTGTATGGATTAACCCTAAGATTTTAAGTCCCACAGATCTGTCGCCTCTTACCTTGCAGATGGTCCTGCAGCCAGGCAGCCCAGGGCTTGCGGGTAGCCAAGCCAACCACTCCTTGGCCATCTAGCTCCCATGTTTGGTCTAGAAGCCTCAGGGTCTCCGGCCTGAGATAATCCATTTCGTCATAACCTACAATCCTTCTTAGTGCTAGCAGCTTGTGAGTGACAGAAACGTGTTTCCCTGCTGCTTTACACTGACCCCAAGGGATGAGTCTAACCAGGCAGTTTCACGCTGCTGTTTGCAGAGTGCACTGGTCTGGTCAACTCTCAGCAGCCACTGGGGTCAAAGAGAGCACACTGCATTTTTTTGAAACACAGTGTATTGATGTTTCTGAAACAAACGTTTCAAATAATTTTTGTGTTTTGCAGGAAGCTTGAACTATTGAAGCAAAAAAACTTATTTCCATTTCTGAATCTGAACTAAATCAAATACCAATATTCCAGTGACACAGATGTTACAAGCTTTGACCTGCTCTCATCAGAAGGAAAATTCACCTTGTACTAAGCAGGTGTCGTTATTTTTCAGTTCCACCCCACTTTCACAATCTGAATAATAACATTCAAGCACAGAGGTCAGAGGGGTAAAAAAAAAAAAACAAAAAAAAACCCGCTCATGTTGGCCAGATGAATCGATATTGTAGGCCATACATGGGTTTGGAATGAGGGGTATTAGACTCACAACTTTCCCCAGTGCCAAGAAATACACAGCTAAAATTGGCAGCTCAGGGATGAGTAAGGCGCAAACACAGTCCAGAGCGTTGCAAGTGTTCGAGCACTTTCAAAGTATGTTGGGTAAACTAGTATCTGTTTCCACAGCAACAGAGCAGCGAGAGATCATGCTGTGTCCCTTTGACAGCTCTCAAATTTGAGTGCCTGGTTAATGTGAACAGAGCAAAAGTATTCCCTGGCTGTAACGCTGCGGAACACAGCAAGGCTTCCCCTTCATCTGAAAGCAATGCTGTTGCGATGAGGCTGTGTTACACCTCCAGGTGCACAAGTGAGCCCTGGGCTGTAGACCACCAGCAGCAGCCTCCACCAAGCCACCACTGAAGTGCAGCCACGTGGAGGGTGGGCAAGGGGTTGTGGCGGCTCCAGAGAGTTATTCTGAGTGATGCAAAGGCCTTACAGCACTTCATCTTCATAGTGAAATGGGAGGTAGGAGCTGGAGCTACCTGCTCCGAAAAGTGCATGGGAGTGAAAGGAAAATCAGCTGGTTGCTGGTGGAGAGGGTCAGTGAGTGGTTTGGTGATTCCGRGTCTAGTTTATGATAAGCATCTGTTACAGCCAGTACAATATGATATTTCAAGCTTGTTAAAAAAGTGACCTCTGAGCTGATTTCATGTACGTTAGTAACTAATTGGATGGTGGTGYAGATCACATTAAAAAAGAAGTGCACCATAATATCCTGCTCTTGTAAGACATATGAAAATTCTTACACTGCATTTCAAATGATTTCTTGACATCTCCAATGATTACCTCAAAGAGTACAGCTTGTATTACCGCCATCAATTTATTAAATTTTATTGTGGCTGCATGAGGCAAATAAAACTTCTGCTTCACTTGTTGACAGAGAAATGGCAGGACAGACCAGGAAGATGACTATTTTTTTCCCTGGGTCTCTTTAGCAGCAAAGCCAGAAAAAGAACGAAAGAGTTCAGCCTCATACAACTGTTACCTGTCAGTCCATAGTGACACTCACCTGTAAGGCAAGAAGGATGTTCAAGAGGGCCAGTTAAGGTACCGCTCCCCCCTTGGAGCCATGAAAGCCCAGTCAGGGTCCTGCAGAACCCAGCAGCAGCTCAGATGGGGCTCAGCATCCCTGGAGAGGACTCTTTGGTCAGTTCCCTGCAGCAGAGCTAGAGCAGAGGTGCTTGTGCTGAATAAAGTGGCTACTCCTGTCCTGTAATAGTGAGATTTAAGAGTGCAAATATGTCAAATGATACAGAGAGCTGTCGTGTGGTTTTTAATGTCCTTCCATTAGTGACCTGTGCCATCAGATGTTGGTATCAAAAGTCATATGATACTTAGTCAGTGTAGTGTTCATGGGAAAATGGCAATATTGAGGACCTGGGATTTCCTGGTCCAAGAACTGGAAGGTCAGGTCAGATAGTGTCTAGTATATTTTCATAGACCCGCTGCACCCAACAATTCAAAGTTTTCATTGAGAGACATTTGACCAGCTCTCCCAATGAGAAGGTTGAGGACTGCCAAAGGATGCAGTGTGAACTCCATTTCTTCATCTGGCAGAGTGTGATTTTTTGACATTATAACAATGTTGGTCTGATTGCTTTTTTCTGACTTCACTGGCTGGTGTCGGCATGTTTGCTCCTCTATTTGTTACTTTGGTCACATTTTTGGTACATTTTGGTTATCCCTCTGTTTTTTTGTTTTGTTTTGTTTTTTTTTGGGGGGGGGGTTGCAACAAAGCCATAAAGCTGTGAACCCTAGAAATATTCAGGATTTAGAGCACTTTTTTATGTCACTGGAATAACACTCAAGGTGTCAGAAGACTTTTCTTGTCCAGTAACCTCTTGAGGAAACATCTTCTGCATTGGCTAACCCCAACCAAAATTGGTTAAAATGGGGCACACAGCTAGGCTCTCCCAAGAAGAGGAGAAAATGAGCAACTGTTTTATTTTGCATGTCTACTTAACCCAAAGGCAGAACAATTTATTCTTTCTCTACTAAATATGCAAATCACGTAAAGTATATTAAATGTGAGAATATGTCAATTAGTTCTGTGCCCCATTCCTTCAGTAAGGTGCCACTTGTGTGATCCTGTGACCATCGTCTCAGTGGTGTCCTGCCAAGGATATGTGGTTGGCTGGGGTAGCACAGACTTTGGCTGAGGGCTTGGAAGGCTATTTTCTAATTTGTCTGAAGTCTGTTTTGGATCAGGCAACTGGACATCCATGCAACTGATAATCTCAGTATTTTATCTGGAGATTGAGTGTGGGGAGTAACTTGTGTCTTGCAGTCACAGCATTTCACGGGAAACCCAAGGCTCTACCTTGACTGGGAGACCTTCACTGGTAGTCCAGTGGCTGCTGGAAGTGGTGCCAATGAAAAGGTCACCAGACTCCTCTGGAGAAATGCAATGGGTGGGCACGAGCACAGCTTCTTGGAGGGCATGCTTGCCATCATTCAGATATAGTCTGAAATCATTCTTATGATCAGAAGAAAACATACACCAGAACTTTTTCTCTATCAGCTGGGTAATGAAATCCTGACCGTCTGATTTTTCCCCTGATATTTATTCTGGGTAAATGACCTTCTGCACTAAACTCATGTTATGTATGTTGTTGGTATTCCTAACCAAGTTGTACCACAGAGGAAACTACAGTTCTGGGGAGACCAAAATGATTCCTTTCCCTGCAGTAAGGTTTTTATGTGCTGTAGGATCCCTGGGAACAGAGATACTATCACTTGCAAGGTATTATTGCAATGCCATTCCAGGTGATACCACAATGCCCCTGGCCCAAAGATGCCTCACGTCTCCTGCGTGCCCACTGCGTTCGTTCAAGTGGCCTCTGCAGCTGACAGCTGCCCGGGGTTTCCCACCACACCCACCGTCTCTTCCTTCCCAAATATACTGCATGACAGCCGCTTTACTGTATCATATTTTGTAAGGACGTTTTGTCTTACTGAGGCACCTCTCAAAGCCAGATGTTCCCTCTCAGTACCCTCTCCTTTTTTTTAAAACAGACATTTTTGAGCTGGTGTTATTTTTATTCAGTTCTCTCTGTGAAACACCCTAAGACAGGCTTAGATCTTTGCTTGGCAAGGTCAAATCAGAGAATGAGGGAGAAATTGCTATCCATCTGCCTCTCCATCTACATATRTACATGTACACACAAGACTACTTAAAAGAATGTTACTGATGTTGCAAAGCTGAGCATTCAGGCTTTAGGAAATGACTTAATTAAATTGTTCTTGCAACCCCACTCCAACTTTGAATTATTTCATCATATACTCTTTTTCTCAAGGTCATCTGTGCTTCAGAGCGCACAGATGGATGTGATCAGGCAGTGAATCAGAGATCTGTGTTATGGCGAGCTCTTGCCTGTAGGATTCCCTGGACCTTTGTTGCAGAAGTCCAAGGTGTCTGGTAAACGAGACGGGACATGAGTAGGAGTGTGTGATGCCGCCCTGGCAACCGGATTCCTCACCCGCCTCTGCCACAGTTTCCTTTCCGAAGCTTGGTAAATCACTTCAATCAACTTTTGAGGTGGTCACTAATGACCTGTTCTTAATTCTCTGGATTCCTGACATAAATCCCATGGAGACAGATTTATAGAAGTGGGGAGCCCTTTCAGCTCCAGCAAAAGTGAGCAAGAACCGTGCTTCAAACAAACAACACCTCCAACCAACCTTTCTGTCTGCTCAGAAAAATCAAATCCAATGCGTTGAACACCCACATTCCCTGTAATCACTTTGTTCTTGGGCTTTCCATCAGTGAAATGGGGATAATACCTTCCTCTAACATCATAAGAATGTCACGATAATGTGGTTAATATTTAAGGTACTGACAAGTCTTACCATTATAGTCACCTCATTTGTGTGTCATACAAGACTTTGTGGCTAAGACTGTTAAAAAAAGATGAGTTTCTTGAGGTTACATAACCTGGAGAGGGGCTTAATAACAGTCTAGCTGCTGAATCTGTAAGTCATGGAAATTAAAGATGGAAAAAAATATATTAGGTAACCTCATCCATTCCTTTAGACCATAAAATATTGCTCCTGCAGTATTGTATGCTGCCCATAACTTTGTCGAGTCCAGTTTTAAATGGCATTTCCATACCTTTCCTTAGCAGACTATTCCACTGTCTACAAGACATGAGCGTTAGGAAATTTTTCCTGACCTTCAGCCTGAGTTTTTTCTCTGCTCAATTTCATGCCATTACTTTGAACTTTGGCTGTGAAAATGGGAAGCATTTCCAGTTAGGAAGATCTTGAATGTCCCACATAAATGTGAGAGTTGACAGGTGTTTTAATAGTAAGGAAAGGAAGGAAGTGTCTCTGAGAGCACAGATTGTGGCCTTCAGTGGTGAGGTTCAGTGTGTGTTAACAGATAAAAAGAAAACTTGTAGAGTGCAATAAGCAGGGCTGCTTCCCAGGTGGCCATGCTAACGGGAATGTATTTTTCTCTTACAGAAAATGAAGCCCATAGTCCAAAGAAGACGATCTACCCCTTCTGCCATTACTAAAGCTCTCAGCAAGTCAAAATACCATCCCAGGTAGAGGAAATGTCTTTTTGACCCCTTATTTTTACCTTTCTGCTTATACAGACCAAACCCAAACTGCTTTTCTAATTCAGTTCACAATATCAAGGGTAATTTTTGTGTGGACAGATATGGAAGATTTTCTGATTTGCTGGAACATGCTTTAAGAATGTAGTACAGAGAATGTATAGTGCCAGACAACAATCTCCATTACAGAGATGTAAACCAGAATAACTCCAGTGAGCTTAGTGGAGTTACTCTGGGTTTGTAGCTTTATAGCAGAGATAAGAATCTGACCCTTATGGAAAAATAGCCATAGCGAAGGTGAACTCTGTGTGCCACTGGCTGCACACAYGACAGTATTTGGTTACCCGTAGCAGCCCGGTTCGAGAGGCCAAGAGTCGACTGCCAGTGACAAGACACGCTGTTCCCCACAGAATGAGTGGCCTTCAAGGAGAACAGGGTGGAGACGTCTGCAAGGTTAGCTGATTAATTTCAAAGCAGACAAGATTAGGTCTAGGTGTTTGATGCTCATCACATCCAGCTATACATCTACCTGCCCAGTACTGCACAGCGCAGAGGCACCCAGGTAAAATCAGGGACTGCAAAGTGTGCAGGTTTCTACGGTGTGTTTCTCTATTGTTGTAGCTGGGATAAATTAGCTCTGACACTTCTCTTTCTTACCTAAGTGGGGTGTTTGCACTGCTGCATGTGCATGCCTGCAGCACAGGCATCACCCGTGCGGCCCCGAGAGCGGCACAGGGACTGGCTGACGAAGGGCCCTTCCTCCATCCCTTGCAGTGCAGAGCCATTCCCTGCCATCAGGGTATGAAATGCTCTGTACAGTCCAAGTGTAAATGAGTAACAGATCTTCCAGTGTTCCTGACTGCTCTCCTGGCTTTTCTGTCGTGTGCCCTCATCCCCATCAGCCCATTGACTTAGCAAAATTTTCAAGCAGAGGCGTGTTCAGAGCTTGCAGGGCCAGTGTGGCTCTGTCTGCACTGTCATGCTTGGTCTCTAGGTAAGAAGAGGACCTAGTCTCCTGAATTGTCAGCTGGGAGTTTTTCCCCAAATTCACACTCAGCTGGAAGCCCACACTGTCTCCCTTTCGCCTGGGCAGGGCATCGTGGCTGTAGGGAAGCCGGTGCGCTCCCACCAGGCAGGAGCGATGAGCCACAGCTCACAGACCCAAAATCCAGGGCACTCTTCTCCTGAGATGCAATGACCAGGTCACTCATCATCATCTACACAAATGCATGCTGGTTTGTTGTTTGGGAAGCCATGCCCCCTAAAAAGAATAAGAGATTTTCCCTTAAATATATATATATATATCCCCTATGCCTGCAAACAGCAGAAGCAGCACTATTGCAGCTCCTCTTGCTAGACTGCAAAGGAGACAAGCTTCCCTGTGTTGTTCTGGCTGGACAGTCAATGAATGTTTAGCTGATGGATTCATTGCTGTTTAGTCTACCATCTCACCAGCAATGGGCAATGGTATGAGAAACAGAAACAGAGGTGCCCTAAGAAATGAAACAACTGATGTCAGAGGAAGGAGAGACAGAAACAAACTTTGGAGACAGAAGTGGCCCAGTGCAGAGCATTATGTGAAGGGGTCCTCTGTCCTGGGCCATCAGTGCCAGGAGTGTGTGGCTGCGGGTGAGAAGCAGAATTGGGAAGTGTGAAAATAGAGGACCTTGGTGAAGAGAAGCCCTGTGTGGGCCTGCCTGTGCTCTGCCAGCGTCGGTTGGTTTGGGTGAGAGCAGAGTCAGACCCATCCCCTGGGCTCTGACTGCAATAAGGGGCTGAGATTTAATTTAAATTAAAGAGAAAGAGGCTGTAAATTACCCCCAACCATGAAAGATCTGGAAGGAGCTGTTCCAGGGAGAGGAAGGCCAGGCAATAATACTGCCTTGACCACAGGTCTTGTTGACAGAACGACAGCCCTGGAGCAAAAATACCTGCCTTCAGAGCAGGTGCAGGACCGCCAAGGTGTGTTGGGAAGGTGCAGCAGGACACAGGCATGATGTGGCACTCGCTGCCTCTCGTATCGGCACTGCGGCTGCCTCCATCCCTGATGAGCGTTCTGCTGTTCCACCCCAGCGTGTCCGTGCGGGGACTCACCACGGGAGATCTGTCCGTTCCCTGCTCTGTCTGCTGGGATCACCAGTGGGAAGGGCTGGTTTTGAGATTCGGCCGTTTCCGGACACAGATTCCTCTGGGAGTGTGTGGAGGCTGGGAACAGCTTTTGGGGGGACGCTAAGGAGTCTGTCAGCTCTCTATTAGCACCGTGTAGCACAGCATCAGTTCTGGTGATTTGATGGGACACCCGCTAGGACTTGGCCCTGCTCCGGGAGACTGATGTCCCCTGTCAAGTGACAGCAGCTTTCCCTCACTACCAGCTTGTGCGGACGGCTTAAGTGGTGAACTTGATGGGAAAAGCTCCCTCTTTTGCCCGCAACCCTGGAGCCATCCAGTGCTCTGTTGACTTTCGTTCCTTCAGATATAAAGCACCAGGAGTGTTGACAGACAGAGTCAAGTACAGACACACCAGACCTGCAAATCTTCTGCTGAAATATCAAGTGCTAGCCATGAGCCAAGCTCCTTGGTCCTTCGGTGGGGGTCAAATCCCCTTCGGTTCCATCCCTTTTTCCTCCTGCAGCATCGTGTAACTATTAGACATGGATGAGGGCATCCCATGCTCCTGTTTGCCTTGATCTGATAACGGTCTTATAAATAACATTTCCTGAGGGATTTGCTTAGCTTGTTTTTTTTTTTTTTTCTTTTCCTTATAAGAAAAAGATGACAACATTGGACTGACTTACGTTTTGGCCATGACCAGCCCTCCTAAAGAGCACCCCTTTTTTGTCACTCCATAGGTAATTGCTGCAGGGTACATCCGGCTTTTCTGAAACATCCATGCAGGAACCAATCTCATAGGATCGTTTAAAACAAAGGGCAGAATTTGTTTTCATTCAGTTGTCTCCTGGCCAAGTGATGTGGCTTCTTTGCCGTTCCTCCCTGCCCCCAGCTTGCACTAAAAAAAAAAAAAAGGAAAGGGAAGAAACAAATTCTTGACTTTATTTGGCCGGAGAATATCCTTGTGAGGGAGGGGAGCTTTAAACGTTTCTCATGATGGATTGCTCTGAAGGGAGCTGGTATGATGCCATCTTTGCTTAGGCCACCAGAGCGTTGGTGAAACTTTTTGCTCTCCTGCTGTTGTGTTTACAAAGCTGTGTAACTCCTCCAACACTAGGAAATCCACTGCCGAGCTTGAGCAATGGTGTGGCTCCCACTGCTCGAGTGCGGCACATGGGAAGCTTTTAACAGCAAGTTTAAAGGTGATTTTTTTTTTCTCATTTGTAGTGGCAGCGGCTGCAGAAGCCAAGCAAGCACTTGCTAGGGGTGAGGTGGGAAGAGCGGATTTCTGCCTGCGAGAGTGCAGGTGTTTCTGTGACCAGAGGATGATTTTCAAAAGCTTCTAATGAATAGCTTTAACCTCAGTCCCATGAAATCAAAGCTGCTTATTTCTGAGGCCAGTGGAAACTGAGTTAGGCTAGCAACGCTGAAAACGCTACACTTAAAGCTCATGTGTTTTTTCGTTTATTAGCGTTGGGACTACGTTCAGATTAGAACAGTATTGCCGAGGGGTGGAGGAAAGGCAGATACCTGTCCACATGTGCCCTTGCCTGCAGACAAGATGCACATTCTTGTGTGTGTGTAGGGATAGGAGGAGCTCTGTGTCTTTCTGTCTACTTAAATCCAAAGCCATTTCTCAGAGGTTAGCAAATCCATTCGGGACCAGGCCCACAAACAAGGTCTCTCGGCAAAGAACTATTGCTTATTTGTTCAGTGCAATCCCACCTCCGAAGCACGGGCGGACCCAGGACGTGGCAGCGTGGACCTGTCGTAGTGCCAGGGCTGCCGTGCAAGCCAGAGCGCAGAGCGGGGCTGGCAGGGCAGGACGCCCTGGGAGGAGAGCAGGGAGACAAGCGGCTGTCACAACTGGGGAGAGCACAGAGAGAGGATCTGGTTTAATCCCAATGACCGCTTGTTGACTTCAATCAACATGCAGCAGCCATCGTTTTTTTTTGGAAATGGCCAGCACCTAAATCAGTCTCAGCAGAAACACAAGTTGCTGGATTTCAGCCAGGCAAATCAGAATCAGATGGCTGGAATTAGACGAGTACATGCAGTTCATTTTCTTTGCGCTGCAGCCCTTGCATTGACAAGCAGTTCAATACAGACAGACAACATGGGTAGAAATGAAAAAGCCATGCATTCCCTCACCGCTCTGTGTTGAATGGTGCCACAAGCCAGGGATTGCCAGTCATTTTCCATCTTCTTTTTGAGTCACAACTCATACGCCCAAGCAGGGGGTAAGTGTTTTGCTTGAGTGGGAAATGACTCAAAAATGAACATTTGAGCAGCTTAACCCCTCCAGATTTGGTGTAGGTATTCACATTGGCTTGTGGCTGATGAAATTAATTGGGCAGAGGCAGGCAAATGCAGTTCACAGTTGAGAGCAACAGGGGCAGTGCTGGGAGAAGCACTAGGCTATCAAGCTGTTCCAAAACAAAGTCACTTGTGTCCAGTGTTAGTCATGAACCCTTATGGGAAAGACTTACTGACAAAATCTTATGATTTTTCTTCCTCCTGCAGGGAAACTACCCTCTCCTCCCCCCGTTCGGACAATGGGCTGCCAAGTGGGGTGTGCAGCAGCCCGGGCTCTACTTTCATCCTGGACGAGCGAGTACAGCTAACCATGGGCCTGCAGACCCAGGAGAGACACTTTATCTTGTTCAGTGATGCGCTGATCATCGCCAAGTCCAAGTAAGAGGAATTCACACTCGCTCATTCTCCCAGTACCTCCGGTTGCGGCTCGACTCTGCGCTATTTGTGGAGCAGGCACCAGAACAACCCTTCTTTTCAAACTTGGCTCTAAAATGTGGCATCCCCTCCCTTTCACCTCCAGAAATTCCTCTTGGTATTAATGTTTCACAACGTTTTCCTGAAGGAAAAGGTTATCTAAGTAATTTTCCCTTTTTCTTATGTGGCTTCTTGAAGAAATAGCACGAGGACAGGAGACAGCGAGTGCAGAAAACTGATTCCTGGTCTGACCACTTCTGCCAGGGTTTCATATAACACATAAGTGAACAGCTTGGGTGACTTCAGTTATTAGAAAGACAGCATAGCCAGTAATTAGCCTGAATCRCCATCTGCCTGCCTGTGGCTCTAGTGAATCACACTGCTGTAAGCCACAGCTGTCCCACTGCAGCCGCCAACCCCAAAATCAACTTGCAAAACCTTCTGGTAGTGCCTGCACATGCCCAGACATTTACCTTTTGGGGGCTGTTGCTGTCGCTACATCTGCGTGATTAGAAGATGGTGTGACCAGACTGTGGAGGTCTAGATGTTAGGATCTGGCCTAAGAAATCCTTGATTTGAATTTCAGATCCTCCTCCAGCTTGAAGCTGAAAAAGCAGGTGCATCTGAGTGAAATATGGACCAGCACCTGTCTCTGCGAAGTAACAGAGAAAAAGATGAGTCCTGAGAATTCATTTGTCATCGGCTGGCCTACCACCAACTATGTTGTCACCTTCAGGTATCACATCAGACACCAGTCCTCTGTTTGCAGCCTGGCAGCTGCCCAAGTCCTCCATGCATCAAGCCAAGTGATGACTGAGGGTGTATGGCCCTGTTGAGTATAGGACTTCTGCTAACATTTAGCAGTGCGGGAAAAACTTAGATCTTGGGAGACAGTCATCTTAAAATTATATCTGCATGCTGGTCCCTGAGAGCCTTTTAAACTAGAGGTCTGAGCCTTGCAAGTGTTGTTCTAGTGAGGGCTAACCCTGCAGCAGAACGTCCTGGAACAGCACATCCAAATCTGCTATAGCAAGCCAGCTGTGCCATTGTGTAACCTACAAGTATGTTGTTTCAGCAACTGCCAGCAGCCACTTCTGTACAAGATTAGCCCTAGTTTGAGAATTTTTCATTATGAAGAGCAGGTTAGTTACGCCCATGAAAAATGCCAGATGGCCTTGTGCCAGGATTAAATCCTTTATCCACCACTAGTATGACATGGGCAGCTCCTGGGCMAACCACCTTCCTGCAGTTGTCCGACAGGCTGTCCCAAGCCCGCAGCAACAGCTTGTAAAGATGGAGAGGTTCTTCAGGATGGATCTGCACAAGCAGCACAGTCCAGAGCTTGCTTAGTCTTTGCTAACCCCCAAGATAGGAAGGCGGGGGGGCATGGAACAGGCTAGATAATAGCCAGATCATGTCCAGATGACATCTAAAAGACTAACCTAGTGTTGTGCCTGAGCTAAGAGGGCTCACCAAAAAGCAGGTAAGTTTTTAATTAGCTTGAACTCTGTGTAGCATGGCTAGATTGAATATAAAGTTGGTGTATCCACAGGAGGCTCAGGTCTCTGTTAGGTCAGGCGTCTCTGCTCCATCCTCTGCTTTGCGAGGCAGAGAGGCCATCAGTCTTCAAGGGTCCTTCTGTCCCCAGGGTATGGCTGGTACGGCTGGACAGTGCGGCCAGTCTGGGAGCTCCTGCTGCTTCCGTGGGGCAGCTGCCTCCGTGGAAAAAGAAACGGGAACCACACTCTCATTTCACACGCACTGTCTCATCATGTTCAAAAGCCAGGCTGGTCCCTCCTGTGTGATTGATCCTGGCCTTAGGACTCATGCTCTGACATGTAAGCAGACATGTTTTAATCCAAACTCAACAGCAGTCCCCTTTTCTTCACGTCACTGAGACCTGAGTAACCTGTGTTGGCAGCAGAAGCTTCTAGGAACTGCAGATGTTGGAAAGGAAATAGCAGTAGAAAAAAATAATAATTAAAGGTCGTTGCAAAAATATTAAAGGCCCGCAAGATGAGTTAACTCCAGCATCATAGAAAGATATTCATTTCTTATCTGAACACTTGTCAGCCTGGGCAGGAAATGTAATCCAGTTTGTTGCTGGGATTTTTTAATATTATTATTGTTGTTATTCATTAAAATAGAACAGAACCAGGAAAAGACTGTGCTTTTGTTCCTGGGCTTTGCAGGAAGGAACTTTGACTTGCAGCTATATATAAGTGAAACTGGGTAGAGTTTCCAAAGACTATTAACCACTCAGCACTTACTTGATGATCTGCCTCTCTTTTTATCTTCAGCTCAGCTGACGTGAAGGAACGGTGGCTCTCCACATTACTATGGTAAGTGACACTCCTTTCATCCTCCTTCTGGGTGGCTCTTCTACAGTCCTCAGAAGAAATGTAAATGCTAGATATCAAATCACCTCTGATTTTCAGAACATTAAGTGCCTAGCTGCCATTTGAAAAAAAATCCCCTTTTGAAACCTGAATGTAGAATCCCTTGGTGAAAGAAAAATTGGTTTTGACAGTCCAGAAAAGATTAAATCCACCAGAAGATAACATTTTTGGAGCACGTTTTTTTCCTTTGGAGCTAGATGTTGGCTTTGCTAATTGCTATCGAAATGTCACAAATGATATTGATTCTTTAGATGGTTTTTGGTTTGATCATATTTCATGGCATCTAGAGGCTCCAGTTTTTTCTAATACTATGATTTTAAGTGTTGTTTCCAGTAACATCCAGGCAGAAGTGTTTGTGTAGGTACAAAGAGGGGAAGAAGTTGTCTCCGAATTTGTGGAGAACATTACCATAAGGATGCTGGAAGCTATTACACTAGGCACCTCTGCATTAAAGTATTGCCATGTGGGGTTTTTCTTTTCTGGGGCCTCAAAGAAAGATAAATAAGCCAGTAAGAGCATATGACCACACTATGAACTATGCATGTTATTACTGGCATAATTAGTCTTTATTATTATACTGCCAAGGAGCAGGTCACTCGGACCTCTTGGATCCAAATCTTAGGGTTGTTCTTGGGTTCTGCTGGGAAATTATATTCCTCCCCTTTCCTTTGACATTCAGGCATATCAGTGAGACAAAACGGAATGAATACCTGAAGACTCTAGCCCTTCAGATCTTTGTGCAGGATGCCGATAACTGTTCTTCTGTAAGTAAAACTAAGAACTTGCCCATCAGGCCAATACTACATGGAGATCTGTGAGGTGGGGGAAGGCAGACAGGGCTGTGATGCTGCTGCTGATATCCCCGTTTAAAACACAACTCCCGCCTGCAAAGGTTTTAGAGAGTGTGCAGCTGCATACTTCCTGCTGGAAGCTCACTCAGAGAGTTTTGTTTAGGAAATCGGGAGGTAGTCAGACCCTTACCAAAGAACAGTTAATTCTTAAGATTATTCTTTGCATTTGGCTTCCTCCCTCTTTTCCTTCTGCTTTACTTCATAATTGGTGATGGTTTGTGGTTAAGTGCCCAGTAATTCCTATTTTCAATGCAGTAAGTTGAGGATATTAATCGTGAAAGAGTCACTGGAGTGTTCTCCTGAATTCATATACTGGAATGTGTTCTTGTCTCTTCATATAACTAGCGTACATTTCTAGGCTTCATGCCAAGCTTAGTCGGTCACCTTCACCTCCTGGTGACTCTTCTCCCAGAGAAGGACGCCAGGCACTCTTGATTTATTAGTGCCATGCTCACCCTTTGGAGTGACAGTGGCACTACTATCAGTCAACTACCAATGTGATCAAATGCAGCATCTGAACGCTACCCAGTTCCTGTGATTTCCACTGGGTGAAGCCTTTGGATGCTGTAATAAGCCCGTGATAGAAGTAGCTGGGAACAGTTTTCACACTGCATAGCCATCACCTTTAACAATGATTCCAGTGTAGTTTGAATTAGCACAACTCTTCTAACCATCAGCATTTAGTAAAGGCAGTCAGTAGACAGATTAGTGACATTTTCCCCTGATTTTCAAGCTACAAGAAACTGCAATCAAACTTCATGCCTTTTTATCAGCTTACTGTATTTTCTTTGTTTTCCTTTCTAGAGTACCACAGTCAATGTGTCCAATGTGGAAACTGTAGACAGTGTGATCAAGAAGACACTTGAACAGCTTGGACTTCCTGTAAGTGACTATTGTATAGTCTGCCAGGTCTTAGCTTGAGAGGCTGGCAACGTCTGGTTTATGGGATAGTGCAGACGTGGAGAAGTCTAGATTTGCTGTAGTTAAACTTTAAGGCATTAATATTCTCTTGACTACAAGATGAAGCAAACTGGTTGTGTGGATACAAAAAATCAGAAACACAGGCATGCTTACATGCCTACATTAAACTCAGGCCTTGTGTAATGAAGTCCTTTGGATTTCAGAAGACTTCAAAGCTTGTGCTCAGCATTAGTCTTGAGTCAAAGGATTATTAATGTAGCCATCAAATGACTGAGCAAATCAGTGCTGTTATCAGACAAACCTTTTCCCATTCCCATTTCCCTTTTCCCAGTGGTCCGTCAATTACAGTATTTAACAGGGGGCTCTGATAGTGTCCCAGCAGTTCAATACCAAGGAGGGCTGTGCAATGTATTGCTGAAATAGTCCTGGGAAGCCTCATTCTCACCACATATTAAGAAAATCACAGAATCACAGAATCGCTGAGGTTGGAAGGGACCTCTGGAGATCATCTAGTCCAACCCCCTGCAAAATCACTTCTGTTGTGTCATATGCTCATGTATGGTTTTATGAACATGAGGCTGATCATACTCTATAACTCCCCAACCTTGAGAGGGAGATGAATCTTTCTCACCTTTCTTCAGCTCACAGAACATACGAGGACAATACATCATACAAGTGTGGCTGTGCTTTGTCATGCAAGGGGATGTAGGAAATACTTGGGATGGTAGGAACCCAAATAGGCAGATTTGTAACCTGACCTGGCAGCAACAGCTAAATGCTTTGGCCTGTTGAGGTGGAAAATGGTATTGCGCTTCGTGAAGGACGCTGACATTTCTGAGCAAGCACCAGGACTCCACTGCTGGTGCTTTGCTCAGTGTGTCAATGGATTTCCTGAATCGGAGCCTGCTGGGTGGACATTCAGGAAACCTTAACGTGGGTTTACATCCTGCCAGCTCCCAATCCCTCCGTCTCCTGAACCTTTCCCCTTCCGCTGCGTGTCAGACAGGCACACCCGTCCCTCCCAGCCGCACCACGGTCCCGGAGATGGCCACGCGCTTCCTGCCCCTTGGCCCGCTCAGCCATTATCTCTATCCGTTGCTTCCTGCCTGGTGCGCAGCCTCTCAGACCCTCATCCTGGCCCCCTTGACCTAATTTTTTTCTCTTCTCTGTCCCTCAATTTCCAGGGTAGAACAAACGACCACCACCTCTGGGTGATCTCGGGAAAAGATGACCCTGCTTACCCTCTCATTGGTAAGAGCTTTCCCATTTCCCTCAGTTGTACCACCACTAGAATAAGTGATAAATGACACTGGTTTGTATGCCAGAGAAGCATCTCAAACTGCACTCTTCCCTGAAAGAAGCAATGATAGGGGGGCTGTGTCAAGCTGTTTTGTCACTTGGCTTATGGTCTCAGGATCCGTGTTTAATCAAGGGATGGTAGCATCTTTGAAGCTTTTCTTCGTGTTCACCTCCCTTTTTCAAGCAAGTTCTGGAAGACAGCTCCTGGTGCCACTCTTCAGTAGATGCCCCATATATGCAGGAGTCCTTTAGGCTGGCCTGAGAAGCTGCATCTGTGCAGCAGCTGCGATGCAAGGGGCTGCAGGCAGGGCATGCCTCGAGGCCTGCCCGCTCCCGTCCCCGTGGCTTCTGGTCCAAGGTCACAGAGTGGCGTGCTCAGGGCCTGGGGCCTCCTCACTCCACGGTCACGACGCGGTGACGGAGGCACCCACTGGCGTCTGTCAGGCATAGCGACTCCTGACACCTTCCAGCACTTTGCATTCAGGCCCTACCAAAAGCAAAACAAGTCATCGCAGTTAGGTTGCCATTTACCAGGGACATGTTAGGTCCAGGTGAAAGCAGTTTGGTAGCTGAAGGAAGCAGAATTTTTAAATGGATTCACTGGTGACTTTTAAGCCTCTAATTAAGAAGCTAACACATTTATCCTCCTTTTGGGGGTATTTTTTTTTTTTCATTGCATTCCAGTTCACAAACAAGGAAGCTGTTTTCCATGCAAGATGTCATGTCATGTTAAACACCCAATTTGTTTCATGAGGGTCTTTAGCATCTGATCTAACCTCAGAAGGAGAGATGGGCCATTTGGGGCAATGCCCTTTGCAGTCTGTCTATTTGAAAAGTTCCTTTTTTTAACGATTGCTTTTTAAGTTATAGACACTTCTGAGGCTTGAGGGAAAAATAGATGTGCAGGTACAGGGGTTTGAAGACAGCTAAAATGGAAGAGAGTTCTGGAGATTTGTAAGAGATGATTTTAGAAATACAACAAAACATTTTAAAATGAAACAAATTTTGTTTGTTAAGCACTAGGCATTCAGCATGAAGATCACCAAAGCTGAAGTTTGCCGATGATGATGATAATAGTTTTCATATGTGCATTTTTGGCAAAAACAAGACAGCAAAATAAGATTAAATATACAATTAAAATTAGGCAGCATTTTTACTTTGGGTAAGCATGTAAAAGGTATCTCTTGTTTTTTTCCTATAGTAATTCATAACAAATTGTATTATTATGTTTGATTCGATGATGGAATCATATTTAGGGATGAGACATTAAGATAAAATACAAATCAAGCCTGATTTGAACTTTTCCTAAAATTCAGAACACTTTAATTAGTTCTTCTGAGAATGTTTGTGGTGTTTTAGGTTTGTTCTTTTTTAAAATACTTTCTTGAGAGTTTGCACATCTGTCAGGGACCAGGCCAAAAGATCATGAGGGTCTTGTCCTCATGGCCTTTCTGCTGGGTCAGAGCGAGGTAGCACTGATGGTCCCGACAGGCAGCTCATACTTGCACTAAGCGGCCCACCATTTAGGATCCAGCCAGAGTGGAAGCAAAGAAGTACCCTCTGATCTACCCAGCATCTAATCCAAAGCCGTTAGATGCACGTAAGCTGCTGCTTGCATCTCTGACAGACGTATCTGCACCTTTGCCTGCCCTTTATGCCCCTCTTTACTCAACAGGGCACGAGCATCCTTTCAGCATCGCATTGAACTGTCTCCGAAATTCTGTCGACCAGCAACAAGGAACCAACAATAACACCCTCCTGGCTGATGGGACAGAGGCTCCCCTCCTTGATCAGCTCCCGAAGGAAAAACAGTGCCAGTTTGTCCTGAAACCCAGGCTCCAAGCTTCAATGCAGCTGAGGAGAGGTAGGGGCTGAAGTAATGTCTTATGATGAGGCAGAGACTGCTGCTCTCCATGGCAATACTGAAGTCCTCCTACATGACACACTTACACCAAGTGGCTCTCACACCTGAGTGTATGCAAAGAGGAAGGAATTGCAGGGGGGCTGAATTTGTCAAAGCTAGTTCAGAACTAGCGTTCAGTCCTTGAATAGCTTTCAATAGCAAGCTATTCTTACATTGAACAGACAGCAAGACTCCCTGAAGAACAGTGAGTGAGTAATGGTAGTGCTGATGGTTGAAAGATGAACCAGTGGTTTCACTGCTGTGTATTGTCTGACCATCCCCATTTAGATTGTACTCATTCACCAGGCAATGGCAGAAAGTCCTTGCGTTGCTGGGAACCTTGTCTGCAGCTGTAGATTGCTTGCTGGCCAGTAGGAAGGAGAGACACGTGTAACAAAGGTCTGTGTTTTGTTTCAGAATCGTTGCAGAAACACACCAAGAGGAAGAAGTCCTTGATTGACTGGGCCCTGCGCCGCAGTACCAGTACGCCCACGGGCAGTCCTCCTTCCCAGTCGCCCACCACCCCACGGAAACTCTTTGGCCTGTCTCTGTCCTCTGTCTGTCCTGATGGGATCCTTCCCAAGCCGATCATGGTAAGGAGCAGCCTGGGCTGTATGTCCTGGCATAAACTTTGTGTGTACTACCTGTTTAGCCAGGACTTTAAAATCATCTCTGATATTTATGGGATTGGATGGGGATGAAGAACAGCATTTGCCTGTGGTTCAGATCCAGCTCAGTAGCTGGGGTGAAAGCATCCCTTCCTGCATCTCCTGCTGCATCATCTATACCACTTCCTGCAGAGATGTCCATCCTGTTTCAGTGGGCGTCTCCAAACAGGTCATCACAACCTAACAAGGGACAATGACAATGGACTAACCAATGCTACATAGCCTAGACCTCCTTCACTACCAGAATCAACTGAACTCACAATTGCCACAGGATAAGAGCACCCACATGGACTCTTGTTCCTGGTTCAGTCATGATAAATCTTACCCTAAAATTATATGTGAGGCATAATGCACTCAAGCAATAGGGTAGAACATTAAGCTTTTAAGTATAACTGGGCTTTTTCTTAGGATATGCTGCTCCTGCTGTACCACGAAGGTCCCTCTACCAGGGGTATTTTCAGACGATCTGCCAATGCTAAGACTTGCAAGGAACTGAAAGAGAAACTGAACTCTGGAGATGATGTCCAGGTGGATGGAGAGTCAGTCTTTGTGGCTGCAGCAGTCATCACGGTATGTCTGGCCAAGTAACTCAGCTGTCCAGGCTAGTCATACCTTCTTTCTTTTAGTAAGGAAGCAACACAAGCCTTTGCGGGGAGGGGAGATTTGTGGGGGGGACAAAACATTTTCCAGCCAAGCATGTTCTCACCTGATGGCTTGGTCCATCTATGTGCACAAAGGTATCTGTCTGACCTGAAGGTGGTTGTTTCAACATGCAGATATGTGCATTGGCCCTCAGGCCAGGGTTTCATTTTGCACCTCCCTGTACAAAACAGCCTCCTGCCGCAGAGTGTGGTAGTGTCTAACCTCCGAGATAACCATGGTATTCATGCATAAGTTATCTCACAGGGCAAAACAGCATGCCAGAGTCTGGGCTCAACAGTTCAGATGCTGTGCTCACATAGGTATGAAGCCTTATGGGGACAGCACCACAGCTGCTCTTTGTCCTTTCTGGACACACAGAGGAGACTGCAGGGAGACGTCGAAGGAGTGTGACTCCATCTGAGTGCGACTGCTCTGCATGCCCCAGCAGAGAGGCCATGCTAAAAGGCAGCCTGTACTAACCAGACCCTGAGCCTTCACCCTCTAATCAGCCAGCAAGCATGAGAGAAAACTGCTCCCAAATCCACGTGAAGGGTTTGTTTGAACTTGGGGTAAGACCCAAGCTTTAATAAGGAAAAGCCTGTCACTTGCACTGGCAATTAAATCTGGCTAGAACAATTCAGGAACCTGAAATATCAATAAACATCCCTGTTTCTTGCACTTGGCCTAGTACAGCAAACTGTTCACTGGGAAGATATTCAGGCACTTTCCAACAAGAGACACATGTTAAGTTGTTAAATAGTCCCCTGAGAAAAGTGGCAACAATCTCCATTGCTAGAAATGTTTAGAACAGGACTATAATACATAGATATTAGTCCTTTACTGTTATAATACAGAGAGCAATCCTGTCTGAGAAGGGGCAGGGCGTGAGGGTTGACTGTTCACCCTCTTCCAGCACAAACTGCAGACAAGGCTTTGCAGTGCTGCAAATGAAGAGCCCAGAGGACAGCTTGGTAGGAGTGGGGAGGGGAGGAGAAATGTATTTGTGTCGTATCTCATTTTATCTTATGCTTAATATGAATAAACACTGACTTTATGCATCATGAAACCAACACAAGAAATTCAAAACTGACCAGACTGCTCTGCATATATATATTTAATTCAGGATTTTCTCCGAAATATACCTGACAGTGTTCTATCCTCAGACATGCACGGACTGTGGATGGAAGCTGTGGACACAGAAAATCGGGCACATAAGATTGAAGCCATCAAAAGGTTTGTAAAAGCCTTTGTAAAAGCTTCTTTTGGTGGGAGAAGGGGGAGCATGTGGCCTTAAGCATAGACATCATGTTCTGGGAGACTCCTGATGTGGCTCCAGGCCACAGCAGAGCTCTTGCTGTTTGACAGTGTCACTGGTCAGAATATTTTCCTTTCAGTAATCTTTTATGAACATTGCTAACATTTCTGGCAAAAAAAAAAAAAAGTCATTAAAAAATTCTTTTCTGGTGACCAGTTCAAACTACCAGAACGAGCAAACTGAAAAACCACAGTAATTCAGCCACCAGGAGTACAGCAGATATTAGTGGAATTAGATCCTTAACAATGGTAAAAAATTTTATGTGCACAAAACAAAGCTGATTGATTGCCATGTTGGCCATTAGAAGAAATAGGCCTTCCAGGGTGGAGACTGGGATGTTGAAAATGGCTTTACTGCCTTAGGACTGCTGCCCTGAGCAGGGATAGTCTGTTAGCATCATGTGGGATATGCATTGGAATAAATCTCGTCCTGTCGATGGCTCAGCTCAGTTTTTGAACCTGGGTCTCCTCCTCCGTTGTCTCTGTAGCTGGAACACAGGCAAGGGCATTGCCTCRTGTGCATCCCCACCGGGTGCTCTCTACTTGGCCAAGGCACTGTGGACGTCTTCCCTCATGCCCTGAGTAGCCATCCTTGGTCCTTCAGCCTCCGGAAGCAGAGAGGCTGGGCAATATGGATGTAAAGTTGTGGCTCCCAAGTTGGTGGAGGGGAGTGACAAAAAAGCAGAAGCGGGCAAAAGCTTTGGGAAGCAATTTCTGATATTCGGAGACCAGATTTTTATGAACAACCTTGTTTGCCTTTGTTTCCTCTCCCTGCACAGTCTCGTTAATCAACTCCCGGAGGCCAACCTCATTTTACTCAGACACCTCTTTGGAGTCCTACATCACATTGAGCAGAATTCGGGTGTGAATCAGATGAATGCCTTTAACCTGGCTCTTTGCATAGCACCCAATATGCTGTGGCTACCTAGTCCCACTGGGCCTGAAGAGGAGAGCAGGTCTACAAAGAAGGTAATTTTTTTGTAGGCTTGGCCCCATGATGGTCTTTCCTTTATACAGCTTTTTATGGGCACAGTATTCCTTTTGTAGACTAAAAGGAGGCATAGGATCAGCGACACTGCCAGCTGAGCAGCTTCATCCTTTCCCCTACCCAACATCACCCATGCTGGTAGGGGAACTTAGCTGCTCAGTTTATCCAAGGCAGAAGGAGGAGCTGTGGCTGCTTTACCAGGTGAGCTTGCCTTCTGGGCAAGCATTCACAGGAAAGATGGAGCAGCTTATGTTAGACACTGCCACTTCGGCTGGATCTAAAGCTGTCTAGCAGAGAGAAGCTAAACAATGAAATGACAGTGCATCAGAGGGGGGAAAAATTACTTGTAGTTTATGAGGTGTTGTGAATAGTAAGGAAAAACACAGAACATGCCATACCAGGCTCACTTTACCAGTTCATGTAGTTCAGCTTCTCGCCCCAGGTGTGGTTAATACAGAAGTGTCGCCGAATACTTCACAGCTTCTTGAGCAAAAGGTTCTGTAGGAAATTACATCTTTGTCTGAGAAAAGGCATCTGAGATGCCTCTCAGGGCTGATTTGACTTGTTTTGTATAACTGGCTGTATATTCTTGAAACTGACTCCAGGAATTCATGTCTTTGACAGGTGGCCATGTTAGTGCAGTTCCTGATTGAAAACTCAGCAGAGATTTTTGGAGGTGACATTGCTTCCTTGTTTCAAAGACCAGACAAAAAGAAGTCCAAAAACTCAGGGGACTCCCTAGGTAAGTTGATGGCACTGTGTCTTCCAGGAATGTTTGAAATCTTCTAAAAATAGGTAAACTCCTCATGTGAAAGAGTTTGCTTTCCCTTCACCTCTCTACTAAGGAAAACCATTGAAAAACAGTCAGTTTTGGTTTTTCCTGTCAGGCACAGGCAGGAAGCAAGGGGAAAGCTGAGGGCTGAAGTAAACCACCTTTAGTGTGTCCCTGAACATGGTTGTCTTTCTCCGTGGCTGCTGTTCCATCTATTCCAGCTAGCCCTTCCAGCTTAGAGTACCACCACAGGAGTTTAGAATAGTCTTAGCAATGCATATCTCAGCGACCTTTTCTTCCAAATTAGTTTTCTAAAGTTAAACCAAGTGGTTGAATGGAAAGAGATCCAATCATCTCTGTTAAATTGTCCTATGAATGCAGACTAGCAGTGAAAGCTCAGGTCATCAAGCCAGAATTTTTGGTGGTGTTCTCAGTTCTCCTCTAGTCTCTGGGAAAATCATGAATCTTTGTTTTCCCATCTGCAAAATGGAGTTGATAATATTTCCCTGTTGTGGTTGTAAGGCACTGTATTGGGTTAGGAGACATAGGCAACAGATTAATTTGCACTCTCTGCCCCAGGCATAGGCTTGGCTCAGCATGATGATTCCTCCGATGAGCTGGAGTTTTCTGCTTGTGACCCAGAAGGACCAAAGCACCACCTGGTGCCTGAAACAGATGCCATTTTTGAACCATCCAGCAGCTTGTTACTGGATGAGGAGCAGGAAGATTGGGACTTGTTCAGCGAGATCACAGCTTGCTACCAAAGCAAAGCTCGGAAGAACGCCAGCGCAGACAGCTATGACCTCCTGGAAGAGGAGGGCTCCTTCTGCTCCATCGGCTCAATACGCTCCCTCAGCCCAGCCAGGGATCGGTGCTCATCGGAGCCCAGCGTCTGCCTCAGCTCCCAGCTTCCTGCCCAGAGCCACGAGCCAGTGGCCCGTCAGTCCAGCTGCGATGCCACCATCATGCACAGCCATACCGACTACATCCACAGGTTCAAGCAGCTGCAGGTGGAAAGCCAGAAGTTGATTGATGAAGGCCTAAGCCCTGGGGTTAATAAGACCAGGCAGAACTTCTGGCGATCGCCTCAGACCAGCTCTACAGTGAAGAAGCTCAGCCTTCAGAAATCTAGCCTGTCCAACAGGTCCAGCTTTTCTAGCCTGTCCTCTACCACCACCTCCCCATCCGCTTCCTCACTGAGCTCCTTAGACAGTGCTTTCTCCTACTGCTCAGAGTCATCAGCTATTAGTCCCACAGATGTCTCATCCCTGCCTTTCATGTTCGGGACATCTGCCAGGCTCCATGCTGTGTCCCCCAAGGTTGCCAAGAGGTCCCTGAAAGAGTGGCACAAGTCCCTGACATCGCCTTTGCATCCCTGTGACCTGGACACTTCCCATGAGTGTGTACCCAAGGCTGCAGAGAGCAGCCGTTGCTCTGGGGAAGTGAGAAGTTTTGCGTCCGTCAGCAGAGCAGCCACGGGAAGCCTGCTGACTGACATTGACTGGGAAGAAGAGGAGAGACAGCTGAGGTGTATAGGGGGCCCTGGCCCAGTGCTCAGGAGCCTGGATTATTTCAAGGACTTTGAACAAAATCCTGAGCACCCGGTTCTCAGCCCAGCTGGTGAGAAATCCCCACAGATCAGCCCCCAGCAGCATAGGGAGAAGGCAGTGAAACACATTGAGATCAAAAGTACTGATGCCTCCCCTCCAAGCCAGGAGAGCCTGAAGCGCACCAAGATAACTTTTTACATGGCCCCAAATAAAGAAAGCTCTTGGGGGTCTCCAGTAGAAGAGGAGAGATTCCCGGTGAACACCAGCAACAGTGACTCGGCCAGCAGCAGCGGTGAGCAAAGCCTGTCCAAGAGCTTACAGACTGTAAGAGTCCATATCCCCCAGACAGTCTTCTATGGGCAGAACACCCCCCTAGTCCTGCAGTCCGTCTCCAGGCGCAACCACCATGGACCAACAACCCCGTCCCTGCAGACAGAGCACAAAGCCAGCCCTCAAAGTGCCTCCACTCCCAAGGAACTGGAGAGCAAGCCAGTGGAAATGGCGCAGGCGCCAACCCAGAGCAAGGGCTTCAACACGTTCAGCCACACCATCCGCATCATTCTCCCAGCTTCCATTCGAAACACTGTCAGGGAATATTTCAAGCATGACGAAACCCAGAACTGCCATGTGACGGAGGCAGAAGCGGTGGAGAATGAACTCCTTCGGAGCAGGGTGGAGTGGCTCAGGAGCCCGCCACCAGCAGAGGTGGCCACAGAGGAGCATGATACAGTGGCATTTGCAGAAGAGACATTTGTCTAGGGAGACAGTTGTGGGAGAACTGAATATTTTTTTGTGTGTATGTGCAGCAGAAAATATTCTGTAAGATATGACCAAGGTGTGAAGAATCTAACAGGCTGCATGGGGCAGTAAGTGTAAAGTGACACTAATGTGTAAGTAATGTTGGGGTTTAACATTTGTTTGGGTTTGGGAGGGGGTTTTTTGTTCTTTATTTTTTCTTTACACCCTTTTTCTACTGAAGACACTTAATTGACTGGGTATTGAGTGGGCTGAATGCCACCAGACTCTGTCCCTGAATTAGCTGACCTACAGAGTCTTACTCCTTTTCTTTTTAAAGGGGGGAAGGAGAAACTCTGCTTTGTTTTCTCCAGTCATTAGTGTGTGTGGATGACTGGAGAACTGGGGCAGCTAAAACTCCATCAGAATTAGTTAACAATTGTCTTTAAGCTTGCACAAAATTCTCCACTATTCACTGTTCATCACCACCATTCATCCAAAGGAAGGCCCTTCACCTCCACCCCAGAAATCACTGCTACTTCTCTCTTCTCACTTTCCTTTTGTCCCACAGTGGTCTAGCTCACTACTTGTGTTCATTACTGCTTGAGGCTGTGCTCCAGAAACACCAAATGGAGCCCAAGGCCCAGCTTCCACTGTCAGAAACCATTGGTAATCTTTTTACGCCGCAATTCCTTTTCTCCCCAATTAATTATGCATTAATTCTCTTTTCTCCTACCTCTCCCAAAGCTAGCATTTGGCAGAGCCACAGCTGCTACAAAGAACTCTAGCTCAGTCATTTCAGCAGAGCAATGAACATTTATCTTCTGTGGTCTCCCCTGGGAGTAGCTGGTCCTTCTAATCCTAGGAAAGATGACATTATTTTTGGTGATGGTGAAATTTCAGAAGGCTCTTTTCAGAGGCAGTGTGGATAGAGATCCTAATCAAATCCCTAGTCAGGGGAGTGGCAGGGGGGGGAGAGTGTTAAGTAGGATTTGGCTTTAGCAAGAAGTCAAGGAGCTGTGGAAGTAGTTGAGAGTGTTGTCAAGTGGATGCTGAAGYGAAGTCCCATCTGGCCAGAAAGCTGTCAGCCCATAAAGCCGAGACTATCCAGGCTTCAACAATACTAATGCTGTCTCAGAATAGTAATGAGTTCCCACTCAGCAAAGTACACGGCCCAGTGAGCTCCAGCAGTGTTAGGTATGGACAAGTGCCAGGCAGGGATGTGCTAACAAGGTGGCTTGTGTTGCACCCCAAAAGAAATGCAGCCAGTGCCCTTCTGGAGCATCCCTGTGAGTCCACTCAGACCCAAGAGCTTCAGCCATGATGGGACTTGCTTGGAGGGCTATGATGCTGCCAGCTGAGCTTTAAAAAGAAGTTGAGGCAGCCACATTAGTTTGTTAGGTGTTAAGAAAGCAATAGGAGAAGTCTCAAAGGTTAGGGATGTTTCATATGAAAGTTTTCTAAGTTGGTTTCTCTCAGAGAGACACCCCTTTTACTCAATTAACAGTGAATGGGTGAAGACAGACAAAAGAAATACTTGAACCACAATGACTGAGAGCTGATCCTTGTGGAGCAAGTGCCCCCTGCAAGCAGCTGAGTGTCTACCATAGCCGTTCTCCAAGCTCCAAACACCTGCCGTGGGTTCCCCACGTAGGTGGGGAAGCCACCTCTGTAAAATGGCTCAATAAGCAGCAGTTGCCTGCACTGATCTTCCACCTGCCTCCGACAGTCCGTGACTGGAAGCTGGGCCAGCACCCCCAATTCATGCCATTGAATGCCCCATCAGGGGCCGAGGGAGGACCAAAGCAAAACCACAATTCAGTTTGATATATGCAGAGTTTTTAACTCACCCACTGTGGCACCCTCTGTCCCAGCTCACCTTGGTGGCCTGTGTATGATGAAAGGTGTATATAATTGTAATACAAACCACCTGCCATCATTTCCCTCACAGATGAACACTAAAGAGGCATTCACCATCTTTTTTCCAAAGCTAYGGTTGTAACTATTTCAATAAAAGAGACACAAGTTTGTTTGTCAGTGTGGTCTGGTAATTGCATTCGTTCCCCTCACTCTCGTTTTCCCTCTTCTGCGCTTGGGTGGGTGCTGGCAAAGCAGCATTTCCAAGTCCTCCAGCACCCATCCAGGCTCCGGGCAGCACCCGCCCGCAGCACAGGGCCGCACACCCAGAGGAGCCCTGGTCTAGCTCCCTTTCTCCTCTATAGCCCCCGGTGTCTGAGGCCCTCGCAGTGGGACTGGATCTGCCCACAGCGTGCGAATGGGAGGTTGGTAGATAACGTCACTGCTGTTCTGACAGTATAAAAACCCCCTCCGCCACAAAAAGAGCTAGCTAAATACGTATGAATCTCCTTCCRTGCTGCTTGAATGAGTGCGAGTTGCCTCCAGGTCAGGGAGGGCGCAGGTAGCCTGATGCTGCAGTATTCGGGTAGCGCAGCGGCTGCGGCACCCTGCCCTGATAACCCTGCAAGCAAGGAGGGTTTTTTGTTTTTCTGTTGCTGAAGACTGAGGGCAAGACCCCACCCATGGATGCCTTGGGGCTGCAGGATAGCTGCCTGGCTGGAAATCTTCGAAAAGAAGAACTCCCTGAAACAATATGCTGCTTTAAGGTGAGCTGCAGGGTTATGGAAGATGTTCGCCCGGCATGCTGCAGCCAGGTGCTGCAGATTGCGGCTGAAATGCCCAGCTGAAGCTCAGGTCCCAGAGCCCAGTTTGCAGCTTGCAGCTGAGGATCGTGGTGATACCCACACGCCGGGAACTGCAAAGCTCCTGACTCCGGGGTCCAGGTCTAGACATGGTAGGCAAACCAAATCTGACAGGATTTTTAGGAGCTGCTGTAAAATGAGTCATCTTCAGCCATTACTCTTATTTGTGTCTTTCCAGGAAGGAGAAACTGCAGTAAATATTATGAGAAAAGTCTATTTGTACTTGGAAGAGAAATTAATCTGTACTCTAAACATGCTAAAGGACTGTAAACTGACTCAATGGCTGGGCTGGTCTCAGTTCAAACAAGAAGGACCTGGACCAAATGCAGAGTAAGAGCTCCCAGTTTGTGTCACGAAAGAATTAAGAGCAATTTAGAAAGAGACCCATTTAAAGAAATATTGGGGGGGGGGGGCAGCAAAACAATTTTTTTTCCTCTCAGCCTAGTCTGCCTAATAAGGGCCCATTTCCTTGGASAGTTGCTCTAACCTAGCTCTTTATTAATACTTTTTCTTCATTAAAAAAAAAAAAAAAAACTCCCCCAAAATTTCTCAGAAAAGATTAACACAAACACCTGGTCCTGGGCATATTGCAGCATGGCAGAGGCAGCCCTGCATGCACCAACTTGTCTATGCTGCCCATGTTTGCTACTTCACACAGACTGAAATACTTCAGTGCCAGCCCGGTGTCCAGGGAGGTCGAGTAAGTTATAGATTAAATAAAGCAGCTACCTCAGCAGCAAGAAAGTGCGTAGCTTCTTCACCAAGGTTTTTGCCAAGCTTCATGTGCATGTGATTGATGATACTGTCTTTAGCCTTTGCTAGGAGGGCTTCACTTTGGCATCAAGAAACTAATCACCAGTGGGATGAAGACAACTTATTTCAACAAGGAAAAGGGCGTCTTCGTACCCATTGGTGTTTCATGTTCAATGTTTTAACAACACTATTTTAGAAAGGTTTGGACTGATGATATGCTGCAGCTGAGTCTCAGAGACAAGCTGTGGCCTCGGCCCAGTGCTAAATGCTACCAGTAAGGTTGACAGAGCCAGAAACTTTGCACTCACCAAGATTAGCAGCTTTTCTTCTGACTAGGGCAGGTTCAGCTCATCACGTAGCACAACTAAGATGGGCTTGAAGAGACCTTCATCTGCTCTCAACAAGTCAGAAATATCTGAGATGGTTCTTAAAACATGAGGGGGAAAAAAAACGAACACCAGCTGCCAGGTCTCCCAAACAGCAAGCACTTGCTGCCTCACAGCTGTGGCCGACCACAACGAGAGACACCTTGCTTGGGGTCTTGGATGAAAACTTACTACAGGCAGCACAGTCCTTCCACTGCCAGYCTCCAGGCGTTGCTCCAGGGAGCTGCAGCCATCTAGCAAAGGGGCCTGGCAGCATCCTCCGCAAGCACATTTGGCTCAGTCACAAAGCCCCCATCCAGCTTAACCTGTGCCTGGTTTCAGTGGATTTCCAGCTTGCTAAGGTCAAGACGTCTGTGGTCACTACAAAAGCCACAGGGCAGCACTTTTGACCTGGGGACGTGGACAACATGCTGATGGGGGGTGGGGKGTGTGTGTGACTCTTTTGCACCAGCTGGCGCTACCTCTAGCCAAAGCACCCTGTTACCATCTATGCCTGCCTGCTCCCCGCACCACAGATGACTGGTGGGTAGCGGCACTGGCTGGCACTAACTCTCCAAAGGTGCTGGTTTAAATAACCCCACAGCACCCGAAAACCAGCAGACACAGGCTGATCTCACATGCAAGTATATCCTTTCTAGTTGTCACTAATGGTCTGGAGTGCCAGAGCCAGGGTGCTGCACAAGACAGAGGGGGACTTGGCCTTCACAGGGACACAGAAATCTTATCTGCCACCTCAGGGCTTAGGTGCTGAGAGCTGCTGCGCTCCTTTTCCATGAGCCCTGGCAATAATGCAACTCTGAAGGTCTAGCTCACTGTAGACCAAGATGTTCCCCACATTTATGCACCCAATCCTACATCTAATAAGTTAGCAGAAGTGTTCCCCTTGCCTCCAAGCTATCAGCATGCATGTAGTAAACTATTCATAACTTTCTTAGGGATAGATCAAGGAATCCTGTGAGCTGTGTCACCATCCAGCACTCTCCAAGTCTAGYTGAGGGGCAAGTAAGTGCATCAATATAATGCCTTGCCTCTATACCCCCAAATCCTGGCTGCAGTCTGCAAGAAACTGTGCCATAAAGACACAAACATCCCAGAGCTCCTGGCTTCTGCTGAGACRATAACTCCAAACTGCTGCTTTTAATCTCAAGAAACTCAAGACCACAAGTATAAACTGGCAGCTGGAGAGGCCCAAAATATGAATTTTGCATTAATTCATGTGCAAGCACCCCGCTCTCCTGTCAGTCCCTGATAAGAGACACCCAGCAGTGGGCCGGGGGGGTGCTGAAGCTCACCAGCACTCCCACAGCAAATCGCACTTAGCTTTGCCTTCCCAGTAAATATATATTTGATTCATCTTCTGTCACGTGGTGGGGTCTCTGGACCAACTCTCCTGGGAAGTCCAAGGAACACAATTACAAAACCTTCTAATAAGGGCCCCTTTCCTCGGCAGGAGCAGATGCCATCCTCAGAGCTCACAGTCCCTGCCACTGATCTACACCTGCTGAAAAGCTGATCCATGACACCTTAGGTATCTGCTTGATGCCATTTTTTTCCGTTGCATGCTATATTCCACTGGTACCAAAGGCCCACACCAGTCTCAAACACCCAAGTGAGACATACTGCTCTGAGAGAGGGAGCAGACAGAAGAGTCACCAAGCAATCTTTAAAAAGCTCCACAGCAGCCAGTTTGCTCAGAACAAAGGATACCAAACATGCAGGCACTCGGCTTTCTGCTCCAGAAAGGCCATGTTTTCCATTAACGTACAGCCCTCAAACTTAGACACAAATGGGTTTCCCCTCTCTCTGCCCTTTTCCGGATGAAAAGGAGAGATTTAGTCCAAGTTGGCCTGACACATACTGAAAGCCCAACCTGGTGCCTGGCCGGACACAGTCACTGAGGAAGACATGCTGAGTGGTTGCCCTGCCAGAAGCAAGGAGCCTTCTTGACCTGCTCCCAGTATAGATCAAGCCCAGCCAAGCCCAGCTCATTTGCTTTGAGGCAGCAATGATTCATGTACTGCAGCCCCTTCTTGCTTCTGCCTGTGTGTGCTTTGCTCCCTTATCCTGCAGGCTGACAGAAACCATGATGGACATGCTCAGGGGCAGCGATATTTATTTATTGCTACTGTCTTAACCTCATTTCTGACTGCCCAGCAGAGTCAGGAGAGCCATGATGTACTCAGAAAGGATCCCCCCTGCCCTCTGCAAGTAGCAATTTTGTGCAGCCTCCTCTGCTACCTCATGTCACCTGGCGGGACGGACCTGCCACAGAGTGGTGCAGGCTATTTTTGCTACCTGGGTATCAAAGGAAACAGCTCACCCTAGGAACTTATCTTTGAAAAGCAGCCATTCTCTGAGGAAGAATGTGACAGTCACACAAGCCTTTCAGCCACAGCTGTTACCCCACTTGTCATCCCACCAGGACATGCCTTCATGCCTGCATGCAAAGAACTGACATCTTTCAGCAGCAGCCTGTGGTCCAGGTTTGACCTCAGGAGCAGGAGAGGGCTGAGAGTGGCACTGCAGAGCCCTGGCTGATCCCTGCTTTGCAAGAGAATTTTGGCAGCGTGAGGAGTGGGGAGAGACATGAAGAAGCACTGAAGCTGGTGGATTTACTGCTCTTATTTACCCCTTCTGCAGCCTACGGTAAATCCCAAATCCTCATTTTATTCYTTTTGCTTTATTATAGTAAACATGGGGCAAGTTAGACAGAAGGAGGCTGAATCATGAATGCAAGGAAATTCAAGTTCAGGTCGCATCCCCTTCCTTTCTGCCTGCTCTGTGTTCAAGGAGCTGCTGATGGGCAGAGAGCTCCACCTCGTGTCTAACCGAAGCCCTCAGGAACTGCTGTTCCTTGGCCCGTGGCGTTTGGGGAAGTCTGGCTCAGCAGTGCTGGTATTTAATGCTAGTGACTAGAGATCTGTGAGCCTGGAGGCGATCTGGCTTTGCTGAATTTTGTCAGGTGGATCCTGGCTTCCAAGCCCAACACAAACATATTTCAAATCTAGACGGTACGGGGGGAAAACTCCAGAAGAAGCCAGAGCTACGAGCTGGTCCCAGACAAAATCGTTTAACATAATTGGATGGATCCTGATTTTTAAAAGGTCCTTTCCACTTTGCACCAGGATGCTTAGTGTCTCAGTGAACTTTTTAAATGCCATCTGTTTAATGTACTAATGTTAAAAATGTAAAAATGTAAAAAAGCGTGGGTCCATCCTGGCCTGCAGTCCCTCAGGGCATCCCCACCCCGAGCGTGGGTTATAACTAGATCTACACTGCTCTGAAAGTTTTCCGTGCAGGATCCGGTTTGGAAACTTGTTTACAGACCATAGGTTCTCTATATGACTCAGATGACGTTTGAAATATTCACTCAAGCACAGGGGAAAAAAAAAATGAGTCAGGTAAACTAGGGCAACAGAATATTATACATAAAATTACATCACTCTCCTCCTATTGTAACCAGGCCTATGTTGCCAAGAAAGTGCATCTCATAGGTCTAAAAACCTGATTATTAGAATTTTATTAGACATAGATGGTACTACAGAAATGAGAAAATTTGAGATTTGGAGACAATAGCAAATCATGGCACATAATTCAGTGACATAATATCTCACATTCATGGAAAGTGGTTCCCTCCTACAGGAAACATCAGCTTTTAAATGGTTATCAGTATATTCTTGCTGCCCAAACTAAGCCTATGTCATCAAGCCAGTGCTGATACACAGTCACGTATTTGGGACAGCCACCTCTTCCCACACCTTAAATTGGGGGGAAAAAAAAAATCTCTCTGCAGCTGAATAGCCAAGCCCAGCAAAATTCCCAGCAATTACTTAGAATAGCACATCCTTAATTTTAAAGGGAGAGAGTGAATCACACACAGCACAGATGTTTACTGTCACCCACCCAGGAAAATGTAAAGCCATATGCTTTAGTCCAATTGCATTCAGCAGAGCACTTAAGCACTTACTTAACTTAAAGCATGTACTGAAGACCCTAATATTAAGCTTGTTTAAATAAGAGATTTGCTGAACAGTCACACATGCTGAATCAGACCTCCATTGTCTACTGCAAGCTAGGCACAAAGCTGGAGCTAACCAAAAGCAAAGTGCCACCACCGCACCGAAAAGAAGGGAGTGGGTTGTGCAGGATTTGTTTCTGGTTACTGTTTGCTTTGTTTCCCGACTTCCAGCTGCCTCCTGACGTCAGATACCTCCGTTGGGACCTGCACTGTCAGACCATCCATCGACTTCTTAATGCACACCTGGCAGCCAAGGCGAGATCTGAGAAGAAAACAACATTAAGTGAGGTTCATCCATTCCCACAGAAAAGGCAGAAATTCCCCACTCACCCTGGCAATGTCTGATCCAGTCTGGGTTTTCCCTAATGCTCCTATTAAAGGTAAGAGGCTGTGTCCCAAAACCAAGCCATCCTAAAGGCACAATTATAATACGAATAACTCCTGTTCTCTCCTAAATCTATCATCTCAGAGGCTTTGAGTATCTACCACAATCAGCAGGAGCACTTACGTCTCAGTGAGTCCATAAGCCAAGTCCAGCATGTCCATCTCTTCATCTGAGATGGCATCCAGCTTTTGGAAGATGTCCCTCTCAAAAATTAGGTGACAGGTGGAGCAGGCTAATGTCCCTTCACATGCACCTGGAGGAGAAGTAAGTGGGTAACAGCACATCAGAGAAAACAAGAAGGTGAGGGAGATCATCTTTGGGAAGTGAGCAAATAGCTTGTCTGACAGATAAACAGCATGTTGGAAAAGACTTCAGAAGACACAATAGATGGATACGGACTTCAGCCTGCTTCCTCTCCATGAGGATCCCAATCACCTTTCAATTTAGTACTTCAACTCTGACCAAATAAAAGTATTGACACAGGCCACTGGAGTCCCAGCAGTGATGGAGTGGCAGTCACACTGCTAGGTCAGTGTGGTAAGCCAGCTCAGCAAGGATTTGTTGAGGAAGAGAAACTTGCCAGCAAGTAGATCAGCTAAGGGCTACAAGTTCAGCAAGTCAAGGAAAGCTGACTGAAGAGCAAAAGTGCTGATGACCAGATCAGAAAGTGAAGTATTTGCATCCTCCCTACGCTCTGTGGTCACCAGAACACAGCAGCATGTGTATACTTGCAGTGTTCCCAGGTACCTACTGGTCACTCAGCACACACAACCCAAAAGACCACATACCCTTGTGTAACACCTACCAAATCCGTCAATGGCCAAGTTTTGATTGACAACCACTTCCAGCAAAGTCTCTCCTTCTTTGGCTATAGCGGTGAGTTTCTCTCCATCCTGGTTTATAAAATGCACCATCACCTGGTCTGTAGAGCTGTAAGACAAGTTTCCAAAGATTCAGGTATCAGTTCTCAGAGGAGATGAGCAAACTAGAGCTGTTCAAATCCGAACTGACCCAAAACATTTCCCCCTTTATGAAACTTTTCTTGGAATGAGTGTTTGGCTATGAGTAGACAAGTGCAGAAGCTCTGCAACTGCTGCCTCTGCTTGCCCCGGCTGGTGGTGGGAGCGTTTGCAGGCAGGTTTTTGTCATTCACATTTTTCTGTCCTCCTCCCTTCCCAAGAGGATTATTTGTTGACTGCTCCTTTTCCACTCTTCTCTATCATGAAATGTTCACACCTTCCCTGTCCTCAATCACTGGGAGCCTTGCTGTGATAAGAGACACACTCAGTCCCAGCTTGTGAGGCAACACCTCTGAAGAAACTCTTCCGAGATTACATGATCCTTGCTCAAGAGAAATTGCTGGTTATATTGACAGCCTAAGGGATTTAATCTGGTAATGAGCTACAGAACAAGGCCATCAGCATCTCTCATTGCTGCTTTGTGGAAACCACATCTACAAAATCGAGGATACACAGCATCCACTTCATCTCCTCCAGACCAGGCCCTCTCCACCAACATGGACAAGATGCCCACCATGAAGAGCAATATGTCAGGGATTTCTCACCAAGAAGGCATATTCTGAGGCCCTTTGATTTATTTGCTATGGGAAGCACTAAGCAACCAAAGAGTGACCTCCCTTAGTGTACRTACCAAGTGGTCACTTAGAAGCAGCAGGTCCCAGATACCCAAATCCCACTGGTGGTGTTGACACAGGGAAGCACCCTGAATGCAGAAAGCATTTTGCCCAGAACCTCTCAATGTGGCACTGCCCATTTGCCCACTGTCTCAAAGCCCAGGACTTTCTCCAGGTCATGGAGGCTGGGTTCATCCTTTCTTGTAAATCCAACAATGCAGACAGCTCTCCCGCTTCTCTAGAAAGAGCCATCCCCATCTCTCACAGCCCTGATAAGCTCCTGAGCACTGGAAGCGTTGGTGCTGCCCCGTGGCCTTGCTGTTGTCATTTCTGGCATAAGAAGAAAGATCCACAGCCTTGAAAATAGAATGTGTTTCGCAGTGAGAACTGGCCAAGTTCACAATCCCCTCTTTTCCCAATTACACAAGGCTGAATGAAGCAGCACCCGCTTCTTGCAATGAAAGCATTCTTCTGCAGGGTATAAAAAGACTGTTAATGCCATATTCCTGGAAGCCCCAGGGCCAGAGAAATACATAGCGAGAGTGACTTGGAGGTTCTGAGAATTTCTAATATTATCTGCTGACTTCTTGAAAAATATTTGCAACACACTTTCTGAATATAAACTGTCACAGCCAGAGTCACAATTACAGCAAACCCTCTGACCTTTCCCCACTCCGGCAGAGGAGCAGTGCCCACACGATCACGTCTACCCTCCTCCATGCCAGGCGCTTGCTTGGAAAGTCACAGGGCCTGGGAGGAGGAATTGGCTAAACATGAATTGTCCCTGGGACAGCAAAAGCAGCAGCTGAAAGGCCTTATCCTAACTAACTGCTCGTCCCTCTCTGCTATGTGGCGGATGTATATGAAGCATGTGGCAATCTCTACTGATTTCCTTTTAATGTTGAGCACAAAAGTACATAAGGATCAAGTTTAAGAAACTTCCTTTACCTCTCTAAACTCACAAGAGCCAAAGCTGGGGCACATGGGATGTATCCAGGTGAATAGGAGACAGGGGGGGAGAAAAAAAAATCTGTAAAAATATGATGGAGAAAGAAGCAAAAATGTTTCCTGCTTTAAAGTTTGCCAGTCTGTTCATCCCTCTTCCCAGAAGTCAGAATCACCATCTAGATCTGATCACATTTGCATTCTGACAAAATCATAATTGCTGTACATCTCTAAGTGACTAAGGATGCTATTTTTTTGAAGCTTTGTCTTATTTCACCAGCAAGCCTTCATGACCAGAAATTTCCAAATAATTATCATCTGTTGAAAAGCCGATCCCTATGTTCCATCTACACTTGGAAGCGGAGAGAAGATTTAAACAGTATTTTTGCCTTCTCTGATCTTTTTTTTTTTTTCGGCTATGGCTTGATTCAGCCAGCAGCAGTGAACCAGAGCAGCGGCTGTACCTTCACACGTGGCGGCCAGCTTCCTGTTTTCCAGGAAGCTTCAGTCAGAAAACAATGCCTGGACCATTTCTCTACAGCACGGTCCCCTGGTTATGGGAACAGCTGTGAAGTCAGCAGCAAGACCATGCTGCAGAGGGAGCAGCTTCCCACACGTGGCATGCAAAGAGCACACCACAGTCGCACAGGTCCAAGCGGACCACCCCATTTCACAAAGCACACTCTGCCAAAGAGCATCTTCCAAGACATTTCGGTTTCCCTCATGGTGAGACCCACAGACATTTCTCTGTAAATAAGCAATTCAAGAGGATTGTACAAGGCAGCCGCCTGCAAGCACAGGGAGCAGGACTCAACGTTGTGCCCGAGGCCCCCAGAAATTCGGCCATCATCAGGACCAGGAGGATCTCCGCACAGGGCTCCCATGGACGCTCAGGGAATCCAGTCCCACGGTTTCTCACAGACATAGCCCTGCTTCAGCTGCTATCGCAGGTGAAACAAGTCCTGAAACAGCGGAGCTGCAGCCTGAGATGGCACGCAGGGTATTAGGTTAGATACAAGGACGCACAGATGCTATTGCCGCRTGCCTTCGGAGAAGCCTGCGTGCAGCACTTCACCCTCGAGAGAGCGGGGATGATGCCAGGCGCTCCAAGTCCGTTACATAGAAAGCACTGCTAAGTAGCTTCTCTGCTGTCTGCAGGGGAAACCTAAGCTGTCTGTGTTCTTTACAGGTGCCTCTGCTGGCGGCATAAACCCAGCCCGCGTACTCCCCGTTTTCACTGTCCCAGTCAGGCACCTCCCGCAGACCCGCTAGCGCGTGGCCTAGTTGTCTCTGTACCCCCCGAATCGGTGCCACGCTCGTGTCCTCTCTAGAGGCCTCCCGCCTTGGGATCCCAAGGCTGCAGGAGCGCCTGGAAAGCAAATCCATGCTTTTTGTTTTCTATTTGCTTTTTGGTTTTATTCAAAGTTGATTTGCTCATCAGTATTTTTGAAACTACGGAAAAATTACTTTCACATTTTGTTAAAAAAAAGAATTTTGAACAAAGCTTTTTAAAACAAAGCAAAATTAAAATCTCAGCAATTTTGAGACGTTTAGGCTGAATGATTTTGTAATGCATTAATGTCAGAGGATGATTACTCGAAAAGATCTTACTTCGGAAAGATCTTAATTTCACGTGACAAGCTCAGCCCCACAAACTCAATGCATACCAACTGATTAGTCCCTTCTAAAAATCCCAACCTTTCTGTGACACAGGGAGCTAGTGAAGGGGGTTTCAGGAAGGTTGCTCTTCTCCCTCTCAATGTTTTTGCCTAAAAGATACTTTCCAAGGACATATGAAACAGCGAGGTGCCTACAAGTACTGGCAGAGATAACTTCATCAGCAGCAAACCAATTAGAAAGGAAACCAATTGATAACAGCTCTTCATAAATCCCATTAAACAGGCTTATCAGTATAACTTTTCTCTAAGGTCAGATAGCAAAATGGTCTATTGTGTTTTCTGTGCTGTTGGCTGGGCTCTTTTTCTTGACACACCATAATCTCCACTAGCAGACTACAGTTTGACCCGGATCGTATTTGGTAGATCTACTAATTCCCTTTATTTTGCGCAGAGAAATGCAGTCTCCTTCCAAATAATCCCTAAGGACCAGACAGAGGAAAGACTGGTGGGGAGAGCTGTGGTGGATCTTGTTTCTGCAGTGCCTGCTACAGAAATACAAATGGACAGTCTCTGTGTCAGCAGCCTCCCCGTCAGCCTCCTCCTTCCCTGCAGGTATCGCAGCACCATCCCCCCCTCTCTCCACTCACCTCCACAATGTTTCTGTGCAGTTCCCTAGGGATTATACTGTCACCATGAGCAAATTCGCCAGAGTCTAACCCTACCCGCATCCAGAAAATCCTATAATGACTACACAGAACCGGGCTTTTTGCCTCCATCCAGTTCCTATTCTGTTTTTAAATGCATTTGATGCTAATGAAATTCCGTTTGATAGTCCACACTCCTTTGCTCCTCACTTTCATGCCACCCACTCTGGCATATTTACTCAGCTGAGTGGAGCACAGCCTGCTCCTTGGAGGACCTGTGTCTGTACAGAAGTCGGGTTGGACWCTTTACCCCCATCCATCGGCTGCTGTGCTGAGCGTTACGGCATGCCGCTGCGGGTCGCACCAAAGGCCCAGCCTGCCCACCACCCTGTCTCCATCAGAGGGCAGGAGCACGTGTTCAGGGGAACCAGGTGTGAGCAGTTTCCTACTGTACCTTCCCAGGCCCCCAGCTCCCGGTGCGTTCAAAACCAGAGCCACAGGCTGCGTCTGGGTCACCATGTTTTAACAGCCACCTACGACTCTGAGGTAAGGAGGTGAGGCTTAGCTTAGGCTTGCAAACAGTCCAAAGACTTGCGGCAGAATATATCAGCGAAAGCCTCTGAAGCATAGGGAAGAAACTCAGGAAATCATAGGAGCCATCTATGGTAAAAGAGGAGGCTTTTTAACAGCTGAACAGATAACCCCATGCTGAAGGATAGCTAAAGGCAGTGGATATGAGGTCAGCCCTTAAACTGAGCTCGTGTACAGACCAGGGGCTTAGTTTGACGTGCTTTAGTGTCCCAAATAACTCGGATACGTGAGGGTCAGGCTCAGCACGGAGGGGCATGGGACGATGTCAGCTAAGTAGGGGCCTCCGCTGTGCCCCCCGCTTCAGCCCTGCCCGGTGGGCCACCGCCAGCGTTTGCGCTCGTGCAGTCTGGCTCTCTTGGCCTCCTGGGTGAAGCTCTGCCCAGGCGCAGTTCAGGCTCAGGAAAACAAAATCAAGGAGGAGGGTATAGTCATAGTTTCTCCAAACCTACCATACCGTCGAGGACATGGTTTAACAGGGTCCAGGAACAGAAACTTGTAGGTCATGCAGCTTGACCTGCTCTCTCCTATAAGAGCACCCTCCCAGGCCCTTTCACGTGACCACCTGGAGTCCTCCACCCTGGCAGGGCCCAAATGCACTTAAAGGCATTTCTAACCTAAGTTTCTGGCCAATTTCCACAACAGAGTCCAAATCACAAACCCACCCGCTACGGCAAACCGTGCATCCCGTTCCCAGCTAGCCGCCTCAGCCAAGCCCAGCACAGGTCACAGGAGCCGGGTGGGACACAGCTGCAGCCCCCAGCACCTCCCTCCTGGAGGTGCAGCCCGCACCCCGAGGCAGAGCCCCGGAGCCACCTTTTCCCTCTCCCTGGCAGGCAGGGTGTGCCGGCAGGCGGGGGAGCTTGCAGCGCAGCTTCTTGTGAATTAAAGAGGGGATTTTTCTCCCTGGGGCTGCTGGCCACATTGGCTCCCTGCTCTGCCTTCACAGCAGCGGGGACGTGAAACCTGCAGAAACCTGTGCCGTCCCCAGACTGGCCCAACGGCCATCCAGCTGAGCCCTTCCCCACAGCAGGAACACAGCGGATCATCGGCCCAGCTGACTGGCGGGCCTTGCCAGCCATCCCATCCCTCGCAGGCAGGTGACTGGGCCCCTCCAGGCCATGGGCTCACGTGCTGCGCAGTCATCTTCGTGCTCCCCTGCCCATGGCCTCCTTGCTCCCCTCACAGACCAGCTCCCATCGCCTTCCTCCTTGCCCTTCGCAGCTGCTGATCCTGCTCTGCCCCATCCACCGCCTCCTGACAGCTCAGGTCCTGCACCTGGCCCTCTCCTCCTGCTTCCGCAGGGCAAGGCAGAGGTGGGTGACCGTCCTTCCTGAAAAGGCCCTTCCAGACGTGGTGAGGCGGAGTTCAGCTTTTTACTCACCTCGATCCCCCGGGAGCATCCTGGAGCCTTTTTGAGGAGCTGAAGCCTCTTTCTGACCTCTGCTTAGCCAGCGTGTGATTCTGCTCAGCCACCCTGCGGGGATAAATAAAGCGAGTTCTGCTCACATTCAGTCCATTTAGCAAGGGTCGCATGAGCCCCGAGATGCCCTGAGCTATCATGCCAGCTAAGTCTTGCTTCGTGCCTCCTGGGTTGTCTTTGCAAGGCCGGCCAGAGTCAGAGTTATAAGTACAGCTGAGGGGAAAAAAAAAATCGAGGACAACCTCCCAGGGGTGGAGGGAGGGAGGGAAGGACGGAGGGAGGGATCGTGCTGGATCTCGCTGCAGCGCAGCCCACGTGGGTGTACTGGGCCATAGGAGTTGGGAGAAGTGTGGTAATGAGCATCATCTCCACAAACCTGTCCCTGGCAAGACTCACCTCATTTTTTCCCTACACATTGCCCCTCTAGAAACTAGACTAAGCTAGACCTAAAGCCAATTTCAGGAACAATATCCATTGTAACATCTAATTGCACAGGGACTGCAAACTCCGCGTTGGACAAGCAGAGTGGTGGGGGCAGCGAGTGCTTGGACACTGCTGCCTCAGGAGGGGGGGTGCAGCACTTAGAGTAGCGTGGTGAGAGCGGGACGCCTGGGTTCTGCTCTTGACACGGAGGTTGTCCAGTCCCGTTCCCATGAGCCCCGATGCTGCAGGTTCCCGGCTGTAAAATGGGAACATTCACTTACTTTGCAGGATGGTGGAGAGAACGAGCCACAGTTTGTTTATTGGTTAAGTTTTCTCACAGAATCACAGAATGGTTGAGGTTGGAAGGGACCTCTGGAGATCATCTAGTCCAACCCCCTGCTCAAGCAGGGTCACCTAGAGCACATTGCACAAGATCGTGTCCGGGCAGGTTTTGGATATCTCCAGAGAAGCTATTCAGAGAAGATATGGAGGTGAGACTGACTGACCTGTAGTTTCCTGGGTCCTACAGGCCAGTCAGCCTCACCTCCATTCCTGGAAAGGTGATGGAACAGCTCATCCTGGACGTCATCTCTAARCATGTGGAGGAAAAGAAGGTGATCAGGAGAAGTCAGCATGGATTCACCAAGGGGAAATCGTGCTTAACCAATCTGATAGCCGAAAAGTGCAACAGAGGCATAAATAAATATAATTCATTTCATGTTAATTGATATTCAATGTTAGTGAGATTTCCAGAGAAGAAAACTCCTTAGTTTATTCCCAGAAGCAGTGACACTAATTTAGTCTATCCTCCTCTCCAGAGCAAATCAATTCGCTCCTAATGCAGGAGGCTCCATTGCTACAACAGAGGAGACAGTTTCAATCCATTTTTTGGTGAAGTTTAAGAATAGCACACATCTCAGGAGTCCGAACTGTCCCCCAATAACAAATTAACAGTTTACTGTTTGATAGGATGCTTGTTTTAATCAATTGTTTTGATGCCTAGAGATGGCAAAAAAAAGCTGCCTTCTGCCAAGAAGCGCTTGCAGGCCATCCCTGGGAGCAGCAGGGCAGGGGCCGATATTAATAGCCGGTATAAGCAATAACCTTTGGAGCTGGATGCTTCAATCAGCCCCTACAAGGGAGAGAAATTGCAGTGCAAGAATGAGATCTTGCTGGAAAATATTCCTCTCTCCACACACACACACTCCCTCTGAACCCACAGTTTTGGAGATAACTGGGAAGTTTTGACTTTTCACTCTGAAAAATTTTCTACCCAAAGCTTTCAGGTTGGGAGAGGATGGTTAAACTGAGAAAAACATCAAAGACATTAGGAAAGCAAGTATTTTCCATAAAAGGGGGGGAGGGCAGGGGAGAGAATCTCAGTTTTCTGTCCAATAAAGTTTTAAAGGGAAATGTCTAAGCTTTCAAACACACCACCAAAATGATTAAAAGTGGAGAGAAAAATCACAGGGAATAACATGAAGGATTTAAAAAAAAAAAAATTTTTTTCTTGAGGGGAAACCCAGTTTCTAAAATCACCTGCCCGCTTCTCTCTATGCCTGTTGCATCTGGGAGAGCAACGCTGACAGAGGGCTATTTCATTCCTCCCCGCTCCCGTTTTGCTGAGGCAGGCTCAGCAGGACCGTCCCGACGCAAGGCGGCGTGCAAGAGGAACAGGCAGTGCTCTGCTGCRGAGGGATACGATCTGAGATAACATGGAGCACCACAGAAATGTGAAGAGCAGCAAAGCGCTGTCCTCAGCTCCACGGCCAGATTTGCAGGACACCACCAGCCACAGTCTCCACGCGCCTTTTGCCAATTGAGGGGTGGCATTTCCAGCTGGCGTGTGATGGGCATGGCAACCAGCAACCCCAGCCTTGCAGCAGCCATGACGTGCGCCAGCCCCGCTCCTCCACACATGCATGTTATCCTGCTGCAGGATTCGCCCCGCTGGCTCCATCCCGACCAGCAGCTCTGTGAGCACGGGGAGCGTGAGATGAACTGCTGAGTATCACTAGGGTTTTAATGTGGTGTGAATGCCATCTCTGAGCCTAGCAATGGCAAAAAGATGCCTTCTGCCAGGAAGCAGCTGCAGTACATCCCTGGGAGCGATGGGGCAGGGGCACGATGCCAAAGCAAGGAGGCCACATGGTGGGCATGGGTGCATGTCAGACTGCCCAGCCCAGGGTCACTGGGATTTCGCAGAAATTCAATCCGCCAGGCCTGATCAACATAACAATTGCCCATTTCGATTCATTTCTAGAACAGGTTTTGAAAACTCCCCTGCTGACCCCCATTTGCAGGCAGAGGAGAGCTGGCAGCGAGACAAGCGGCTGGATTCCTCCGACAGCAGCTCCGGGCAATGTCTCTGCTCTGTGGTCCCTCACGCTCAGGCCAGCTGTCCCAGGTGGTTTGCTCTCATCTACAGGCTGCCCTGAATACTTCAGCCTCAAACCCAAACGCTTGGGTCTCAGCTAAGCCCTCAATTTAAAAYAGGTCTGGGCAGCCTCTGCCACTGAGAGACTCTGCCCAGATCACCTTCCACTTTCCAGGCACCGCCAAGGGAAGACGCAGGTGGCCCGGTTCTGTCTCCCAGACATTTACACAAAAGGAAAGCCAGGCTTGCAATGAGAGATGCAGGAAAGGGGCCAGAGCACATCCAAACAAACTACCGAGCGTCTTATCTCTCCAGCAAACCTTGAATTGAGAGATATGCCTGATATATGCGCAGCAGTTCTCATGGCAAGGACGTGCGTGTGTTTGCCTGGCACTGACCCCTCTCCTTGCCTGGAACTCAGAGCACAGCAAGTGACAGGTCAATGCCACCAGATGGGAGAGGGGCCAACACTGCGAGGAACATTGGGGCCAAGATCATCACACACAAACCCAAGGGGAGTCAGGAGTGTGAAGGGGGCAACTGTCCACTGGCTAAACCAGGAGCAGCCCCCCTGGGGGCCCCATACCGGCTGCCAAGAGCCTGTTTTAAGGTCTTTGAAACAGGACAAAGGAACAAAGC
Organism: Apteryx rowi; assembly: GCF_003343035.1. Taxonomy (NCBI): domain Eukaryota; kingdom Metazoa; phylum Chordata; class Aves; order Apterygiformes; family Apterygidae; genus Apteryx; species Apteryx rowi. Next base: position 4,909,604 of record NW_020448752.1, read on the forward strand.
AAGGCCTGCTTCTCTCTCCTCTGCCCCTACCTAGCAGCCAGCCTAGAAGTAAAATGCAGCCTTTCCCAAGCAAGCCCCTGTTCATTTAGCCCAGGGCACAAATAGAAAGCCTTGCAAGCCCCCCACCCTCAATAAACCAAAAATAACCCTCAAACCAACCAAACAAAAAACCTTGTGCCTTGATGAAGCCCCTCAAAAAATTGCTTTGGAGGTCAGCACATGCTTCAAGGGTAAGACGGGCACAGTGGAAGTGAATCCTAAGCTCTGCTTCACAGAAATTTGGCAGGAACCAGATGTTCACCAGGGCATGCACACCCCCCTTGCTCGCCAGCAGGTCACATTCTGCCCCGATGCAACGGCTGCGCCTACGCGCCYGGCGTCGTCTCAGTGCACGCTAGAAGGAAGTGGTTTTCTAGCCCGAAATACATTGCCCAATCTCTTCTGCGCTGCAGAGGACAATCTCCCCCTCCTCACTCAGCCTGGGGACTCTCACCCAGATGTTCGCAACAGGCTGCAAGATGCTGTTAACTCCACCCCATCCCTGATATCCGTGTAAGAAGTAATCAGATTGAATGCAGCACTTCTCTGATCCAAAAAGAAATTACTCAACAGCATTGCAGCCTCCAGAGCCGGAAGCACACTCAGACTTCCTGGATACCAGACTCAGCTCCGCTGGCCACCATTCGCGTTTCAGTCCTTCTATGGGCATGTTCAGCAAACACATAGGCATAATCAGCACACGGCAGCCTTGCATCGGTTCCTTCAGACACAGGACGCCCTGTGCAAACAGCTCTAACCAGAAGAGCTCTTCTGCTAACCTTGTGGCTTCCAAGAGACCCTGGAGAGAAGGTTTAAAAATTATTGTATTAGCCTACTGCCTCTCCGAAGGCACATGAAAATCCTGGTTTAATCATGTAGTTATTAATATACACATTAATACAGTTTTAGTGATGCTGTGGTTCTGGGTTTGTGAGAGTTACTCTGCCACCACTTGAATCAGCRTTTGCTAAAACCCCACGTGCTCAGCAGTACAACTCCCAAAGGAAAAACACCCAGAGGAGAGCGAGGGGCATTGAGCAAGCAGCTCCTCGACGTCAGCTGTGACACAGCTGAAGACTAGCTCTGTCTCCCAGCACAGAAGCAGCTCTGTCACTAGCTGGAGCAAGTAAGGCTGGTCCATGCTCTCCTCCAGATCAGTGTGAGGGCAGGCGGTCTGGGTGTGAGAGGGCAGAAGAAGGGAGAAAGGATTCCTGGTTGGCCTCCAAGGGTGAGGGGAAATAGATAAAACATGCACCTAAGACAAAGAAGTGCTCTTGCCAGAGTTCGGCAGAGCGGCACAAGCGTCGCCGCTGCCAAGAGGTAGCCAGACAAGTCTGTGCTGTCACTGAGGATGAAGTCTCAGGAGCTTTAATCAGTGGCAGACACACAGACCCAGGCATAACCAGGGCTGCCAGAGCCTAGCCTTCCTTCTTAAACAGCAAAAATGTCCCGTCCCTGACCTCCTCCCGAGCCCATCTCCTCATCCAGCACAAATATCCCTATAACTTGATAGAAGCTGCTTACATACATAAAATTAAAGTCACTGAACAAAATTCCCATCCCCATCATCCCCTTGAAAATCCATTAACCACCCTTTCCTGTTACAGGACAAGCTGCTAAGACAAGCAGATAGGACACGCTGCGCTCAGGAAAGCCAGGCTGATGCAGCCCAGCCCACCAGTTACTGCTGCCTCCCAGCCCGCAGGGGCAGGCACAGGGGCTGCCCAAAACGGCGTGCTGAGCCCGAGCCTCCAGACAAGGTGCGTGCTCCAGTCTCTGGCACTGACTGGTCACAGCTGGAGAGCTGGGGAGAAGGTTTGAAACACTGTGCTTCAGTTCCCACATCTGTCAGACAAGACGACCATTTGCTTCCTCTGACCTTTCTCTAAATGCTTAGCAGCCTCCTAAGAGGCTACGAACAAAAGGGCCAAATTTTCAGCACTAGAAGCAAGAGGGCAGTAAAGCCATCATCAGAGATGAGCTAACCCCGCAGCAAGGAAACAAACGAATTCATAACAGGGCTTCTGCCAGCAGCTACCCCAGCACCTGGTGATGTAGCTGCTGCCTGGCTGGGTGAAGGCCACCACAAAGTTACAGTGCCCTCGCCACGTCCTTCACTCACAGCAGCAGATGCTTCTCCTTCAGTCAGTCAAGGATGCTTTGAAGATGGATGGGAGGGCAATACCRCTGCCTGTGGGGTACAGGCAGCCTTCACTGCAGCCTCCCAGCTCAAGACTGGGATATTCCACATCCCCTTGACCCTCCCTCAATCTTGATGGAAAAGCAACCCTGGTTTGTATTTCTTTAAAAGATCACTATTGGAGGCGAAAGACTTGTAATTTTCCAACAAGCTCTGCTCACCAGAAAGCTGTACTGATAGAATTAAGACCTACTGAGACCAAGTGCATTTTAGTCCCCTCCAGAAACTTCCAATATGTCTTTTTTTCCAGTCTCACCACTAATTTTTCCTTGACACCTCTACCTTGTTCTTTCCTCCTCTGTTCATCCTGCCCTCTGTCCTGACAGTCCCTCTTAAAATTACTAGACCTTAACCCGTCACTTGGCATTAGATGTTCATTTAGGCATTGTCCTGTACTAGGGACTTACATCCTTGTCCATAATGCGTTTAAATGAGAGCTGCAGATACCTGCAAGACAAAAGCCAGACTCTCCCTAACACTAGATGCACTGAGGCTGAGATTCTTTTTCTTACAAACAAGCTGATTTTCCTGCAAGGGAAAAGACATCAACAGATCTCACATGGCATCAACTTGCATGAAGGTATGCAGCAGTTCTGAGCTGACGTCTGTCACAGGTGAATTCCACTGTTCTCTGCCAATTGTTAAGTGCTCTGGTTATACACTGGCATAAAGTGTTTAGACTGTGTGCACAAGAACTGAGTTATGTGCAGCTGAGAAAGCAGCACTCAACAGAGCGGCAACACTGATTGTACAGGGCAAACAAGCTACATTGCGGTTATTCTCTGTTTGCCCTTTGGGAGATATTCTGCCTTTGTAGGTGTTCAAGCAGCTGCCATGCAACAATCTGTGATCAACATACCTTACCTTGTATACCGCATTATCCAGCTTTGCAAGATGTTTGAAAACAACAGAGGCAGCTACTTAATGACAAAGAGCCACTGCAGTATGAGACCCTGGAGACTGAACTCAACCTCCCACTCCGAAGCCAGGTAACAGGTACAAGTAACAGCTCTCAGTACTAGCTAACAGGAGAAATGGGGAAACAAAGCTTGTTTGGTGTCTCAGACTACTCTGCCATCTCCACAGCCCAAAATAGACCTCAAGAGGAAAGTGGTATTGAAAGTTAAAGGGTCCTGTGCTTACAAGATGAGAGCAAAATTTAACCTAGATTACTTTTCTAAGTTACTATTGCTATTGACAGTATCCTACGCTAGTTGACCTGAACTGATAAGCTTGGCATCAGTGGGTGTTTACATCCTATTATTGTTCAGCGTAGAAAAAGGAAGTGGCCAAAAGACTAGATCCGGCTTATCTGCTCACGGGGGATCTAACACCAGGTCACTGAAAAAAATGCCCGTGCTTCCCTCCTGGTGCATTAGTCTGAGGAAGCGAGCAACAAGTTTGTCATCCAGCTAGAGCAGCACCTACAGGACTTCATAAAACAAATCCAAACTTGGAGAGCAACCCCTTGTAATTCCCAGTCTTGGGAAGTAAAAACAAGAGAAAGAAAAAGCAACCAGGAGGAGAGGAGATACTCATACTTCTGATAGCTGCACTGCATTCTGAGCAGGGGGATTAAAAAAAACATCAGTCCATCAGGCAGATTTATCTCAAAGAAACATGACTCCAGAGTTACATTGGCTCTTCTTTACATTAGAGGTCTTAGTAAGCGGCGCTGCTTAATAAAGCCACATTTCAGACCCTAGCGAAGGGCAGCATCTCAGGTCCCCAGCTCTCCTGAGGGCCTTTTATCCACCGGTCTGCTCCTGTCCCCCAGACAAAAGCATCTTGGCCCCTGGCACTTGCAGGTGTAGCCTAGATTAGACTTGAAGTGTACCACAGACAGAACAGCAAATCCAGCTGAAGCTATCCATACAAAGTGCAGGTTAAACACAAACTTTTGATTCCCAAACAACCAAATACCTCCCAAGAGGTTATAGGAATCAGGGGTTTTTTTACTGCACAGAAGCAGCCTTCAGCCATTAATATTTTGCGATTCCGTTCCTTCAAAGATAGACTGAATATAGCTATATCTAACTACGCTTGGAGAATTACTGAGCATCTTAAGTCTTTACAGACATAGGCAATGGAATGCAATGAAACCTAGGACACTCGTGCAGAATAGTAATCTGGCTGCAGGCACACAGTCTTCAGAGACCACAGAAATGTAAGCACAAGCTGGAAGATATTGTCCTTCTGGGAACGAGTGCAGAGTACCATTTGCAAGAGCAACCTTCTCCAGACTAACCTTCACTTGAAGATGGCAGTATGGCAGAATGAGGTGCACGTGTAGTTCTTCTAGTGGTCTTCAGGTTTTGGGGGTGCTGGAAAGCAAGTCTTCCTCATTCCTTCCTACAGGAATTGAAGCCATTCCAAGCCTGACGGATTGCAAATCCTCCCTCGCTCCACACTTCATAGACAAGGTAAATGTAACGTAATTAGACATTTAAATGCCTAAAAATACATGTAATAGTAGCCATGCTCTTCCTTCACCGGACTCAGTCCTGAGACCTCAGGAAGGCAGGTAGGGAGACAGCCAGGGCAAAGCAGCGGAGGTCGAAATCCCAGTGCGTGGCCGGACCAGGATAGACCCATCGGCAGGTCTCCGGCGGGCGCCATGGCCAGGCCACCCAGGCACTGGACTCCCACCGGGCACAGCCAGGCATGCGGGAGCGCGCTGGCGACAGGTGCCCAGAGCTGGGTCTCCTCCCTCAGGCGGCAAGCGTGTTAAACCCAACACAAATTCACGCTCCCCTTCCCCATGCGGCGTTAGCTCTGCTCGGGTGCCCCGAGGGCCCCCACCACGTGAGGCAGGGGGTCGCTCAAGCGGCCGCTTGCATCCTCCAGAATCGAGCACAACCTCCTGGCTTGTGGGAAGGCTGACCGCTAAGACACCACACGGCAGACGCATTTAATTGGGAAACGCAGCGCCAGACTCAAAGAAAGCCTTAAGCAATCATCCAGACACTTTCTGTTGAACTTCTCTAAACTTTATTGGCACTGTAGGAAGAACAAGGTATGGGTTTTAACAACTCCTCCAAATAGGGAGAAAAAAAAAAAAAAAAAAAACTTACTATTGAGGCTCTTTGCAGATAACCACATGGACCCATGAATTACCCCACAAGGAACTGATACTTTAATAAAAACTAGCAAAAAGATTGGTCAAAACAAAACAAAAATCAACATAATTTACAGCAACCAAAAAGAAAAAAAAAAAAGAAAAGAAAAAATAAGCCAGGCAAACATTTGATAAGGTAATTCCCTCCCCCCAACCCTAAGAGGAGTATAAATCCAATTAATTTGGAACAAGGAGAGGAAGAAAAACTCACTGTAGTCTAGAAAATAAAAAAAACATGTCTAGAAATCTCACTGTAATACTGAAAGCTTCTTACATTAGTTTTCTTGCAAAATATCATCTCTTTACAATACAGTATACATTTTCAAGGGATGGGGAACCATAAAAATATCCTCCGCCCCATGACTAATATTTTCTAATTGTGCATAGCTAGAAATATTGAAATCAGATATCATTAGATACCACTGTAATATAATACTGGTTAAGAAGAGGGCAGGGCTGAAACAACTACACAAGGAGTTTGGTGGACTCACTGGCACAAGCCGTTCTATTCCTGTATTTGACCATTTGGAATTAGAACGACATAAAAAAAACAAAAACTATAAACAGAAGTCATGCCAGCATTGTAATACATGAGTTCAGCAGTATTATGTGACCCATCAAAGCAGAAAGAGGTTTACTGGTTTATTATTTGAACACATATTCCAGGCACCATATATCTTCTCATTAGGAAACTATTAAAATGCAATAAGGGCTTTTTTTCCCCCCCCCAGATGCACCGGTAGTTGCCATGGACAGAGCAGAAGTGCTGAGAATCAGCTTTAAAGCACCAGAACAGAAGTGTAATGGTTGTTTGTTCCCCAATAATGAGACTCATGCAGAGCCAGTGCCAATAACCCTTCAGTAAAGAAATATGCAAATCAGTTCTGACAAGTTTAACTGCAATCTTTCATTGGTGACATTCAAAGCACTGGGGCATGTGTTTTTGGCCAACCAAAGGCTTCCCGTGTCCACTCGCCAAAGACACGCTGCGGCCAGGGGAGAGAAGGGGGCTCCCACGTGACTTTGCTGGATGTGTAGAAGGAGCAYGAAGTGATGCTCCTAACAGAGGTTTGGTTGGTTGGCATCGTGTGGATCTCCACACAGACTTGTATTGCTTCCAAAAAAATACAGCACTGGTGAGGTTGTTGCTAGCAGCCCAAGGAACTCTTGGGGAAATACTGCAGTTTATTAACACTGACATGAACATTTCTTTTTGGCACACTCCCCTTTACCTTTTCCACAGTGTAGGTAGCTGAAAGAGTCCTAGCATATTCAGATGTTTTCCTTCTACCACCACTAACAGTGATACCATAGAGACAAGAGAGACATCCATAAAACTGAGAAAGCTGTAAGATTTAGGATCATGCTAGGCAAGAAATTAAATTACAGGCTAGCCTGATGACTTCCTATAGGGACAGGCTAATCCAAGGAGGGCAAAGCAAAGGAGAACTCCATTTTAGATGGAATCCATTTGTAAAAGGCCTCTTCTAAAGTTGAAGTTTTCCTTCTATGAAGGATCAAGGCAAAATCCAATTCAACCCTGAGCATACATGGCTGATCCTTCCCCAGAAATGGAGGAAAGGATTCTGGGTAGCTACAGCACGGACAGGAATGGATAGCTAGGAAGACAGGATGTCAAGGGCACTGGCAATTGTTACAACTGGCTCTCAGGCCAAGTCTTCTCACAGCCACTAGGGTCTATTTCTAATAGACAGAGCCCTCTGTTCTCAAAGCTGCAAAGGGGCAACACATCCTTCTGGGGAAGGAAAAACATCTGAGCCAGGGACCTAGCAGAATGCTAGTGAAGATTAAGGCAGCAGCTGGACAAATGCTTCATGATCCTCTCCCCTCGGATGTTGCTGGAAGCTAGGAAGACAGATTCAAACTTGTACATGACTCAGATACAAAAGTAATTTTTGGTCCCCAGCTGCTCATCACTTTTTATGATTATATCTGGTTTAAGCAAAGACATCTGAGCTACAGTAGATCTATACACAGTCATAAGGCACCAATGACTATGTGTTAAAAAGGCCTCTTCTGGACACCTGAAATCCCATTCCACAACCAGGAGTATACTGTTTTACAGCAAGGGAAAACATAGCTACAACAAGTTTTAGTTCTTCGCATTTCTGCCTATCCCTCTAGGTTTCCATTGGTGACCCCAAAATGTAAGGCAATGTTCTTTAGCTATTTCTGCTTCACTGGTTACATTCAAGTCAGACAAGTGACAGTAAACAAAGCAATTTACCCAGAGGAAAACACTTCTTCTGGAAAACAGGGAAGTTGATGGTCCAAAACACACTTCAGTGGAAATATTCCAAAGGCCTCCACATGATTAGGAGATTCAAAATTTCATCATTAAAAAAGAAAAGCTAACACCAGCAGGGTCATACAAGATGTTATTAACACCACTGTTTATGTATTTTGCCTGCTTAAGTTTTAAGGTCAAAAGCTTTGGTCTTTTAGAAGAAAGTCTGTATTATACTGTCAACCCTTATTCCCTACCTCCAGCCTCCCTTTCTCAGCTACATGAGTCAGACCCTGTATAAAGTCAGAAATTTAGACCCTGGCCATTAAGCTTAATATTGAAGTTTGCGCAAGTTAGTAGGAAGGCACGGTGTCAAACTGTAGCAGTTTACTCAAAGTAATTCAGTCAAAGTATCTGATGGCCTCTTTACCCAGTGGGAGAGAGCAGCAACACAGCCATTTCGACAAGCAATACAAAACTAAATGCAGTGAGACTTTACCCAAAGCCAAGCAATTTCAAATTTGCCCCAATACAAGCTTGCTTTCCCCAGCCACCCCCAGGAAGATGCAGATGTTGGTTTTTCCCTCTGTTGCTGAACTGCAGCACTTGCCCAAAACTCTATAAATAAGACCATGTTCACTCTTCTGTAGTGGTTCCAGCACAGCACGATTACGAGTGAGTGATGGGAGAGGATGGGAAAGAGGGGAGAAGAGTGCGGGGCAGCAGGTGCAGGGGAGAGTTTACATGGACTCGAACTCATCAATGCGCTGCTTGGTATTGCCCTGCCGAATCTGACGGAGGGTCTTGTACTTGTCTCGGCCCAGCCGCATGTTCTCAGCATGGATCATGTCATTGGCTGTCTTCTTGGTTTCATCCCTAGCGTTTGCCAGCTCCGAGGAAAGAGCCTTTGGAAGAGGGGAAACAGATAGGAAGGGGTTAGCATATGCCATTCTCTCAGAAAGAGCCTTCCTCATCCAGCTCTCCTAAAGATTCAATACCCATGGAAACAGGAAACCTCACTTACGTAAGTTAGTATCTTTCCCTAACATTTGAAGGTAGAAAGCATCAGGTACTCTTACCCTGTTTATCTTTGTCTAGCACAAGAAAAAAAAACGGTTATCAGTCTACTTCAGAGGAAGAGTGGAAAAGTCTGGTGGAGGGATCCCTAAAGACATCAAGAATGTCTTGCCAAAATAGAGCAATTACTAGCCTTTGACCACTAAAACTCGCTGTGGAAGACAAAGGGCACTTCTGTCAATCTGCCTGTGCAAAACCACCACAGCATGAGGCAGAACAAGCAAAAACTGCTGCAGTCAGGCAGGTAGCAGGCAGTACAACAAAATGATTGGGAATAGTCAACAGCAGGACACTGGTGATCCTTACAACAAGGAGGGGCAGCATTGCTCCCCCCATGCTGGGTCCTAGTGGGCTGCTCTCAGAGTTTAGCAGTGCAACCTAGTCAGACAGTTACTGACAGCTGCTTGATAGGAACTGGACCGAGTCCTCCAATTCATTGCAGGCAGGGCTACGAACAGCTGTCAGATGGCTGGCAAGACTCACACGAGCACRCTACATCTGACAGATGCTGCTTCTTGGCACCACTTGAAAATGCTTCACTATTACCGATGAAATGGAAGACAAGTGCCAGGAGACAAGATCTGCCACGCTCTTCTGCGGTTACTAAACTAATTGGCAAGATCATGATTCCTTTCTTTCTTAACAATGATACCTGCCAGCTGCATTAATGGCAAGAACAACAGAGGCAGCACCCAGACACACGGGCTCTCTCTGCTGCCAACTTTTTACCTTCAAGTGTTTCTGGACCCGTTCATTCTTCTCTGCTTCAGTGGTGCGCTCCTCCTCACTGCGGTCCTTGATGGTGGCCTCCGACCGCAGCTCGGCACTGGCCTCTGCAGCATTCTCATCCTGCTCGTCATCGTGCTCATTCTCAGCATGCATGGGCTCAGCGACGTGGGGGGTGCTCATGGCAGTCTTCAACTCCTCTTTGGTCTTTTCAAGATCCTCCTGCACCATCTGCGCCTGCAGTAAGATAACCACAGGGGTTAGACAGTGTAATCCTGAAGACAAAGTTTCTTTGCAGTGCAAAAGACTTCTGCCCAGAAGGAGTGCACAGAAGCACTACTTAGTGCATAAAGCAAGCCCTGCAGCTATTGCACACTGAACTGATATGTTTCCAGCCACCAATCACTTGCAAAACCTTCTGCTGGCTAGCACTTCGGACATTTGAAGAATGGTTACAATTCATGGAAAATGAGTCAAACTAATGAGACAAACTATTTCTACCTGGAGTTAGAATAGGGCACTCATTCCACCAGGAAGAGCAAAGCTGTGTCTCTGCAACAGCCTTAAGCTTGCAGACAGACAGTGTAGTGTGGCAGGTCACACAACAGAATAAAGAGCAGTTCCAGGAAAAATTCTGCTGTTTGTTCGGATTCTGCTTTACCTTCTGTTGCCACTCCTGGGCCTCACTCTCCTTCTTCTGCCTGGCTAGCTCCAGCTGCGTGATCCTAGATGTGAGTTCTGCCATCTCAGCAGCCTGCAAAAGAAATGCTTTTAGTGGGGACAAAACCCAAGTATCTGCTAAATGAAGTGTTTAGTCCAAGCCTGAATAAAATGAGTATCTTTAACACCTTTTCGGTAAGGAGAAAGCCTTTTTGTATACTTCAGTCCCACTGGTATCTCCATGATGCAAGGCAATAGGAAGCCAAAAAAGTTTTTGCAGAACTACAGATCTTACTTCTTTGAACCCAAGCCAGGGAAAGCAATTAGGGAGCTCCACACTCTGTTCTCAGCACTGCTTACAACAGTGTGCAAAGACCACAACCCAAACATACTGTACAAATATACTTGCATTTAGGTACAAGCTCATCTGCCTGAGGCTAAAAACTAAAGAATCAAACTATGCCTCCCATTATATTCATAGTCTAGTTTGCTCTGAGAGCTTAGATCCTTACCCTGCAACTATCTTCCCTACCAGATTTTTAGCTCACCCACTTACCAGTTGTTCCTGGGTCTTTTGTTGATCATGGGATGCTTTCAGGAGGGCCTCCTTTGCCTCTTCTGCTTCTCGGCGTTCTTTAGCCAGTTTCTCTGCTTCCTCCTGAGCTCGTTTTCTCTCCTGTTCCAGCTCCATGGCTCTGCGGGTCTGTTCTTCCAGTTCTGAAAAAACAGCAGAGTGCATTTGAAGAGAGATCAAGTATAGAATGGCTGTAGAAGAAGGTGCCCCTACCTCCTGGATAGGGGTTTCCCTTCACAGGAAGGGGTAAAGGAGACATGCAAGCAATTCTCCCATTTCCTCCCCTTCACATACAACTGGAGCTGGAAGACTCAGAGCCAGGCCTGTTCAAAGCCAGGAGATTACTTGCCTAATAGGATTTGTGAGGAAGTACCCAGCCCAAAACTGAGTCTTTAGAGGCAGAGAAGGATAYAGCATTTTGCCTGGATAACACTGCACTGTAACACTGGCCAAGCAATTAGACAGTAAGGACCAGAGTGCTGGCCAATGTAACAGGTACTATGCTTCCTGACTTCTTCTTCTCACAGGGGTGCTGGGATAAAGCTTCCAGCCAGCACATGAACAGCTATAAGGTATTCTGACTGTCAGAGAGGCAACCTGGCTGCCACCCACCTCCTTAATGCAAGCTATACTTCAGCAGTTGCAGACTGAGAGGTTACTTTGAACTTCAGAAGGCTAAATCAGTTCTGCAAAAACAGGGCCCTAACACACTTAGCACACAATACTGGAGCACCAAATGGTTCAGAGATGCTCCTGGCTTTACTACTCAGTAACCCTTCTCACTCAGAACATGCATCTAGGAAATACTCCAGTATTCCCATATTACCTTGCTGAGCTCTCTTGGTTTGCTCCTCAATTTGCTTGAGTCTCTCCATTAACTCCTCTTTCTCACGTTCAATCTTTTCCTTCTCCTTTTCTGCCAACTCCCTCTTTTTCTTCTCATTCTCCAGCAGGGCTCTGATGAGGGGGAAGGTCACAATGCAGTTTAGCATTAACAACTACTCAAACTGGAGCACTTCCTGGTAAAGCTATGAGCATGCCAGAGATGTGCGCTACAGCACTGAGCTGATCAGCTTTAATCCATCTGTATCCCTTTGAAGTGAAATGCAGGGAGAAAAAGCCCTGCTGACCTTTATCTCAATGGGGTACTCATAACAACAATGTCGCCAAGGGAAAACTCCTTATATCAAGACTCATCTGAGTCCTGTCAAATAGATGGACATATATTTAACTTAAGAGCCTGACAGTGGGTCACCCTTGTAATGAGTGCTACTTCCATCATCCTGTTAGATCTAGTGAAGCATAAAGCAATCCGCCCCATCTTTGGCTCAAGCAGATTAATAATACAGTGCTGTTAGCAATTTTGCTAGCACATGATGCTACTGTGCATTGATCAGCCAAGTCCAATTACATAGAACCCTACCAACCTCTCCATCTGTTTCTGATGCTTCTCCTCCCGAGCCTGCGCTTTCATCTGCTGCACCTCAATGGTATCTGGTTTACGTCTGCGCATGTAGAGCTCATGGTTCCCCATGCAAAGCGCCAAGATTCGCTTGTTAATCCGTAACCGAGGGGCGTAGAATACAAAGTCCTTGGAACAAGGAGATAGCAGCATTAGACTTATTCCTTCAGTAGAAACAGCCCTCTGAATGCAATACATCTCAAAACCCTGAACTTCCTAGAACTGTTAGACAGCTTTTCTCACCAGTATCTAATTTATCAGTGGTGGTAATCAGACACCTGTCTTTCAGGAATGAATTTCAACCTGATAAATACACACAGGGCAGAAGTGCCCAACTTGCTGTTACAGCACACTGTGCTTCACTGTAAAGCACTTCTAGTACGTAGAGTACATATTGACTTAGATTCATGGTTTTATTACAAACACAATCACAGGCTGGTTTACCAGACACACTGAAACTATGACTTGCCCCACCTTTCCTCCCACGTGGTTATTTAATGCAGTGGTCTTGCCAACCACATGAAGTGTAATGTTTTGTCTTATGCCAGAATGGTGTTAAACATTATGTCCTGTGGATAAATAACTTTGTTCTGTTAACAAGGAGCAACAGCAGCAGCAAATGTTTTCCAAGCAGTAGTGAAACGAGTGACCAGAGGAAGGAGAAGAGAGGTGTCAGCAGACACACGGAAAATTAAGGAGCCTTGAAGATGAAACCAAGCTGAATTATGTCTGTTAAAAGTCTAGAAGGAAAAAAAAAACGTTCCTAGCATACCCTACAAGATGACCTGAAGCTTCAGCTTCAAATAGGGTGACAAACACTACACTTGAGGAAAAAACTGCAAAAGACTTTCCTGAACACTACTAAATCCGACAGGCTGCATAGGAAGCATTTGCTTCTAACAGAGGTGCCTCAGATCTTTAACTGTAACAGCAGAGAACTGAGTGGCCTTAAGAGAACTGGAAACCCTAAGCCAAGAGTCTGCCTCTTCCACTGACTTTGAATAGCTTAAGGTTAGGCTGAACAATTTTCTCCTCTCCTAGCCAGAACTAAACTCTATATATCTGCTATCAGGCCCATTCTGTGCATACTGCCCTGAACAGATTAGGTAGTAAGTAGCATTGATATTATTGGTAAAGAGATTATATGCAGTAAAAAGCCTGATCATTCAACAACAACAAAAAAGCGCTGAAAGTTTAAAAATATATATATTAGGTCAAATGTTGCTTCTTACTGGTGCTTTCTTGTCAATAGGCTTGATAACAAACTTCTTGTCATTGAATGAGATATTTCTGATCTCACTCCAAGGGAATCCAATTTTCGGTGTTAGCCTGCAGAAATGGAAAGCAAAGGAGATAGAAGCCCCAAGTCATTCCAAATTCTTGGCCTACAATGCAAAGCCTAAAATTCTGCCAAATCAGCCCTCATGATATTTCAGTACTCTAATACTGACTGGAATCAGCAAATAAAATTGGAGACGTAAACATGAACTACAAACATAGGAAACTCCTTTAATACCCCCCCCTTTTTTTTTTTTTAATATAAACTGTAACTGAAGAATGTATCTGTGGCAGGAAGACTTGGGACGCAAGTGAAATGAGCTTGATGAGATTTGACAGCTTCTTATATTTTTTGGTCCAAAGTAACATGTTTTACGAAAGCGTTTCCTCACATCAACTGTTTATGTAGTGGATTGACTACCAGATCTTTCTGGCTGCATCAGAAATGCAGCCAAGAATAATACAGAGATAGTAGGGTTTAGTTTAAGATACTTGACTTCCAAAAAAAGATTACTTCGAATATTCCTTTGTACTGGAAAGAAGCTGAAGGCAGTGACAAAAAGATAGGTTTTATTACCTGTCGTTCTGCTCATAAATGTTGAGTCCAAGAGCATCTACACCTAGCCAGAGTTCAGAGCCCTTCTTGTTCTTAATGCTGAAGTAGTTCACACCATACATTTCCAGATCCTGTGCAATTTTCAGGTACTCCAAGACAGCATCTTCTCTGCAACATGCAAAAAGAAAGCAGACATTCCTTTCTCAGTCCATTTAAGTCATTAGAGCGAGAAGGTGCTGTCTTCCCACATGGATAGAGCAGCAACAAGCTGGGAAATTTCCAAGTATCACCCCGGAAGATAATAGTGGACAAGATCAGTAAGTTTAGCTTTGCTATATTACAAACAGCCAGCCAGTGTAGACTAGCAAGGGTAGAGGTACATGAACCTAGTTCTTCTTTAGAAGAATAACCTGAGGAACACCAACAGCCATCCTGGAGTAAGCTGTGGATTTTTACATTGATGTTATGCACTAGCATATTCACGCTACTTTACATTCAGCAGTTCCACACTGCATCAGTTACCTAATCATTCCTCGATGTTCCTCATGCCACACCTGGATCCTCTCCTCCCACTGGTCCTTGTTAAGTTTGTGCTGCTCCAGAACTCTGGAAAGGAAATGGAAGCACATCAGAAGAGCACATGGGATGTTTGAGACCAACCACTACATCTACATACATGCAGTCACATCACTCCTGAGCAATATTTCATTGAGCACTCCATTGGCACACAACTCCTTCACACAGGTGGTCCAAGACACACTTTTATTACAAGGCTAGCTAGGGAAACAGAGGCAAATATTCAGACTCCTGTCAAATCCCACTCAGTTGTGTTTCTTCTTGTACCATTACATTTTTATTTTTCAGAGCTTCTCCCACTACTTCTGATTAGAGTTTCTTCAGCAGCAATAGGATCTTTAAGATTAAAGCTCTTAAGTGAATACCAATCCCCATGCTCATGGAAACACATAAGGCTGGATTTCATTCTGTACAGTCCAATCAAGACAAAAAAATCCCAAACTCTTTAGGGCACAGAAACTCTAAGACTATGAGGTTCACTTACCTCTGCGGGAGCAGTTTGTCACTAGCAAGGTAGCCAAGCTTGTGCACCTCTTTGTTAAAGTCACCATATTTTGACTGGACAGCATAAGAAGCCAGGAGGACAGCTGTTTCTGGAGGGCAATAAATGTCATCATTCAGGATTGCCTCCTTCACTTGGAGGAAGAAGAGGCGCTGCGTGATGTCCTGGATCAGCTCCTCTGCCACATCCTCCGGGTAGAACTTGGCACGGAATTTGAAGAGCAGGGGACTTTCCTTGCGCACATCCTGTGCCGTCACCTGCGGCGACAGAATTTATCAGATTTTACAGGCAACACACCAACTGAAGGGGAGTAGGTTTATGGAGAGAAAGAGAAGACAAGCGTGCATTAGAAAGAAAACCTCCTTTCCAATGCAGAAGCGAACATGCAGAGAGCAGGAATTTTCAATCCCCTGCTATTAAATATCTCCTCTCCTCACCCTYCCCCCATAGCATTTATGGCAAGCCACAAGTTCTGATCAGTGCTAGATAAGCTACTTTCCAGGTTTCTCTCCAATCAGGATGCTTACATGAGCACCCACATTAGCAACTATAGGGAAGGATAACAGATCTGCCTGGATAACAAACAGGACTACATGCAGGAAGAACAGACTGGGCACTGTGACTCCTCCTTCTCTGGGGGGTCTGAAGAAAGACAGTGACAACTCATTAATCTTACTGTATTTCAGGTTTGCAGAGAGGCAAGAATAGATCCCTGACATGAAGACTAAGTCAGCCCCTGTCCTCCAAGAGACAGTAGCCCAGAACAGATAAGAGCTTGAAGCAAACATACCTTTTTGTTCAGTTTCAGCCATGTTGAGAAGCCCTTGGTGTCCTGATACTGAAGTCCAAAAAACCAGACCTCTCTTAGACCAATCGTCTTCACAACCTGGAAAAAAAGATTATTAGCAAGAGCCCCTGCCAGAGAGGGGCTGTGCTCACTAGTGGCAGAAAGCACATTACAGATTAGGACACTGGCCTTTCTAGTTCTCTTCTGAACTTGTGTCCTGTTTCCCCTGCTACTACACCAATACAAAGATACTAGAGCATCTGAGGGGTCCCAAGTAGGAGATGTACTATATTCATCTGTCTCCCACACCTTGAAGTTTTGTTGCTATCTAAAAGCGACAGCCAGGATACTGCTTTGTTCAGCCATTTATAAGTCAATACGTATAGCCAAAATGAGATGCAACAGGTTGACAGCTGCAATAGCTGCCAGAAATTAACACCTCAGCTCCATTTTCAGGTACACCCCTCATTTGTCCTGTAAATGCACTACTTCTGGGCAAGCCATGAATCACACCGCTAGGATGCATGTCCTACTTGGCTGTGCTATTCTAAGATTTGTACTTTACTCTACTTATAGCTATGGACAGGCTTTTCATGAAGCTGCTTAATGAGTGGCACCATGAAGAGGTACTGTAGTAAGTCAACACACTTCCCTTGTGTCAGGGCAARGAGCCACCAAAGGGATTACCTGCACTGGTATGTAAGCTCTCTCCTTAGTCACRGCCCTAGCACACTATAGATGCTATGTAAATAAGAGTTAAGAAGGTTTTACAGACATATTGTAACATCAAGAACCCACCCAACATGCAGCAAGACTACTGCAGAATAATACTATTTCTGGTAAAAAGGAGGAGGGAAGTTTCTTGGTAGAGCCTGTTCACAAATACAAGACTACAGCTTTGTGCTCTGGCAAGTCTGAGGCATGCCACAGGATTTAGCAAGTCCAGACACTGACATTCCCCCACATCCCTTCTGAAGCCTGGGACGTTGTTCTTACACCGGCGAACAAGGTGTGTGTGTGTGGGGGGGGGGTGTCTCATCTGTCCCCCAGAAATGTACCTGTCATCTCCATTAMTAGACAAGGAATATGGAGGGAGAAGACATTTCTGTTTTTAGAAGGTCTACACTCTACTTAAAGGACTGCTTTTACCCACTGCCCAGCCCCTGTGTTTGCTCACAGCTCCCCTCCACCAGAGACTCAGGGTCTCAACAAGTTGCAGAAGAGGATTTAGTGCTGCCTTGCCCCGTATGTTTTGTGTTCTCTATCCTAAGCCCTTTTTTTCCTTCTAGATTACTTCCTCCTCGAAACCCAAGCATTCTGTTCCCTTCCGATGTGATCGATGGCATCGGCATGATGCAACACATTAACAATGTAGGTTCCCTGCAAACGCATCACTAGTTAGATTCTTTACGGCTTGGGTCAGAGATTTCTTCTGGTCTGACAAAGCAGCCAGCACTTGGGCCCTTGCTCCTTTCAGGCACATGAAGCAAAGGGAGCTTTCATCAGAGGCATGCCATTAGTAGCGCACACATGCATACAAAACCTACGCAAGGCTGGTAGTCTGTATGCATCATCCTACTGGACTCCATGAAAGTATTCACCCTGCCCTTGTTTGAATATGAACTGGAGCACTGCCTCAAGCCTGGAGTAAACACAGGAGGGAAGTGGTCAGATAAACCTTCACTTGTGACTTGTATGTGTCACTCAGTAGGATGCACTCAGTTAAGGGTGCTTTCAGGGGAGCATTAAAAAATGCCACATACGATTTGAAAGCATATGGTACAAAGAGAGGAAGAAAGGTTGTCCTGCAGCTTAAGCAAGGCTCTGTTCCCAGCAGCATTAACATCTGAATGGGATGGGAGCTCGCCCCCGCTGCTGCATGTGTCTGCTTGCCTCACTTTCATTTGTCAGCAGCTTAAACCAGGGAGCTCAACGCGCTGAACCGCCAGCAAGGAACTGAACGGCATCACACTGCGGCCCCTGCACAAAAGGGCTTTTATTCACAGCAGAGAAGCCTGCACAGCAATAGCAGCGACAACAACGGGCTGGACGGAGAGGGGGAGACGGCACGGCAGACTCAACATCACGCCCCCAAACTGCTACTGAGTCACGCTGAAGTGCCTGCAGTTCCCGCTCTGGTAAAGCGAGCTGTAAAGCAAGGCATGTTCTTGCTTGTTACCCGAGTGTGGAGCTGGCCCATCTAGCCTTCATCTGAAGCTGCTTTCTAAGTGCGCATGAAGGTAGCCTCTGTCAAGTAAGGGGAGAGGAAGGAGGAAAGGTATTCCTCCTCTGTCCTTCCCATCCCGACTTTAAGAGGCTATTTAGTTCCTTTTGGCAAGGGAAAAAGGACAATCAAGGAAGAGACAGCTTTCTACAGCCACAAGGAATCTGGCTGGCAGTTAGCAGCCCAATTATCAGTCTRTTTTTGCTTGGGGGCATGCAGCATTTAGATTCCTGATTAACTGCAGAAAAGCAAACAATTATTGGTAGTGGCTAAGGATGGATGAAAGCTGGCACAGGGGATAAGGGAATACAAAGAGTACTATTTAACACAGACTACTTTACTTAAATACCCAAGTTTAGTCTCTAGGCTGGACAGAGTGCCATCTTCCTCCTGCCAGGAAGGACATTAAGTCAGTCCCAGGCCTGTGCTCAGCCTGCAGTACAAGGCTTAGTCTTCAACTGGCAACAGATTACTGGCAAACTTTAATTCTAGCCGTCACGCAGTACCTTGACCAGCTACAACAAGGCCCTTCAAGCACCATTAGCTTAAAATTGCACTTGTTAAGTAATTAAGTCCCTCTTCCTCTACCTTCAGGGAAGAAGTGTATTTCTAGTAACCTTGAAGTCATCTTCATCTTTTAGAGACAACCAAAGCACATGACTAATACCATTCTTTCCAAGTGTTTAGAGGAGAAAATGTAACCTGTTCTCCTGCTTCTCATTTTTCTTACTCCACTTTTCCCAGGTCTACCTGACTTCACTTTTTTCCTACTTCCATCCTTCTCCTGAAGCATGCACCCTTCTCCCCGCTATGTTCTTGCTACCACTACGTGCTGCCACAAAGCAGGAGAGCCACAAGTAGGCCTCTTAAATGTAGATTTTAGCATCAATATTGAGCTGATGATTGCCCTCATTCTCAGCCCAAGAAATATACCACCACACTTGTAAACAAACGTGGAACCTGCATGAAAGCAGCATCTGCACAAGGGAAAGACCAAAGCATGCAAGCAGAGAGGAAAACACTCCACTCTGGCCAAGTCCCTGCTCCAAAGACCAGCACACCAGGTTACGCCACAGCACATAAAGCTGTCTTGAACCTCAACTGCTATCCTGATTGAAAATAAAAAGGGCCTGTCCCCCTTTCTATATCATGGGCAAGTGAAGTACTTCTGTGAGAAAACCGCTAGCAAGCCACAGTGCTGGAGGAGCTCTGAACCGGTGGCACACCTACAGTTTCATAGTTCTTCTGTGCAGGCTAGCAAACAGGGCACTTAGCAGGTAAGTGTTATTTAATCATCCTGCTCTTACTGACACTCAAACACTCTGTGCCATTGCACAAGCACCCCTCCTTGATTAGACCACGGAAGTGCAAGTAATCCTCAGCAGACCCAGGCATTATTTGGTTTCATTTTCTCCCACGATTTTGGTGGGGAAGAGGGGGAAGCCTTCTCTCAACTACTGTTGAAAGTTGAACACATCATTGGCACAGCCAGCGATTTAGGTGTTCAGGCATGTTATGCCCAGAATCAAGTGTGGGTGGAAAGGATTAGAGGTAAGAATGGAATTTACAGGAAGAAAGCTCCTTTTAGTTCAATTGACAACTAGGAATAAATCACCAAATTGAATTTTTTTTGCTTTCAGTTTCATATATTCAGAAGGTCCCTAAGTAGTTCACCATTACTCATGTTCTAAGAGGAAAAAAATTAAAGTTCCAGCATTTTGTGGATTTGTACCTTGGCTACATTTGCAAGGCCAAGCATCAACTGTAGACTATTCAAGAACCAACAAGTTCTCATCCAGGCACTTTCAAAGGCATAGAAAGGTGATATGCATTGCTGTCTTACTGGATAAGAATGAAAAAGTTTATACACCTGCAATGACAAAGTATAGATCACTTTTACAGAAAAACCTCGCAGAATCTAATCCAAAATTAGATCACACTGAGATACAGCTGATGCCTTTCAAGCAAATTGAAGGGGTTTTTTTTATTATTGTAAATCTTTAGTCTGGCTGAAGGCATAGAAGATGCCTGCAGAGATTAAAGCCCAAGAATGAAGTAATTCAGGACAAGCTACTATCACTCGTGCTGGTTCTCTTTTCTAATCTTCCTAGATTTAAACTGTCCATGCAAGACTACCACGCCTCAAGCATTTAGATCATCAGATAACCTGTGAAGTACTTCTGCTCTCCTTTTAAGCCTTATTCTTATTAGTTCACAGCTTATCATTTTGCTTAAAGCCCAAGCTCCTCAAATAATTTGTAATGCCTATAGAAAATTAAAGAACCAACCCCTTGGAGGAAAAGAAAGAAAGTATTTTTTGCTATAAGTGCCACAGTCTAAGCTATTTATGATTGAAAAGAGATAAGATTTGTTTACTGGATCATTGTTTAGTTCTTCCACAGGCTACAGAATGTTTTAGCCAAATGCTGGCTAACTGCTAGGCAGCTTGTTGCACCACTTCAGCCATGTGAAATTAAGTCATACTTCAACATCCCCTGCAACAAGGACTGGGGAAACCTGGCTCTCTCCAACACCTCCCTGCCCCGACACACACACAACAGCCCCAGCCACCTTGGGCATTCAGGTACACAACTCAGCCAGACATCAGACACTGCCTGATGCTGTCCTCGTCAGACACCAGCTTGATACACCCTGGCGATTTTGTCCTGCCTTGAGTGCTTGTCCTCTAGAACAACAGCACGCTGGTTGCATAGAGGAGGAAGCGATTCTAGCTAACCAACGCCTTCCTCCCTAGGCACAAGAGAGGAGGCAAGCCTGGTGGCCTTGAGTAACATAAAAACGGAGGTGGTCCGAGTGTCAGAACTGCCTGCAACTCTTCCATGTTGGAAGGCCCAAGAGCCCTCTTCTACACAAGCAGTCTTCCCACTTCTGAGCTGTGCTGTGGTTACACTAAGCAGTCATCTATTCCATGTTTTTAGAAGCTTCCCCATTTCCATTATTCTGCGAACAACTCATTCAAATATTTACAAAGCTGCAGAGCAGCCTGGTAGCCTTCCTTTCAATTAGAATTCAGCTTGAAGAAAACCAGGCTTAAACCTATGGAAACCACAGTTCTTGCATCACCCTTGGATTACAAGAAGTTGAATTACAAGAGTCAACACGGCTCCAAATCTATTACCTGCCTGTTAACCCTAACCTCTGTTTTTGCATCTATTTCCCAGGTAGTCATACACATTGAAAACTTTCCAGAAGACCCATTAATGGCTACACAAAACGCAGTGGTTAATTACAAAGGTTCACTGAGTACTGTTCTTAGCACAGCGTTTTAAGCTTGCCAGGTAGCCCTTTCCTTTGTTTGTTCCTCACAAAACAGTTCAAGACACTCAAGCCATTAATTTGCATTGCTGGTGTCCAAGCAAGGTTTCAGAGCCATGCACAGGACTTGAAGTGGGTTCCCTTGGAGCTTGAGGGGAAAAGGTAGAACAGAGCTTCAGGAGAGAATTGGCTTCAGCATAAGAAGTCTCTAGTTGTCTGCTTGAAGAATGTGTCCAGAGCAGCAACAATAACAAAAAATGAAGAGATGCACTGGGGCTATTAACTCCTCATAGGAAACATGGGGTGTTCAGAAATCCACGCGTGAATTGAATTTGCTATCCAACTTCCTACTCAATCAAGCTACATTAATGTAACCCCTTAAACTAAAGAAACCCACATTTTTGTGTGGGAGTGTAAAATATCTGTATCTATCTATCTATATATAAAAATAGAACAGATTAATTTTAATTATCTCTGAAATGAAGTCCTTCTACTTAAGACCACTGGAGCAAGGGTTACCCTGCCTGCACACTAAATATTCCATATTCTGTATGGAAAACATATAATTGCTTTGAAAATTAGCAAGCAAGACAATTAAGGATCTCTGAAAATTTAAAAAAAGGATCCCAAACACAGTGTCTGAATTTCAGTGTACCTGCAGGCATCTGCAGCTAGTAATAGTTATTAAATATCCTGTATGAAGGGAAGCGCAACCATATTAGCTCCTCACAAATTGCTGAGCTATTAACCTGCATTAGTACAACTGCAGTAAGTTGATACCTTGTGTTTAAGTCTTTGGAAATGAGTCAGATTGATTGTTTATTCCAGTTTGGAAGATGCAGAGAAACTTGAAGATAGCAGCAAGGGTTAGAGAGCCATTTTGAAGTTTCATTTTAGCTTTACAAGGTCATTCCTGTTGCCTTCCTCTCGGTGATCCCACTCCCTCATTGTGGTAAGAAATAACTTCGATATCTGAACAAACTTGGGAACAGCATTATCTGAACCCAATGTGAATCTACAGTTTATGGTAAATTTCTTGTTTAACTAGCACCTCCAAATTCCAGAACTCAATTTAAGAAAGTTTACATCCATTTCTTCATCAAAACACTGTATCAGAAAAGTATTTTCTTTACAAATACCCTTGCAAAGCTCTGGAAACCTGCTAAATTCAGATTAAGCTTGGAGTTCAAGCTGGTTATGACCTGCACGTGAAAGATTTATAAAATTAGCTTCAAGAGAAACACCCGCAAAGCATTTCATTACAGCTGAAAAGCATTTCATTCAGTAAGTTTAACAAGAGCCAAGTAATCCTTCAAGCAGTTGCCTACACGTACGGGCCTGTTCATGGCACCAGCGCCGCAGCGCTCCCCCTTTCCACCTCTGCTGCAGAACGGAGGACGTGCCACCACGCAGCCACAATGCCCCAGACCGGCTCCTCAGAAGAAGCTACTAGAAATCTTCCTTTGGTAAAGGGACTGTGCCAAGGACACAACACTAGTTTTATTTCTGCGGGGTCTGTGCAGTTTGAGGCAAACCCACTTTGGTATTGGTGGTGCTCACTCCTACAGCCACTTGTTTATCAAAGGCTTCAACACTTTTTTTTCTTTTTTAATTAAAAAAAAACCACCACATCCTCTGTTTGAGGACCTCTTTATGAAGCTACTTTTGTTTAGAAGCGAGAAATACCATGGGAGGACAGCAACCAAAAGCTAAAGGAAACTTACACATGTGATGTGGTCCATGAGCAGAAAGCCCAGCACCATCGGCCATTCATCTCATCAGCGCTGCAGAAAGCCTGAGCACTTTTCCACCTCCGAGAGAAAGCTAGTACTGACAAGGTTATCAGCTGGCCTAACTAGCACTTTGCATAATGAGACCCAAACAAGTCAAGGAACTCTAGATTAGGCCAAGACAATGAACATTGTATGCACTGGCTGACACTGTCTCTCAACAAAGACAACAAATCAGAGGGGAAGAAGGTAATCTCATTGACCAAGATTAGCTACACAGCTTCCCATTAATTATCCTCTAAAAAGGTGAATGGAGCCAGTAACATCGCTTGTTTGCTTCAGGAGCTGACCTCATCACTAAGCTACATTTCCAGGAAAATGTCTCAGCTAAGACTTGTAAAGTTCCCTCTTTGCAAAGACCAGTGGAATCCTGCCTTAGGTCATTTATGTGAAGTGAGTGTTTCAAAGGCAACCTCCACTCCACACACTGATTCTGAATTAACTTTCTGGTGTTTTACGCTTTATAACAGCTGTTATGTTTCCTCCCAGATGCCAGTTAATTGGCTCCCTGCAACTGCATAACTTGTTTACCTCACAGGGATCCTGAAAGACTTTACAACCCATCTCTGTCCCCTATTGATTTCTCAGCAGTTTGATGAAAGCATCGGGAAGATATATGGTCTATCCCCTATGTATTTCTGAGTAGGGCTCAGATTGGTAAACTAGTCTTGTAAAGCATACACTGAACAGCGGGCTTCATCACTCCAGTATCTATTCCAGTTGCATAGCACAAAGCCTTTTAGCGCCACTCTCCTAAACAGCCACCCTGTCCAACTAGCACCATCAGCAGCAACATGCTGCTCACTTTCATTGCTTGGGTTGCGTACATAGAGGAGTGCAATTCACAGGCTAGTGCATTTTAGACTCAGCAATAGGGGAAAATGTCAAAGTAGGTGATTTTATTCAAATTCTCTTCTACACATATAGAATCAAAATGGCATGCTTCATTGAATTATACCCCATTTGAGGTAGTTTGATATACTGCAACAGAAATCCAGCAGTGACTTTATGGCAGAGACATCCCCCAAGAGACTTACTACTGTAAATCAAGATGACCATCAAGATGTTCAAAAGGCATTTGTTGCTCCTTACACTTTTTGATCTCTATAGCATCATGCCAAATCTGTATTTAACTAGTCTGATGAAAAGAATTGTTTGAGTTATTAGATGGTATTTCCATCCCTCTACTACCCTGCTGTTCTGGCTACGTACCTGAAAGATCACATGCATAAGCAATACCACATTGCAGAAGTTAGACTACTTGCAGAACAGAAAGACAAACTTCAAAAACGGGAAGCTTGAAAAGCTTCAGAATATGGGAAGGAGATTCATGTCCTTTTATAACTTGAAGTTTCAAGCTTTAGTTTCTTCAACTGTCTGTTTAAAACTTATTGCTAAAGGAGATTGTTCCATTTTGCTTGCCAACACTATTCCAACTTCAACATAACAAAAGCTGCATAGCTTACTGCACAAGCTGGTTTTGGCATCCGACAACAGCCACGGTGAACAGCCTTTTGCCACTGCACAGAAGAGTCCCATCAAAAAAAGAGTTTGTGGGCAGAGGGGAAAGAAGAATGGCATATGAGGGGCTTGAATGGTCACCACCACAACTGGCTCTAGCAGCATCTCAGAAGAGAAGAACTCTTGTTTTGGCCATGCCCAAATATCTCCTGTTTTTAGGCACTGCTTTTTCAGTCATTTGGTATTTCCATGCAAACCCAACTTTTTCCATTTTGGAGGGGGAAGGGTGGGGAGGAGAGGGGAGGAGAGGGTTAGAGAACGTGTTTGATAGAAAAATGGTTTCCTATCAAAAACACCTTAGAATACAGTCTTGCAGGTACCATAATTGAACATCCAAGAGGACTCCATCTACAGCCAAACAAACATTCAGCTGCTCCCCTTCCATTTGGATGCTTTCTCCAGAATACGGGTGTGTTCCTAACTTGTCCCTTCTAAGAGTGCCAAAGTGCTAAATAAGAGGATTGTCTCTGTAGGAGAGTTTTTAGCCTATTACAGTTTGCCATTGACCTCCTTAGCAACAAGCAGTCAATTTTTGGTTAGGCTACTGCATTTATAAAAGCCAATAAGTTTCCACATGTCCCTGTGAAATTTGAGACATGTTTCCATACCACTGCAACCACAGGCCTTTGCTGCGCAAACAAGATGGGTTCTGGGTTTTGCTGGAGGAACCAGCCGCTCTCCAGAGACTCGCTGCTTTCTACTATGAAGCTGTCAAAGAAAGTTCTCCGTTCAGTGCATTCACTTACTGGATCAAGTGTTCCAAGCCAGGCTCCTGCATATTTAAACATTGCTAGGCTGAAATTTACCAAGGTGAAAGGCTTCCCCAAGGTCTCCCTCCTCACAAAGCTTAGTTTTACAGACTATGAAAGACTAACCACATTTATTCCACAAATAGTTCAATTGGGTTGGAGTTTCTCATACAGTTTAGAGGGATATGGTCAGCCTCTGTTGTCAGCTTTAGCAACCATGAGGGAATAAGAGACTATCAGACTGGTGCCCTACAAAACCACTGAATTCAGTGCATCAGATAAGCATCAGTACAGGGCACATGAACTCAGAATCTGAGGAGCTCTGGCTCCTAACGAATCCTGCAGGATCCTTCTGAAGGAAAACACACACACACACCAGTATGCATTAGGCTCACTAATGGACATAAAATATAGGGAAGCATCAGCGATTAAATTTAGAGTGAGCAGAGAGATGCCAATTGTTACAATTTTATTCCATAACTGAGTGCCCTTTTCTAACACAGTTTAGTTTCGACCCTAGAAGCTCACGAAATTGGGGAAAGGCTTCCTAGGAAGGTTAACTGCTTGCTTTCAAAGTCTGAAGCAACAGATGAAGTATTTCTAGTGTCACATTTCTCCTTAACCTGTGACCGAACCTGTGGCTCTTAAAAGGACAGCTATGCCCTTCAATGAGGCCGGGTGCTTTTGGTTACTCTTGAAACCAGCTTGTTCTGGAGTCGCATGCTGGAGCCACCATCTCTTGGACTTCACAATATCCAGAGTCTAATGTTGGAAGGACTGAAGTTCACACGGAAAACCATAGGCTAAGAGAGTGCAAAGCATGCCATTGAGAAGCAAATCTGGTTTGAAGTCAGGTAAATAGAGTTCATTTTAGGCTGGGGAAGGAAGTACTGACTAAACAGTTTAGTAACCACAACTCATTGTTAAAAACCCTGATGTAAGGACTATCAAATGGGTACCGAGCCCCACCCATCCACTGCGTTCACCACCCAACAGATCTGGTACTGCAGACAGCAAAGGAGCCTCTGCCACATATCGGAAGGAATAAGGGGCTCGAAAGAGGACGGAAGAGCAAGGGGGAACCAGCAGGGTCCAAGGTCAGGAACAAAGCATTTGGGAAGCTGCCTTATGCAGTTTGTTAGGRACACGGGGGAAGGGAGTACATTTTCACATCACAAAAGTACTTGAAGTAGAAGATTTTGTGACTAGTCTGTGCACAGGCTTCCTGAGAAGCCTGTGAATCACAGTGTCCACTAAACCAGGGCATTTCTGGGAAAGCTTTCCAGGCAGCCAAGCGTGGAGCATTAGGCTCCTGGTGAATTACTGTTACCTCTCCATGTCCAAGGTACAGGCTAGCCCTACCCAGGATGACAGAAAACAGAACAAAATCTCACRGATGGAAGCTAGAATCAGTTTACCTCCAAAAAAAGAAAGACAGGACTTCAAAGCTATCTACAGCAGTAAGTATCTAAGTAGTTTTACCAGAGATAACATTAATCTTTCCCCTATGAGAGAGGTACACAGCAAAGCAATGCTTTGCTTTGCACACTAGTCTCCAGCCAAACTGCATTTTGGTTTGCTGCAGAGAAGGATTAAAGAAGGAAAACCCATCAGCTCTCCCTGTTGCAGTCCCCATGCCTGTGCCCTGCACATCCAGTAAAGCAGCATGCTGAGGTACCATGAGGCAGTACTGCGGGGTAAGCATCACCCCCAGCAGGCACAGCCCATACTCAAACTCTTCACTGAATCCACCAGCAGCAGCTGAAGAACGCCATTTCTCCCTTGGCAGAGCTAATGCTTTTGCTAGTGAGTTGGCGCATGTTGGAGTTCAGCAGCTGGTGTTAAGAAATATGTAAGGTGGAAGCAGAGACAGATAACCTGGAAGGAATATAGGGATGTTGTCCGAGTCCAGCCTTGCTCAATCCTCTGGTCTCAATTAATCCAGATTTTTGCTTAAGCTTCCAGACATCCAGATCTGGCTTGAGGTACCTCTAGCTGATCATTAACAACTACAAAATCAATCGCTATTTAAGCTAAAGCTGTACAGTTGCAAGCCTAGGGAAGGGGGTGGTGTAGGAAGATATCTCTAGTACAAGGCATGATGTTACTATGCTGCATACTATATTCATAAGAATATTTCCAGATCCAGCTACCTTGGGGCAGCAGCAGACTTCCAACAAAGCTGTGCAGCACCTGCCTTGTTCTGTCACTCCAAAAATTCACTTTGGCATTTTAACCAGATAGGAAAGAGGGAAATGGGAGCATTTCTACCTGAAGCCCATTCACCTATTACTACTACGAAACTTTATCTCTAGACTCAAACTGCTCTTCCTCATGAAGCCATTAACTAGATAGAAGCTTTCCAGAAGTCCTTTAAATCCCATTCAGAGTGGGCAAGTAAGTGTGGGATAACAAACATTTATTCCACCTTTAAACACAATAGGTGGAAAGAGACACTGCCTGAATGCTACTGAACAAAGACAGCAGCCTGCACTGTAATAGCTGTGTGGCTAGAAACTTTGGTAAAAGTTAATAGCTTCCTTTTTTCCCCAAGTCAGATCTAATGGCTCACTGAAAGCAAAAGGGTACTCTAGGGCAAAAACATTCAGGACATCTTAATATCCTTCTGTGAAAGAGTCAAAATCAGGTTTCACACAGAAAGTTTATATGCAGCCACAGCAAAACCATAAGATAGCTCTACAGAGGAACTTGCTTCACCCCCAAAAAGCCTTGATGAAGGCAGCCACTGCTCAGCACCAGTACATGCAGAAAATACTAGATTAGCAATTGCAGGAGCACATCATAGTTTAAGGCAATCGGAATACAGACAGCCATAACCTTGTTCTCATATACCCCACCATGGACCCAAGACCTTCTCAGGATGAGGCAGAGTGAGCAGACTGTTAATCAGACAGCAGCCATTGCTTAGTCCCCGTTAGCAGTGACAGCAGGGACAACAGTTCAACTAGCCTTTTTGCAGGAACCAATCTAGACACCAGCTCAGACATTTGAAACATACACTGTCAGCTGGCACATACCCAGTAAAACATTTTTAAGAAAGAGAAGACAGGAAAAAAAGTGGCTAAGCTACAAGATCCCACTTTACCTAAATGCTCTAAAGAGTGAGGTCAGCAGGTGTTAGTTTTAGAGAGCAGTGAACTAAGACAGGAGGGTGGAGCAGAGTAAATGATTAAGGGTAAAGTCAGTATAGACGAAAGCACAGCCCTTTATAAAACCAAGGAAAGGGAGGTTTATGCAAGAGCAAGACGCCTATAGCAATCTGTTGAGAACTGTCCATAAAATGAGATGATTCGGTTGCAACATATGACCGGGTCTGGTTACAGTGGAGAGCAGTATTTGCATCTACAAGGTCAGCACAGAAGAGCTCCCCCTGTTCATATCTTTGCCTCCAGGTGATCTTTGCTAGATAACTAAATACTAGAGGCTCCTTGTTATTGGATTCTTTCATCACTTTACACTCAGCAAGAGATTCGTCACATGCTGATCAGTAAGTTTCATA
Organism: Apteryx rowi; assembly: GCF_003343035.1. Taxonomy (NCBI): domain Eukaryota; kingdom Metazoa; phylum Chordata; class Aves; order Apterygiformes; family Apterygidae; genus Apteryx; species Apteryx rowi. The sequence goes on from NW_020448752.1 coordinate 4,938,487, forward strand.
GCCCAGTAGTTTAAGATGTTCAAAGCCCTGTCCCAGTATTAACCAGACAAGTCTAGTTATTTACTAACAGCTCACTAGAAGCTCTCATATTTTGGTTTGGTATTCAACTTATCTCTTTATGCAAAGAATAAGAATTTGTTTGAGCATGTCCATATACCAGAAGTGTCTGCTTTCCCCCTCCCCAATAATTTTAGCCTCATTTATTGTGGAAGTCTGACTAAAAATCTCTTCTGCAATAGGGCAGAGCCTTGAATTTTCCATCAAGAAATAAGCAGGCTGGTGTGTATTTGTATCCTCAGGCCAGAAAGAAAAGTTTCCCATTGCACGAGCTGAATAGGTACTTCCTTTGCAGTTAGTTTCCTTAATTGTCCAGAGCCACTTATTAGGCTGCAGGTCAGTAACAGAAGCTGGGATAAGCCTCCCCATCAATCCAGTGACATAGCATAGCTTCCAAAATGCCTCAATCCATCCCAAAGATGGAACACTTGACATCTCCATATCTACCACCAGCCCCCTGCCTGACTGCTCACAGCATCCCCGAGCCCTGGCAGAGCAGGGCTCTTCCTGCCTCCATTCTGAATCACTGTTGCGTAGGTCTTGAATCATCTAGTCAAAGTCTGCACATGGTCACTGGTGAGTCTCTAGGACAATCATTTCAATATTAGTCCTATCAAGAACCAACAACACTACCTCCACAAAGAAATCTTGTGTGCTAAACAACAGAATACAGCTTAATTCTTGGGGCTACAGCACTTATTCARCAAGTCTATGCTATATGGACAGTTTGAAGAAGTGGTGTACACTGGACCTTTCAGAAATAACTGATGTTTGTAAGTTGGCTTTAGACACAATAATTTTTCTTTTCCACTGCACTTGAAGCTACAGTATTTGCTTAGTTCCTCTTCCCTCCCTCTTGCAACTCCACCTACAGCCCAGTGCGGCTGAAGCAAATCCTGCCTCATTTACATTAGCAACTCAGAAACTTAGTTCTGCAATAGCATTTGTTTTATCCCTTTACACAGTGTTTACTGTGGAAAAACAAAACAAAACTTCTGTTTAGACAGGTGCAGTGTGAAATGCATTGCAGGAAAGAGAATGTACAGCTGGTCAAGAACATGACACAAAGGAGTGAAATCAATTACTAAGACATGAAAAGTTCCCATACAGGAAGCATGTTCAGATGCTTCTCAAATACAGACAAGTTGTTCAAGTCCAAGTTTGGCACTACAATTTCAGTTTGTGCTCTATGTCAAGGGAGGCAAAAGCTGCAAAGCTGCAGATGGACTTGAGTTGAGTGAAAAATTCACTCAGAAGAGAAATACCACTGAAGTCAGTAGTAGTGCTTTTTAGCACCAGCTGCTTTATTTGGATAACTGTGTCAGAAATTAGATACAGAAGAATAATCACAAGAAGCATCCAACTGAGGGGACCCTTCTCCCCCCCTAAAACAGCTCACCTTTTGATGAACTTGTAGCACGTCAAGTCAATTTTATTGGAATATGTTTCCACAAAATAAGTGTGGTGCAGTTCTGTGTTGTGCACATGAATTCTAGACAGAATCCGGCACTCACTTCCATTATCAAACAGCTCAGACTTGAGATCACACAGTGCTAAAAGAAGTCTGGGAGCTACTGACCTATGCAGTAATATGCAGACAGCTGAGAAACTACAGTGCAACTCAGCACCTTCCCAAAAAGCTTTATTTGCCTTTCCCATTATGAAAGGGTGTTCTTTACCAAAAGGCTAGGAGCTCCCCTCCTCTCAGGAGTGGGCTGCAGAGAGCACTGTGGTATCTAGTGTTGAATCACCCAGATGAGTATGAGAGGAAGTAGCAGTTGTTGTGGTCAAAAATAAGAAAGTAAATAAATAAATTAGGTTTATTGGACCCAAATGAGATAGCTGATTTCCATGGGTGGGTCAGCCCTCAAGTTTCTTTCTTCATTAAAACAGGTGCAATGTAAAGCTGGCCCCAGAACATCTAGCACTGCTGAACCACACCCATGTTTGACATATCTGGTCTGGCAGTTCCTTCATCTTGTCGTTACTCTAAGACTCCTTTTCCTTAAGCTATTAACTTGTTCAGATTCCTCTCCAAGTAGCAAAGCCCTGATTTCTTCTTCAGTGATCTCACAAAGCCTCTTACTGCTCTGCAAGACAGGACTACCTCACTTGCTAGTAGAGCAGATGCTTTGAAGGGAAGGCAGTTGCCTAGATATGGCCTTTGGGACTACAGCTGAGACACATAGTGGGGCCTGTCAAAGTTTCAACAGCTGCAATTGATAACATCCATCTTCAGCTGCTCCAAGTTTTGGCTGCACGTCTCCCTGCTTCTGCTTGGCCCAAGGTAGGAGGAAGTCTGCCTAGCCAGTGAATGCAGAGGAAGGTTTAGGCACCCAGACGAAGCCAGCTCAACACAGACAGTACATAACTTTTGGGAGTATCAGACAGAACATTGTTTCACCTGCGCTCAAGAGTTGCGGCAACATTTGAAACCCCAGCTATGCTTCTGTTCCAGAGACCGACTGCTCTTTGAAATCCATTATATGACGCTTGCACATAAGCCAACCAACGAAAGCTTACTAGCTCCCCCAGAAGACAGTTCCTATTTTATGAATTAGGATTACGGACATCTATTGCTTTCCAATCCTCCCTATGGGATACAGCAACAGTTGAGTTTCTTAGAGGTCAGAACAGGCCCCAGCACTCCTGGAGCTAAAGAGAGTACATTAGTTTTGAGAAAAGTGTGTAATTTTTGATTATGCTGAGTTCTCTTGAGGATACTATACTATTGTTTAATCTTTGAAGCCCTTAAGAAAAATCACAATATCAGTACCAACTGTAAGTCTTCCATCGCTCCATCACTTACCTGATCAAAGAGTTGCTTCCCAGTAGTGTTGGGCTGGATGGCAAACTCCAGCTCAGCGTCCATAGTGGTAACGCGCACACTGATCTGGAAGACAGAAGATGCATCATTACAACACATGCACCAAGTGACACTACACAATAAAGAAAAGCCACATCTGTCTCTATCCAGGGACCAGCTCCCAAGACTCCAGAAGCTCCACTGCTAGCAGTTACAAGTTTCCTGCCAGCAAAGCATTCGCAGCTCTTAACAGTTTACTAGCAGAACGTAAACCTTCCTGTTTTGCAGCGTAAGAGTTTATTACATCTATTCCAACTAATATTGCCACATGCGAGACAGTCAGTTACAGCTTATGAAGTTAGCTCTCTGAGTGCAGAATATCCCAGCACTTTTCACTAAAGCAAAGATGTTCCAGACCTTGGTACACACAACCAGACACCCAACTTCTTCCACTTGAATGTCAGAAAAGTCCTGGGAAGCATTAAGAACTTAGTCTGTTGCAGAAGGCCAATGGATATAGAACAATATTGTTCCAGTTTCCATGGATATTTGGGCAAATAAGGCACAATCCCTGGCATACTCAGAGGGCAGGATACAAAACAGACAGGATGCGAGGATGACCTTATGCGCTAAGGCAAAAAGAATGCATACTGAACTAACATATGCACTAATAAGTACAGACACTTCACAAGGCAGCAGAAGAATCTCTAGATAGTGGTCTACTGACCTGCAGGTCCTTCTGGAAAGGGAAAGATCTCTGTAAACACTGAAGAAATGTTTTAAGTGTAGCTTACTATGCAGTCAAGATTTCATAACAATATTAGGGCTCTGACATAAAAAGCAAGGTAGATGTAAGATCATGAATTGTCTTTTAGAAGAAATGTTTTATGACCCAGTCTTGACAGTAAAATCTCATAAGCATGTTTTCACATGTAAAATGAAAGTGGGAAGGGAACAGCAGCAAGGGAGTTTGCAGGTTCATCTCACAGAAGCAGGACAATATCTGTACATCTTAAGCACACACCAATAGTTTAACCAGCAAAGGCTCTTCCCCTCAAAGAAGGTTGTAAAACAGAGCTGATTCTATTCAGAACTCCTGAACTGGAATTGCTGGAAAATCTTTTGTAGATTCTTAGGAATAGACAGGAACACTTCTGCCTGAACATGGAGATGACTGCTAACTTTTGACCAGGCTAATTTTAGGGCCCTCAGATGCACCAAGTTGTTTGAGAATTCATTTCTATTTGCATACCTATCAATTTAAAAAGGAAAAAAAAAATGCTTTACAGCTTATGTATACAAGCTGGAAATAGTTTTAGTACAAACTGTGTTCTAATGCTTTTCCATCAAAGCAAAGTTTCAAAGCAAAGTTATGCAGATGAGATTCCCAGTGCACCAATCCCCAGCATACAGGCACTACATTCATAGTTCTCTTCCTTGCCAACAGCCAAATTAGCCTGCATCACCAAATCCTGATTTATTTGTTCTTCAGTGCAATCAATCCTCTTATCCCTCCCTGCAAGCCTTCTCTTCTGGGGCGGCGGGGCAGGGAAGGCATATGCTGTGGACAGTTTTACTAAGAATAACTCAAATTCAAATTTAGACTAGATTTTAACCACATGACACTAGAGACCAAAAAAGCAAGAGTAAGCAGAGAAATATTCAAGGAACCACCCAATACTGCTATGAAAGCAGCCAGTTCAGATCCCCTTATTTTTACTGACAGATTTCATACAGATTTCATATATTGTACTAAGATATCAGAAGACTGCAAAGAACCTACAACCAAATTTGTTCATAAACAAGAAGGACTCAGCTAGTTAAGACTGAATCAAGTGCAAAGAGACCACTACACCCAAATACATCTCAGAGTTTCCCAGTAAGTCTACTGCAGCCTGGTACTATTTGGTACACCACTGTTTGGTACTTGGTATCACCTGGTGATGAAGCTAGGGGTTTTCTTGTTCTGAGTTTAGCTACAAATCTAAGCATATTCTATAAGAGGTTATTCTATAAGAGGTTAAAGGTAGACTTAGCACAGCAAAGTTGAAGTCAAAAAGAGCTGCAGTTCTGATTGTAGCAGGGAGGGATAACTAGACAATGTTGGAGCAAAGAAATGATAAACAAACAGACCAGGAATAAGTTGGTTTTGAAACACTCTGAACCTTCTGACAGAATAAAGTAGAACTGAGAAACAACCATCCCACAGAAGTAGTAAGGAAAGAACAAACAGCCTAAACTCATATGCTATCAAGCTTTGTTTTAAAACTAGCAGCTTCCAATAGCATGCAGTTGCCTCAGGATTTCTTGCTATACCTTTCCAGAATTAGTCTCTCCAGAGTCTAGATGTTGACAATTGGCTGATTTTACAGTGCTTTGGTGAACCAGGAATCTTAGTGCTTGCTATAAATGCTGAGGGCCCCCTTAACAAAAAACTTTGCTAATTATACTTAGAAGTTGTCTCTTGCACAGGTAGCCAGAGTTTGCTGGCTTGTACGTCTGCCTTGCCTGGAACACCCGCCGGTGAGGGCACAGGTGTCTGTAAGCCACTTGCAAGTGTAAGAGGGCTTACACCAAGCAAGCCATTAAGCAACAGGTTGTTTTTTGATTGTTTATTTTAAAGTCTTTCTTTTTCACCTAAACCACTGTTACTGCACCAGTAACCAAGGAAGGAAAATAGTCATTTTCCTCCACTGTTTAAGGATAAAATCCAGTAACAACTGCTGGCTGATAACATCTGCACAGGTGATTGAACACTAAAACATCTGAGGACGGTGGAAGTGCCAGAAAACAGAACTGAAACATTTGTGGCCAGCTCTTTCCATCTTGGGCCTGAATAGCTTTTAAGCATCACTCCAAATYAGACCTTAAAAATTAAAATAAAGCTGCTTCAATAAACAAACATTTTTACAGAATACATAATTCATGCAGAAATCTTATTGTAAGACTTGTATCTTTGTCGGCACATTAAAATAAGGTCCCACGTTGGAACCAGCAAAATTATTTTACTGTCACTCACTTAAGTGCACTTATGCTACCTGACCAGTTATAGTCCTTCGATTAGTACATTCAATAGCAAGGGATTTACTTTTGTCCCTAGAAGAAGCCCTCTGTGCTCAAGATGAGTAGCAACCTCAGGATTAGGGGCAGCAATGAAGTCTTGAATGGGGTCTGAGCTCGCAGTTCAGGCTGTGCTATTTCAGAGGCTCGCATGAGCTAAGATACCACAGGAAACACGCTTGTGCTTTACGAACCACACCCTGGTAATGTTAGCTTCCCCGGTCTGAACAAAGTTATAACAACACGTTAAATAGAGTACTGATGTTAACCGTCAAGGGACCGAGCGAGGGAAAGCATGTCCTGGGATGCATCAGTGACATTTTAACTACTGGTTTTGCAGTAATTTCATATTGGGCTGAGATGTAGGTTGCTGAAAGTTTGAGCTTTGTAAGCCCTATTGGTGTGGAAACAACATACAGTGAAAAAAATTTTTCCCATATGCTGCTAAGCTGTTTTTTTGAGCCAGTTGTTGTGGCTTGGCAAAGCAAAGTGACGATTCCACTGTGTCAGGTGGTGGGAGGCACTGCTCTCCACTCCCAGTTAGCCGATAAGAGACACGGAACAACACCTCCGAGCAGTGCAGCCTAACTAGGGTGTTTTGTTTCAGTTCAAGAGCTTAAGCACTGGTGCAGAAAATCCAAATGGGCGATTCTAGCACGTAAAGAGGCTGAGAAACCAAGGACCCAGGGAGCTTTGATCTGAAAGACACCCAGGGACCACCTTACGCTAGGGAAAGTTTCACTGCGACGGCCGTGGGTTCTGCCTGCAGGTCTCGGGGGCAACCTACACATCAAGAGACCTGTGGATGCTTCTAATCTCTCCCTGACAAAGTAACACGCAATGCCTGGCACTTGCTCCATTCTCCCAATTCATCTGAAACCTTACTTTTACTGAAACCACCTTACTGAGGCATTCCCAGCTGAGCACTACCCAGCGCGGAAGTTACACAAGACACATAAAATATATAAAGTGCTATACTGGGAGAAAGCCATTATAATCCAGTCCCACCATAACTTAGACTCTTCTGTTTGCTTTGTCCCCTCTGAGTTACCCTGCCAAAGTACTTTTAAAACATTAATCTAATTTACCATCAGTGTTGATTCTAAGCAGGAATAGTCTCGAGATTCATTAGCATTAATCTTTTGCACTTTGTATTTCTAAATCATCCAGATGAGGTTTTCCTAGGCTAAATACCCTACTATCTATGAAGTACTAAGCATAGGTTTACCTCATCCCCATGAGAAACAACTGTAGTGTTTGTGTGAGAGCTCTCTTCCCAGCTCAGAATAAAAACTTTTCTTCCAAGTAACAGTGCGGGAATGGTAAACCGCTGGTCCTGAGTCAAAGGCACTGTACCATCCCTTTCTCTACAGGCACCGACTCTCCACCCCATAACAAGATAAGTGATGACTGAAAAACCTGATTATTTTCCCAGGGAAATACATCAAGACCACCAAACTGGAATGCTCCAGAACACAGCCAGGCAGACGGGGAGACTGGGCAAGCTGCAGAACAGCCGGACTGATCCCCCAGTAACACCTTCCTCCGAGATCGGGCACAGCCATCAGCACGCTTACTGTTTGGTTTGCGAGCAGGATAAACTGCTCCTCAATACGATAACCAGCCCGGACTGCCAAGCATACGCAGCTCCTGCTCTGTGAGTCCAGACGGGGAAGGCACACACTTCTGATACAAGCGATAGGAATAACAGTGAGAAAAAGGCACTRCCCCCCACTGATCAGACCACAAGGTCCACAGTGCCAGCACTGATCCCCAAGTACACTACACCCATTTTCTGAAACTGACTCTTAGTGAACCTTTGTCTTAAACTCTCAACATTCAGGAAGTGCTGTTAGAGGACCTACCAGATTTCATCACTAACAGACTTACCGAAAATACTATCCTAATGCAGTAAGTTAAAGTGAAATTCTATTTAAAGCAACCCATTGAGCTCATTCACCTTAGCGTTTATAGCGTGGTCAACACTGCATCCAGGTGTCTGCCACCCTTGAAATTCTGCTCAGATCTTAAACTAGCAGAAGTCTTATCTTAGTATCTGGCCTCTAAAGAGGCTTAATTTGTTTTTATATTATCATTTAATATAATATTTTGCATACAGACAGCTAACAATATTGCATGAAGTGCTTCCAGGAGTCCACCTTGCATATTAGAGGAAAATTTAAATATTTCAACAGGGAACTTTACACTCACCAAGCTAAAAAAGTCCTCAGGAAAAAAAGATATTTAACTGATTCATTTCATAACATCACCTACAGGAAAGAGCCAGAAACCTAGTAATTCTTCCTCATCTCTATTTGAGGAATTGCCATTGTTTTACCAGTCAAAGCAGGCCTACAGATTGTCCCTACCACAGCACACTAAAGAGCTTCCTGCTGCCAAGGACAGTGTTGTGGCAAGGGCGAGACCTCCTGCACAGAGCCTCTTGCATGGATTAGACATCGCCCCAGTGCCGAGAACTGCAGGCAGAGAGCTCCTTTTGATGCACAAAGGCCTTCACAAGCTACAGGGCACCACCACCTCCTCCCGCAGCAGTCTAGCAGACAGCAGGAGATAGGCACCTGGTACCACTGTTAAAACCTCTTAAAAGACCTGTTGCAAATAGGCTTAACTTTCCCCATATACCTTCCAGTCTTGCTTTTTGCCCCACTGCAATTCTCAAGAAGTTTTAACTAGCAGCAATGGTTATCAGTTATCTTCCAGATCTTTGAATGAACCCTGTTAATAACCTGCTGTAACTGCTTCCTAAGAGGATGGTTTGTAGCTGTATATGGAAAGACAAACAGGAAAGACTGATACCATCATACTAAACAACAGCTGTTATTACTGGTACTAGTACTCCAGTACGTTAAGCAGTGTAAGAGGTACAACAGATTAAGTGTTTGTCATAAACTTCGAGACAGGAACAGTACTAGGAAATTAATGACAGAGTAATAGGTAAAGTCAGCACAACAGAGTATCACTTCTACAAAACCCTGACCTTGAGTTATTAAAACTTCTTTCCTCCCTGGACTTCCTGAATGCAAGGAGGCTGTTATACACTGCTAGTCTGTAGGCTTCAAGCCTCGGATACTGTTTCCCAGGTTTATACCATCAACCAGACAACTGCCAGAGAAAGTAGCATAAACTGCATTAGGGAAAAGCTATACTTCATTGCTCATTTGACTGTCATGGAAGAGGAGCAAGTCTAATTGAAGAGAAATTCCAGGACATCCCTTCATCTTTACAGACCCTATATATTTCAGGGCATCTGTTCACCCAGCAGTTGCTGTAGGTAAAGATAGCAGACTAACACCATGCATCAGTACCAACAGTTCTAACCAGAGAAACATAGTAAACCCAACTAAGTCACATGAGGAACTCAAGATCTTGTAAGGCACCCTAATAATCTAAAAATCTGCCCCGTTTTGTCTTTCAGCAAGACTAACAGTATGATAAGAATTGCTCCACTAACCTAACTGCATTTTCCAGAGGTCAGATGCTTCTCAGCACTGTACTTCACATCTGACTGAGCAGATCAGCTCACCTGGGCCCTGCCACCTCGTTCACCCAACGCCCTGCTGGAAGGGCAGGAGCTGCTTGCCGACCCAGAGCGCGCTGGGGCTCCTTGCTCGCTAGAAAGAGCGTCAGAGATAAGGCCCCCACCTGCAGCACCCGCAATACTCACAGACATCCGGCTGCTTTTTGAGTGCCAGCGCTCCTCCGAAAACAGTCCCAGGCCTTCTGCGTGTTGGGTGAGGCTGGACTCGGGTCATATGAAAGTGCTTGCAATTTCTGAAGGGATTACATTTAATTAAACCAAGCCCCCTTCCAGCAGTCTTAAAGGGCCTTTTCATACCCCTAAGCTCATCAGGGAACAGAACAGCAGCAGGCACCCCCAGGCCACCAGCCTGACCCCCACGCGCTGCAGCCCAAGGAGGAAATATTAACCCTCCAGATGGCTGCCTGGAGCTTGGCAGCCCTTCCCACCCCTCCCCTCCATTCAGGGGGGCACCACACTCCTCGTCTGACTGAGGCAGGGAGCCACACAGGCCACAGAAGCTGTCCTGTTCCCACCCCACCATGCCATTTTGAATAAATTCGCCATAATATAATAAAGGAGGGGCTTGCCCACCTTTGAGGCACTCAGTATCAGAGAACCCGAAGTACCACTTCTGTGCTACGTAATATGCATTATAAAATCTCCCTTCCAGGCATTCATTCCGTCTTTGCTTTGCTAGCTCACTACAGCCTGTAATAGGAACTCACTCTTACAAGAATCTCTAATGATTTTAATGCATGGTCTGAAGACAAAGAACTGATGTTACACGAAAATTGAGCTTTTTTGAACATACAGGTTGTAGTCATCGTCAGCTGAAAAACTAAAAGGGGACGCAAGCAAAGATCATTATCTGAAAGATTTTTACCTTTTATACAAGAAACTCTTAAGACTGTTGTAACAGAGGAAGTATTGTCCTTTTCCCACGCATCACCTCTGCCTTCTTTGCGCATGTGACTCCACAGCATCTAAGCTGATTTTGCAGAGGTTATGATCAGTTATTCAATTGGGGCTATTTTTAACTTCATTTCTGACAGACAGATTTGGAGTTGACAGTATCCTTCAATAATATGCTAGTTATAAATGTGTCCCAACTTCCTGCAGTTGCTCTATCTGAAGAGGTGACACAGGACAATTAGCTGTAGATCAAGGACCAAATTTCTGAAGATACTGAACTGCCTAGGGATCTTGTAGCTTACTGCCTTTCTTACAGGTTACGGTACTTTATGCACCCAGCCACCATTTAAAGTTAGCCTAACATTACAAGTGTCAGACTACTTTACATGAACAAGAGGCATGTGGCTGTCATTACAGCATGGAAAATGCCAACCACAAGAATCTTGGACTCAGCAAGAAATGGCAGGTCTGAGGCTTATAATACAGAGTCATCTACTGAAGGAAACTTGAGTTCATACCTATAAAACTAAATTAAAAAAAAAAAAACACCTGCAGAGGGAGGACAGGCTTCCTATTAAGCAACCAGAGCATGGGACTAGATACTTGATCTCAGTCAATGGTCTCACCCAGGGTCTGGAACAAGCTAAGCAGAAACATCAACAGCAGCAGTCTGGAAGCACAGAAAGAAGCTCCACTTATGAGCTTCAGCAGCAAATATTTTTTCTGCCCTGTTCCGTTATCCTCACCACCACCACCCTTGGAGAAGGCTAGGAGAGACTGTACACCCAGTGTGCTACAAACCATACATCACCAGGCCCTAGCACAAAAGCATGAGGAGCTTGTAGCATCCTCCAGTTTCTATTGGAAAGTACCTATTGCTGCTGAGTGACCTGGAGAAGAAACAGCAACGTTATGGTCAGGCAAAGCRCTCCCCAGCTAAACCACAAATGGGATCCAACATGAGTGTATAACCACTGGTTTATGGGCAAAGCACTGTAGTCACATATGCAATACACTGCTCTATCCTAGGTACACCATGCATATTAGTAGGTCCACTTACAAAAGTACTTTCTTCACTCTAAGTCAACAGGTAGATAGGGCTGAGCACTGCACCTTCCATGAAAGACATACTAAGGTCAGTGTTTGAACTAAAATTAAGAAAAGAGCAGATCACACCGTGGCAACACGACCGTTGTTCACCCTACTTGCTCCTATACGATAAACCGAAGGAAAGTTGGGACAAGGCACCACCAGTTTGCATCTCAGAAGGACACAAGTACGGACAACTCTGGTGTCCTCTGAAGGCGGTAAGGGTGCAGCGAGCTGCGCCCTGTTCCACGGCAATACCCGCCGACCCAAGGTGCAGCAGCTGCAGCCTCCCTCTCTCCAACTTCACCACACAGCCCTGTCCCCACTGGCACAAGCACTAACAAGACAGGTCAGGGAGGCGACCTGGCTGAACATGACATTTTGGCTCATGTGGTCCTGCTCCTTCCCTGTGAAGGAGCACAGCAGCGAGCGGTTTAGAGGCAAACCCACCGCGGAGCCACACCTTAACAAAGCCACATCACAGCTGCGTCCCTCACCCCTTCCCTGGTTACTCCAAGTCTCGAGCAAGGCAAGGTGGCACATGCGGGAAGCAAGCTGCAGCTTTCACACAGCTTCCGAAGAACCAAATGGTTGAGAACAGCAGGGCTAAAAAGCTGCCGCAGGAAGCGAGCTAGTTACTGCATTCGAGACCGAGAAAGTCTGCAGCTTTGAAGAGCCGACTTGCAGAAACTGAACTGAGAAAGGGTGGAGGAGGGAGCGCCCGAGCTGCAGGAAGCCAGACGTGCCCTGTGACACAAGCATGCATCTGACATTTTATCTCGCTTCAGCAGAGGCACCGAGGTGGGCGCTGCCAGGGCAGAAATTCTCTGCCTGTTTCTTCCAGCAAAACACCCCTTTGGGGCACTGATTTAGTCCCATCAGCAGACGGGAGGAGAGAGCTGGTTACAGCATCTTGGCCATTAATGTAAGAGCTGTGCTGCAACTTACCTACTCTAGCAGCTGGTGATTAATATTAAGTCTTTCAGAAATGCCTCTGTCCCAGGCAGAGCTTGGAAAGTGGGGACATTTTGCTCTACCTACTAAAGAGGTTCAAAGTAAGAAGCTGATTTTAGTGTCCATTCTGGCAGCATTTCCTATACAAGTATTCCGAAAGAATTTATAGCAAGCATTTTACCAGTGTTTGAGAGACAATTTCTATTCCTGAAAAGGATAAGAAAAAAAAAGCTCAACAAGTTTGCATGAAAAATCTGGTATAAAATATAATGTTAAAGCAATCAGTTTCAAAAGGAAAGCGATTTATCCTAATATAAACCCTGCACACACTGCAGTGTTAGAGCCCCAAATACGTATGTATTTGGCTGTTACCACAGAAGACTATTTTGGAAGCTATGGTTAAAATGGCAAGTAGCTTGCCCACATAAACATAAAATAGAATTCTAGGAGGGTTTTTTCAAGAAATGCTAGGACTTACCAAGTGATTTTGCAAGTTTAACTCTGCAGAATTTCTGCTTTAATGACCAATGTTTACTGCCTATTTAATCCCCATGCTTGACCACCTTGTGAAGACACTGTACTTCAGCCAAGTATTGATCAGAAGAATTTTGAGAAGTGCATTCCTCCTGACATGAGAAAGCATTTCCCGTTCTTTTCCTTCACTCCTTTCAGCAGTTCATTGAAGTACCATCTCAATATCCGCCAGCTGTTTTTATATGGTAAAAATCAGTGCAATAAGATACATATCATATCCAATTACAATTCAGCATGTTGGTGGAGTGACCAAACTCCCTCAGGAAATCTTTCCCAGGTCCTTCTTGCCATAGCTGTGGATTCTTCTAGCTGAAGAGCAAGACCTCTATACTTACACCCAGCAATAGCCATCTACACCAGATGTTTACGAAAGTATGCATTCTACACAGTTAAAAACTCTTTAGACTTAAGGTGGCAGGAACATGAGCAGATGAACTGTATGCTAGAACCGAGTGCAACAGGTTAACAAAAGCAAAAAGAATAAAGACTGAGTTATGTGAAGAGGCATATCAGTGAAGGATCCGTGCTGTTTGTTCCCAGCAGAACAGCCTCTTATTGCTGAAAGTCTACCTGTACTTGAAACCAAGCAGTACTCCAGAACAGCAGCAAGAGCTACTAGTTACCATGACCACCCTTATCAGAAGTGCAACAGTCAGAGATAGGCACAGATTTCTGAGTCTTTTCTCTACCAACCACTGTCTGTGATAGGGCCATGGACAAGATACTCTGCATTTCAATTCTTCCTTCTCATGAGGATCTCCTCACAAACCTATCATCAAAAAATTAGTTTAAGCACTCTAAAAACACTGTATCAATAAGCTGTATTATCTTACTGTATCATCTTATTGCATCAACTCTAGCATTTAGACCCTTACCACTACTGCCTTATTTCCATCCTCCCATTATGGGATAAATTTGGACCGCTTATCTGCCAATGATAAGGAAAATAGAATTCTTCCACACAGCCCCTGGTAAACAGGAATGCTCCTATGAAAAGGACAGTTTCCTTGAAGACACCTGCTGCCATTTAAGAAGTAATGCCTACAGAGCAGAACAGCATAGCAGTACTWCATTGCTTTCATGGCTCTCAAGACCAGGTGTCAGAAGTCATGACTACCTCCCTGTTGAACTTTCCCTAATAATCTGAGGGGTCTAATTACAGGCAAAGTTGAGCCTGAGGGAATCCTCCCTGCAGGATTTGTCCATCAGTCCAGATATCAGTTACCCACGTTAAGTCAGGGAGTCTAAGCCAGGCATCATCCTTATGCAAGCCAAGGCTTCTTCATTTCAAGTGGTGGAGAACCAAAATTGTTACTCAAAGGACAAAGTGTCCCCATAAAGAGAATTCCTTGGCAGCATATTCACAAAACTCACAAGAGGGCTTCAGACAAGTCTATCCCTTATTCAAAGGGGTTGATGTTTACAGTTGCCTTACTTCAGAGGCTGCCTTCACCCACCCCCCACCAAAATTCTGGTTTTCTCATAGTCAGGATCTTGAATGTAGAGAGCTGTCTTCTTCCAATAGCACCAGCAAGCACATACTACTAACGCAAGAATACAGAGCCACGAAAAAACTGATTTATACCAGTGCTTCTTCATGAGTTGGAGAATTTGGAATTTCAGAACTCTGGGAACATCATTTATCCAATTTGTTTAGTGACCAGATTCGGGGTCTCAGGCAGCTTTTTCAGGAATAAAGGTTCTGCTTTCTAAGAGCGTTACTACAAAGCAGGTCATTCAAAAAAAAAAAATATATATATATATATATACACACACACATAATAAAAGCAGACAGGGAATTCCCCTATCCCCCACCCACCCATCATGGCTTCCAACAGTTAAAGTCATTAATGACAAGTTTCCAAGTTAAAACTACTCAAAGATAATTCCTTCCTTTCCAGCCTAGCAGATAGTAACTAGTCACATCCTCCAACAGCACCCGTTTCAACATCATGGCTGCTGCTAGCTTGCCACCCTGTTTGGAGGGCAAACGAGTTTCAGTTTGACAAGAGGAGCTGAAAGATAAAAGTACTAGGCTGGTAAAAGAAGCCGTGGGTGGATCCCCAGATTTACAGTCAAGTCAAGATTTGTATGTCACTTACTACACAAGTTATTTGCAACCTTGTGCAATGGGTCAATTCCTCTATTTTTGCCATTTCCTCTCTCATAAATAGATTCCTCACGCACCTCCCTTTACTTTCCTGTAGCTGATCCAAGCCATAACGTTGCCATTTGCCATTCCTTTAGAGCCAGTTTGAAAGGAACCTTTAGAATAACTATTTTTGTAGCAATTATTTGGGCTAAGTAGAGAAAACACCCTTTATTAGTCAAAACCCAGAAGCAAAAAAAAAAAAAAGGCCAAAGGGGGGGGGGAACCCATAGCCCTTCCCCCACAATATTTTAATCAGGAAGCAAAACCTCAAAGCAAAATCCAGCCAGATGCCATTGCCATCATTCAAATTCTACACTCTGGGCTGCTTTGAGACATTTTTTATACCCGTTTGTTTCATGCACATTAGAAGGTGCTATTCTCTGAAGAAACAGTGCATATTAATTATGGCCTCTGAACCTCATCAGCAGGGTTAGTAGTTGTACTTCACATGTCTGAGCCTAACCACATCCCTAGCTAAAGCTCTTCAACTTAAGGGCAGTCAGGAGGGCAGTGGGCATGTCTGAAATGCCAGCACTGGTATGTACRACATTCTTCACAGCCGTCGCCTGCACCTCCCAGGCAATGCTAACCACAGGGCACAAACGAAGAGTTTGTTCCCCCTCTTCCCCCAAAACGTACGCTGCACACTAGTGCTATGACTGTGGCTGCTACTGCAGTAGCTTAACTGGTGAAACACTTCTCACCACCACCCTGCACTGGAAACAGTTTCAGGGTTTCTGAGAAGATTGCTAGATTTAGCTTTTTCACCTAAACTTGGCTTAGTCTAGTTCTTCCCTCCCCAGCTTCACTCCAAAGCCAGGGGATTTCCCAGTACTTTTCATCAGCTGCAAAGGCACAGGACAAGGGGTTAAGCAGACAAGCCTGGTAGCCAAGACGCATTTCCAAATGGCCAATAAGCTTTCCAAGCCTAGCATCCAGTGGATGTCTGCCAAAGTTACAAGCAGCTATTTTGCTGGAAGTAGCTTAAAAACAAGATCAAGACAGGATGTTAACAAGACAAGTGTGAGCTGCATAGGGGCAGCACAACTACAGCAAGTATCTGAGGCTCCCAAGTTACAGACTAAACCACTCATTCCCTGCATAAAGGGCTCTAAACTCACCTACAATTAGAAATTGTTTTCAAAGGTAACTTCTGGAATTGAGAGGACTTAAAACAAACAAACAAAAAAACCCACTAGGCTCAGAAGTTCTGCGTATCATTCAACAGGCTTCAMAAGGAAGGCAGCATGAAGACCGCAGCCGTGGCTGCGAGCTCTCCCTTCCTTCCTTCCCATAGGATTCCAGTGTTTGGATGAACAAGTCAGAAAGGTGTCTATCTGTCGCATGTGATTTTCTGTTCTTCAGCCAACAGAGAGATGACACTTCAGCTCACAGATGATAAAAAAGGGCAGCTAAACACAGGTCTGCCTGCTGGAGACAGCCAAAGCAATGCCTGGGTGCGGCACACCAAGCTCTTGGCCAGCTCGGTGCTCGCCGAGCACCTGAACGAGAGCCAGACTTCGAGGAGCTAGAACACAGCCTTGCTGCAAGATCCAGCTGTCCAGACTATGAGCCATCCCTCCAGATTTAACTGCAGGCAGAGGCAAATGTGAGGCAAAGCTGTTTCATCATCCTGTGATTTTCAGTTTATCTTTGTCTGTGCCAGACAAATCCTGCAATTTCCTTTCAGTACAGGGTGTCATTTGGGAGTGGCAGCCTCTTCATATCTATTTAGGTCACAGTTCCCTAAAATGCAGGATTTCCCTGAAACAGCTCAGTTCTCCACTTTTTTTTTTCCCCCTAAGGTGTAAGTTTCCCCACCCACATTTGCTTCCCTCTCCACCCAACTACTTTAGGTTTTAAATAGCTCTGTCGGTACTGCACATAGTTTATAAAAGACCATCTTGTGATTGCCAGAGTACCTTTTTTATTTTAAGCTCCATCTAGTTCAAGCACTTGAGCTTTCCTAATATAGAGGAGAGTGGCTACAACAGTGGGATAAACACAATCCCCTGTGCCAAAAGGCTCGGGAACGGGGGTAGAGCTGCCCACGGGAACCCCCGGAGAGCAGTACCAGCACACCACGAGCGCAGTCCCACTGCCGCTGCAAATCGTCCTAAAGGGCCTGTCACCATGCTTGCACGTTCCCATTGCCTTCTTTGGATCAGTATTAGCACTCACATGACTATGCAACAAGCAGGACCAAAGAATGAATCGGGCTGAAAATAACTCTTCTGCTTTTTTCCCAGCAAATTCAGTTCACTGGTCCCACTCACTGCACTGACACAAGGACATTAGTACAGGGAAAGGGTAAGATGGCTCCGGGTACAACTGGACAGGATAGGCCAAGCTATTTAACTACTTTTTATTCCTCACTCCCAGGCACTCCCGTTTTATCCTTTGCACTCGCTCTGGTACTCATTCAACCCCTTGGTGAGACTTTTCCCCAATCTAGCCACACATGCCCATGTCATTAACCCAGTTTTCTGCCAACACAGCAAAACAGAATGGATCCACCATTGAGTTGGACTAGCAGAGCCAGCGCAAAGCAGGACCACAGACAGGAGCAAAGCCTCCCCTTTTCAGCAGCAGCAAGCCATTAAAGAACTTAAACATGCAGACAAGTTGATCTAGTTTATTAAAGGCTGCAATTAAACATGCACCCCGAGTTCACATTCTCATACACCCCTTGATGTTCATCGCTATTTGAAATGAGGCTATTTGAAAAGAAAGCCTGATAAACTCTAGGTATCACTTAACACCTACATACATGCATGAAGAGATTGGTGAATGCCTGGCAATCCCTGTGGTCACAGAAGAACTGTTAACATGTCTTCCTTTTAAGTACAGGTCCATCACACACCACCCTTATGATGTGCAGAATTGAGAGCAGATAATACTTAGACATTTTAAAGATCAGGCAGACAGCAGAGGGTGCCATAATGAGACCAAGTAGTTAAGAAACAGCTATAGTAGAGGGTATCACTTTGACTATTTCAGATGCAAGAATAAGTAACATTCTGAATCATGTTGCCATCTTTGGGCAGAGAGCCTTTCACAGAGGCCCTGACTTAAATGAAGAAAAAACAGACTTCTAAATATATGAAAGCACCTACTTACCCCTTCCACTCCAGTTAATTTCCTCCTTTAATCTTTCAGGGTGTTCTAGCAAAGCCTGTTCAAAAAAAGTTATAGCTACCTGAACAGTTTTTGTATCTGGAAGCCTTTGATGAAGTCTAGTTGTCCCTACTGTTTTGCAAAGGGACAGGGTTACAGTCTACAGAACAGAATAAAGCTTTAGATTTCCAGTGACTGCCGTTAAGTCAAACTATTCCCTGTCTGCTACAGGGATGCATCTCCTGAAACAGTGTACTAACCATCACTAGGAAGCACCTATTAAATGCATCAGTGTCTTACTGCCTTCAGGTTCCAACAATTTAACATGATCTTCTGGCCTACATTAACTTCTTGTGAAAAAGTGTTTATAGCATACTGCCTGGACATAATTGGAGATGCACTGCATGGATCAGCTGCACTAGCAGAGAGAATGGATGAGCTAGTCACATTCAGCAGTTACTGGGCTTATACTATGTGTTCATTAAAGAAGGGTTTGCTTTTGACAGATTTTTATCCTTACGCTTGACTAGCTCTTTTACTTTCCCCCACCTCCGCACTCTTGAAGACAAGGTTAAGAACCTCCAGGCACCTATGCAATACTTTGTAGGTTCAAGTACTTTCAAGATTGTTTGCCAAAAAGTCAAGAGCTATTGCTCACTCTAACCAAAACAAGATCCTAAACAACCCAATCTAACTTAGAAGTTGATTCAACGRCTCCAAGTATGGGGTTGGACCAAATGACTTCCAGACATCTCTTTCAGCTTAACTTTTTCTGTGATTCTACAAGACTGCAGAGGCCACAGAAAGCTAACCCTGTATTAGTTTAAATCTTTGTAACGCTCACGGCAGAAACTGACTTCTTGTATCAAGTGGGCAGAAGCAATTTCCTTATGTGATTTACAGTTTAAGTATGTAGGTCCTTTAAACCTCCTCTACAAACAGAGGTGCCATGCACTACCCTTATGCAGCCAAACATATACAGAAGCAGAACTGTTAGTAGTCTTCATAAAGCTATAGGTCAAAACTGAGAAACACAACTGAGCAGGAAGAAAAATTCCCAGATGCTGAGTAGGACTCTTGCGTAAGTCAACATACATGTAAATATAACTTATGAAAGCAAGCAGAAGAAATTACTAGACTAACTAGAGGCAAGGAGTCTGCAGGGCACTGTTCTGCAAGGGACACTCAGAAATCAACTTGAGAGCTTAGCTCTCATTCAACCCTGCTGTGTAGGGGTTGGGTTTTGTTGTTTGTGTCCCCCCCCCCCCCATATGCCAAGAATAGCAGCATGGGATTTGCAGACATTGCTTCAACTTTGATCAGAGCCCRGGGCTCCTTCAGCATTCCCGCATGGAGACCTCGTGCCCAACTGCGCATCTCCAGAACACTGGAAGCAGTAACGGCAGCTAACTATTTGTCTTGCCTAGGCTTGCTGAGGAAACAGATGGGTTCACACGAATGCATCTAACAGTCCCTCCATCTCTCAGGGAATGGCAGACCAACGAAATCACTTGTTTTACAAGATTCTCTGAACCCTCTCAGATCTGAATTATTTTCAAAGCCTTCCAAACACTGCCAAATTAAAGCGGTCATTGGAATATTGTAAATATATCTCACTGAAAGTTTTCTATGCCAAACTTTTCTGATACCAAAGTGGAGATAGAGGGAGAGGGATAAGCATAACTTGAAAGAACTGAGTAATACAGCATACAATAGCAAGATGCATAGGGAAGGGTAATGCAACGCATCCCTCTCTCAAATTGAGGGGAAAACAGCTGACCAAGAAGCAAACTATGATTTCTATGAATATCAAATCCAAAATACCTTATAGGAATTTGAGGGGTTCTATGTCAAAAAACAACCAACTTTTTACAGTGTGAATGAAAGACACTTTTTCAAAGCTTAGCCATGGGAAAAGTGGCTGCTCACCCCTGAATAAGCTACATTTGTCCTTACGGGCAGAAGAGGCTTAGCACAGAAGTGAATCAAGTACTGAGCAAGACAGAAATCCTACATATTAAACTTGTCAGAACTTCAGCAGCAAAGGGGAAGCAGTACAGACTTCAGTCAGATTTCTACTTGATTATTTAGAATTTGTCAGAGCAAGCACTAAGATAATGTCACATTTCCTGCATATGATGCCGAAACAAGTACTGTTCAGAACTTCATCTCATCTTCAGTTGGTTGCTCTGATCTTTGGGAGATTTGGAAGCTACTCAGTCTTCCCATTTGCTCTGTCTTTTGGAATAGACATTCAAGACAGACACTACAGCGATACACTGACAGTTGAAAATGCTAATATGACGACTCATTTGAAAGGGATCTCCATCCTATTCTACTGGGTGTGCAAAGGGATATTCACATTGAATATAATATAAGCTTAATGAACTGCAGCTTGCAGTTGGCCCTCAGCTTGAGACACTAGTAACAAACCACCAAGCAAGATCAKGCAAAAAATTGGGGGTGGGGGGAAGGGGTTGAATTTTAACTCACTTCCGCATGTATGACTGTCACCACACCAACATCCTATGCATACATTTTGCCCATCACTGCAGAAGATATAAGTGTCTAGAGATTTCACATAGCCTGTAACACTTGCAGCAGCATGCCAATAAAAGAGTGAGAAACTCGAAGTCTTCAGTCTTCAGTCTGGGGAGGTTTTGTTTTTCTAGAACTTATTGCTTCCAAGGCTGTAGGGGGTTGATCCAGAATGCCATGAGTTAAAGGTGAAGTTTAGTGCTTTACTGAATTAAAAAAAAAAACAAAAAACAAAAAACAAAACAAAAACAAAGATGACTTCATAAAACACTAAACACTTTTTGATGTTTTGAGCACCAAGTTCAGATGAGAGGTTATTTGCTTGCCTTGGGGGGCAAAGCACTAATGTTACGGCAACAAGGAAAACCTGTCCACTCAGTGTTCCAGGAAGGAATATTTTACAGTCCAGCTCCCATGAGCATGGCAGTACAACAGAGCTACAGATTGGAGGGCTAAGACACATTGCTTATTCAAGTATTTTCTTGTTTTAGTGATATAATATTTTATGGAGCTGAATAAGAACTCTTTCAAAGCCCACCACCTTCCCAACCACAGAGCTTTCAGGTATTAAAAGTAATATTAGCCTTTTCTGTTCACACTATCCAACTGCTAGTAACCTTACTCAAAGCACTTGTTTGAGGCAGCTCACAAAACGAACAGTCTTGCATAATACACAGTTCATTCATACTGCTGAATTTCTGGCTCTCCAGGAGATAGTGGATATTGCCTAGCATATAACCATTTCACTGCTCTTAAACTGCTTTCTATATTTTACTAATGCAACCAAATTCAGCTGTCAAGTGTTTCTTGGTGGAATACACAGATATTGCAACAGCCAAGTTGTTCACACAGCATGTTTTCAGAAATAGGAGAAAGGTTTCTCCTCTTGAGGTGATCTCAGGTCCTGATGTTTCAGTGAGGATAACCGTAGTCAAAGCTCTGAACACAGAAAGAGACTGGATTCAGTCTATCTCAGCTAAAGTTCTCATCATCTACTCAATACAACAGATAAGAGAAAGAGTATACTTCTGAAAAGTGTTTTAAGTTTCCTTAACATATAGATACATGCCAACATCTGGTTATTTCATATGCCCCTACAATATAATTACCGATGTTTGAGCTTTGGAACTTGTAAGTCTAATGTAGAACACAGTTATCTTCACATTTGGTATATAACATATGGTGGTTATGAAGGGTAAACTAGAACAACAGCACCTTTATTATGCATACTGGGCAGAGTCTGCATTAATGGACACTGTCAAACAAAAGTTAGTGGAACATAATAATATAATGGGGTCTATTTTTGGAGGGATATCTGGTGTCATCCTGAAAGAACAATTGTAGTTTAAACAACAAAAAAAATTGCATGTCCCGATTTTGCACCTTGCTATTGTGTAGACATTTTGAGTATTCTGTTGTCTCAGCTGCACTATAAGCTGCAATACAAGTGAGTTTCTTTCAACAAATCCACATTTTAAGGCAATTTTGCTTTCATGACATATACAGTTACCAGAAGATCTATTTTAGTAGTCAGATATTAATCAGATCAACCAACTAGAGGTTTTGATGGACAATACTATCTAATTTCTTTCAGAGCCCAAGAGAAAGACAAAACTCATATTACAAGCAAGTTGAACAGAAAGAAATTTTTTCATTATAGGACAAAATTTCTCAAGTTAAAACCTCCTACCCATCCAAAGACAGAAAAATACCCAATCTACTTTTAAGGAAGTTACAGGAGCTGAGTTCACTGAGAACCTTTAAATTTTGAGTTTCCATCTTCAGAAAAACTACTCTAATAACCTTAAAGCTGTATGTCCAAGATACAACATGAAAGCATGGTGAAAGTCACCAAAAAACAACAAAAAAGTGAGCTAATCTGAAACTATATCTGTGCCTCCAATATCCAATGTGCAGGCCAGAGCAGATAAGTCTTTCTTCAAAATAAGAAGGGAGGGATAAGAATGGGCATTTGCTTCCAGCTGCAAGTTCAATTTAGAAAACCTTCATACCATAAAAATTATGCAAATTTATTGTCATGCTTTTGTGAAAAATTTGGATTTGCTGACTCTTTTGACCAAGGGTCACTGTTACCATGTCTTTTTTTAGGCTAGAGCACCAGTTCTTAGAGTCAGTTTTGCTGCAGATACACCATTGGTCAACTTCCGCAAGGTTGCACGCAAGAGAGGAAGCATTTCTAAAGATGCTTGTACAGAGACTTCTGCCCCTTGCTTACTTGCATATGAACAGGTCAACCATTCACCGAAGCGCCTGCTTACTGATCCATAAAGTAAACCCTTACTTTTAACACATATGCACAAATCCCTCCATCTCTATCATTTCTAACTAGAACAAGGGTTGCACAGTGAGTTGTCATACTAACAGAACAACTGTTTTTCTTCGAGAGGATGTACTGGATCACTAAGTATTGTGTGGTTTTTGTATCGCTACTTTAATGTTGGGCAATCTGATGTTGCTTGAATTTGTCAGCAATGGAATTGCCTTACTTCCTTAGAAGGTGCCTTCAGAATCATTTGGTATCATTCTGCAAGTCTTGTGGATTATGATCCTCCTACAATGAAACCAAGTCCTGAATTTTAATAGAGAAAAATATCAAAATAATTAGAATCCTCTTGTCCATCCAGCAGCCAGCCTGAGAAGACGCTTAACATATTGAGGTAAAAGATAAAGTTTGTGGGTTTTTTAACCCATTATTCTAGAAGAGCATATTCAGAGGGTGAAAAAAATTCACTTAATTATTCTTAGAGACAACATGAACAAAAAGCCACCCTTCCAGGAAAAAGAGAGGGGACATGTTGAGAACCCCGACACTTCATCCTAACAATTTGTCTGGCATCTCAGTTTTTGCACTGTAACCAAGCACAGCATTAGTATTGGTGAGTCAAGCTCAATAAAGTTTAAAAGATATAGGAGATATCTAGCCCAGAATTTCATGCTTTATTAGACTGTGCCATATGAAACCAAGTACATTTATTAGAAGGTATTACTAAATGATTGGTCAGACTAAGAGCAGATTTTTCCTCTACTTAGTCAGTTCCCCACCTTAAATACATCTCCCAGTCCAGAAAGTAAGTTGTGAATCATAAGGGCTTACCAAGGAGAAAAGAACAAATTAGTGATGTACAGACAGACAAGAAAAATGGCTCATGGCTGCAGGAAATCATCCATTTTTTCCTTTAAAAGGAAAATATCTGTAGCACATAGGAAGGTGCACAATAGTAGAGCTACAGTTCTCCAGAACACTCCGTGCAAGATTCTCCAACACAGACTTCATGTCCAATCYAGGCTTTCCAGCATTCACACTCCATTACACTGCTGAAGTCAGTATTCCTCCAAGACACAAACAAGTTGACCAACAGTCCTATAAACTTGCAAGAGAGTATAGATCAGTCTGGACCATGCGTACCATGCCATTCTGATTCACTAACTTCAGTCATCCTCTTACCAATCCTTTCTAGTCCTGCACAGAGCGTTGCTGCTGGCAGAGAAAGGAGGCTGTGTCTCCCCCCGTCTGCCAATCGGTTCTTGCCTAATCACACACTTCTCTGCAGAGCTGATCAGATTCAGAGCTTTTTCATTCTTTCCTCCTTTAGGGGCACTTCTGTGCTTTGGTCTGTAGCTATTAGTCAACTAGTAATGGCCAACAGGAGAGAAGTCTGGTATTGCCAAATACTCCTATTTCTTAGCCCAGAAACGGGTTGAGAACAGAATATCTTTTTTTTTTTTGAACAAGTCATACCATTAAAAAAACCTTCAAAGAGGGTTTCCTCCACATTTTAATACAAGTTCAAAAAGCTACTCTACATAGGTCAGAAATTTCTGACTACCTCACTACTCCATTGGGGGATTACACATTCACAAAAGCGAACGTATCATTTCATAGCTGCACAGGAAGGAATTAGCATTAGATCACCTTCCCCATTATTACCACCATAATTATTTCTTTCAAATATAAGGCCCAATCTTCTGCAAGTTCAGTTTTTTAAATTTGCAGACAGTTGCAGCTGATCCTGTAGTTTTATCATCACCAAGCCTGCCAATGACTGTCTCTTTTCCTACATCACTGCCAAATATTTGCAGCACAGTCTATTAAGCATTACAGTAAGCGTCAGCATTAGCTATTGGAGTCAGAAGGGTGGGTTTTTGCCCACGACTTCCAGAACAGTTGAGTGTTCCACCTAGAAAGCAGCCACAGAAGTGCTAGGAAGAGGTTTACCCCAAAAGGTAGCTTTCCACAAATTTGGAAGACTTGATCCTGCTTTAGAAGTTTCAGATGGGATAAAAACAAACTCCTTTGATGCAGTATTATTGGCTGCACTATGCAAACTCCTGCTATTCTCAAACATCCCTCGGGAAGAGCAAGCAATTAACTGGCTGCTTACTAGTGCTCTTCATTTACATCAGTTAATTGCCCTGGATTACTCCTGGGTAGGGAGGGATTTCCTCTCTTCCAGCAGTGTGTCTGCAACAGCAGAGAGCCTCCTCAGAGGGCGACGCTGATTTCTAGTATAATCATTTAGCAGGCATACACTCAAGACACCTGGGAGGGTGGGGGGAAGCTTTACAGCGCTGAGAGATCTTGGATCCCTTCTCAAGCAGACCCCTTTGTAGTCCTCAGCACAGTGATTAAGCACAGATAACAACAGCTTTATTGTGCAAATTCAGGGAGGCCCTCTTGCCGCACAGAAGAAAGAAAAAAAAAAAAGCCAAATAAGGCTGAGCTGTACTAAGCCAGGAAAGAGTCCAGGAGATGACGTCATCATTAGAGGAAGCTTTTAGTCAGTTTCCTTTATAAGCTGGAGCTGGGCCAGAGCTACCTCTCCCAGACAAGTCTCTGAAGAGTGTCAGTTGGTCCGAGAGGACTGGCAGAGCCCAGCAACTCAAGAAGGGTCCCGCCCCGTCCTGTCCCCCCTCACCCCCAACTCCACAGCAAGCTGAGACAGAGAAGGTCTTCAAGTCACCAGGTTTCAGTTCACCAGCGGTCTCGCATGTGGCTGCCTAGGGACTTCAGAGCGCTCTGCACAAGAGGATCTCACTTCACACCAGACATTACACGCAAAACAACTGAGACAAGCTTCCTCTAGGGGCAGCGATGCCATTTCCTGTCAGAAAAGGGAGTCCATATTAAGACATCTTACGAAGCATCCCAGCTAGAGAAGCAAGAAGCGTAATCAGGCTTCAAAGGTGAGTAATCAGAAGAGGCAGAGTCACCACAAGGAAAGCACTGCAGTTCCTTGCAGGTCCAAAAAAAGAACTGCCTGGTGTTGTTAGGGGGACAGGATATTTGCAAGGAGTGACTGATGACCAGTCCCAGAAATTAGGCACTATTTTCCCCACAGAACTCTAACAGTAGAAGTAAGAGATCTAAAGCTTTCCTCAGGCTTCGCTTATTATGTGTACCTCATCAAGCTAGCTCATCTGCCTCAAGCAACGAATCAAGAGGTCAAAAACAAAAAAAGGACTTAACATATTCAATTTTATGGAACCCCTGGTACAATAAATACTCTTAGCCCTAATAATCTGTCATGTTAAGAAGTTTAAGAACTGGATCATGACTGCCAATTCACTTCAGGTGCTCAGAATAGTTCTTGCTCACTGCAATTTGAGGCCACTATAACTAATGCTTTGCACAACACTGCTAATTTGGTACAAGGCTTTCGGTAAGACAGGGTAGGAAAAGCAAGGTTAATGCATTGAATGAAAAATTTGTTTCTAAAGTAAATAAAAATCATTTGCTTGAATCTTTTACACCTACCACAAACCTAAAACTATGTGCTTGCTTTGAGTGTTAAAAGTGGTTAGCAATCCCACCTACCCTACCATGCAGTTCTAGTATTTGGGGTTTATTGCCAGTAAGGTAACTTTTCCAGTTGACTATAGAGTGAGCTTTTTCCCAAGCACAACTGGTCAAGGAACATTCCTAAGAATCAGGACAGACTTTATGACTGCTCCTCAGCTAGAGATGTCATTCCCAATAGCAGACAGACTTGTATATTACACTTTCAGGAAGCGTGATCTGACTGCATGTGTTTTTAAATATGAATCTGCACTGACTTGACTCTAAACCTACCTTAATTGACTTACAGTGTCAAACTGGGTGCCATTATGTAGTTTAAAGAGCAACAGAAACAAACTTATCTGTTTCTCAGCTACTTCAGTAAGGTTACAAGTTTTTATAAAGTTTTCCTGCATATTTCTCTTGAAAGTAAACACTGTCTCATTACCATTATGTAAAAAGTGAACACTAAGTTCATCAGTGGTATTCTTTTAACTCCTGATTTAACTTCAACAAAGAAAGCCCACAAGTACCAAACAGAAGTTTTTGCTCACTGTCACCAGGATTCATCCACACAAGAGGCAAAACCCTGTTATTCTTGCAGCATCTAGGAACCAAGCTGATGAACGCAATACAAGCTAGGGCATAAAGGCTTCTCCTGGTTTGTAACATCCTATGTCAGGTAAAAAGCTACAGATAATTCACGGTATGCCAGTCCAGTAGTTTACCTGCATCCACAGTACTTTCAGCATGTTCTAGTGATCGTTGCTTCTGAAGTACAAAGTCACATGAAATTCCCAGAGCTGGGCACAACAGATTTCTTGATAAAGCAAGCTCTGAGAGCTTTCAATCACACCTTTTTATTGCAAATCAATATATGTGATAATGTTAGAAGAAAGATGTAAGAGATTGAGTTTGCCTCACAAGCTAGCACTCATGTCAGACCAAAGCCCACCTAACTTTGATCAGTGCTGCCAAGCTTCCCAAGTTATACTGAGGAAGGGAGAGAAAACATCTGAGGTAAGACAGAAGGTGTCTGGAATGCTTCTGCTGTTCCTTCATAGCACAACAGGATCCCAATCCAAGACACCAGAAGTAAAGAGTCCATCCCTTACAAGTCATGGTTCCCATCACTGTCCACCCCAGTCTTTCAAGTCCTCTACAAACTCCACAAGAAGAAAGGATCACCCAAACATTTAAGCAGAATGCTACACAGTTACCGTCCTGTTGCAGGGTTTGGTAGCAAGTTGCTATAGATCAAGAAACTAGTTATACAAAGGATTCTCATGGTATCTGCCTGGGTCTCTGTTACCTTCCTTCTAGCAAGATCCATGCAGTTCCGAAGAACAGAGGAAAATATGTTTCAAGACAATTGCAGTCCAACTGGGAATTAGGACCATCCGTTTAAGCTACAGACAAGGTCTTTGAAGGTCCTAATGGCTAACTGCTATACTGAATTTTTGAAAATATAAAGGGAAAAGGCAACAGCAGAAAAGGAAGGAAGATTAAAATAAGAATAAACTAGTATAAGAGAGTTGAGACCTATGAATCTCACTAATTTTTGCTGCAGACTCCATACTTTGTCCAAGCTGATTTTTTCTGCAGTAATACTTTGCCCTAGAAACCTGGAGACTGCTATGCTGAACATCTAGAGAAACACTTAATTCTGCTAATACAATACGGGGAGTCCAAACTTGATTATGCCCTAGTTTGAAGCTTGCTGTATTCAAAAGATTAGGTCTGATTAAACCCATTTCTCTACAATGAGCAAGGACTACATTACCTAAAACAGAACTACTCGAGTCCTAGCAATAGGACATCTAAGAGAATTGAATGTACACTTCATAAGTGTCAGATTCTCACATCTCAAGTGCTCAGTGGCATATCCATTCCTTTAGCCGCTAAGCCAATATATTCACATACAAAAGTTAGTAAATCCTGATATAGAAAGGCTGCTTTTTCTATTAGCTAAAAATACAAGAAAATATCAGCTCATTAAACAGATATGATTGGTACAAAAAGGTCACTTTCCCTCCCACTCCTCCTCCCCACCAGCTAAACTTTTCTTTTGGGGGGAGGGGGTAATAAATTCAAGCAATTAACTATGAGCTTGGACCAGCTGCAGCATGGCAGCTCATTCACTTCTATCAGGATTTGGAAGGGAGCGTGGCTTCCAGCTCTACCATGCCTGAAACGGCTCAAGGGAGTGACCGAGCACCAGCCAGCGGGTGCAAGATTGAGCCTACTCATGGCCAATAAACAGACTTCTCACAGTCGGAGCAGAGATTTCTCAGAGTTTGACAATGGCTTGCAGGAGGCATTTTAACACTCAAGCTAACTTCCATCCCTCTGCACTACAAGGGGGGAGGGGGGAATTATATGTCCCTTCACGTGCGCTTTAGCTGCTTATATCTTGCAGACTTCTTGGAACAAAAAAAAAAAGTTATAAACAGGAGTTGGTTGCTTACCTATAACAGCACCCTAGATAAAATAATGAAGCTGAATGGATCTTTCCTGTGGAGAGTGGCAGGATCTGTGGGCCTGTTCATGATGGATTTTCTACATAGCCTCCAGCAACCAAACCCCCATGCCTCAGTCACAACTGTGCAGAGACGTGCTTTACAACAGCAAGTCGTGCCACTAGTTCAAAGGTTACCAGAGTTAATCTTGGATTTCTATTAATAGTGCACCAAAGCATAGTGCCACTTTGACCAAATCTCATACAGCAAACCAGCAATCTCTAGCTAGATGCGTTAACATTTAGCCTGGTTTAATGAAGAGTAGAGACTCAGAACTCAACACGTTTTGCTGCTCAGACCACGCAGCACCCGCAGCAGCATGTTCTGTGAGCTTGGTGAGATGAATGATAAGAGCTACCAAACACTTCAGACAAATGTTTTTCCTGCCCAGCCAGAATTGTTCCCTGGAACATTTCCTCCATCTGTCTTCTTCACAATGGATTTATTTTTGTGATGAAGTCCACATATAGCCACATCTAACTACTCAAGTTTCACCCATATTTGACCCTGGTTAAGGAAAGTCACTTGCATTTTACTGTTAATTAAGTAGCTATTAACAAATCTTAAGCTAGCACACTGGTGGTCATGTTTCTTTTACAGAGAGAACTGATTACACAGTTATGCCAGCACTTCCTGTTCCTGCAAACCACAGCTCAAGAAGTAGCATTTAAGACATTATTTCAGTTGAATCTGCAATTAGAGCAGATGAGACAGGAAACTGAAGGCTACTGGCTTTTATAACAAAAGGCCTGCAGCTCTGTACTTCAGTAGACACAGACATCTGAATAGCTTTCTGCAGGGTCCAGAGTATATGATACACAGCGTCACAGCAAGCACTCCAACTTCTTTATCTGCTCCAGGTCTGAAAGCTCCGAAAGCAGAACTGCTCTGTAAGAAGGATAAAGCAGGAGACTGAACGCAGGAATCCAGCCCAGGGTGTGCCTCCGGATTCAGAGGCTACAATGAGCACCTTGTAATACAGTGTCATAACGCCTGGACTCGGCCTGTTCGCAGGGGAACCCTGCCCAGCACGGCTCTCTGCAATGTGTTCAGGATTTTTTGGCTGATTCACACTAAAAGCAGTCACTCATCACAGCTGCACGCTCTTCTCTGGCTAAAAGGTCTCAGTGGCAGTTTACACAGAAGTCCCCTCATCCCACTTCCATTGTTTTTATTGAACTTTTGCTTTTTTTAGGAAGAGATAACTCTTCACTAATCATTACTGATGTTTGAAAAGACCGCCTTTTTTAAAGCTTTAGAAAATGTTGTCTTCTTAAAGGTTAAGAGTAACTTGGGGTTAATATCCTTTAAGATGTTGAGGTTTTAACACACACACACACACACACACACACACACACAAAAACCTAGCTATTGTCTCAGAGAGCTGGCACTTAAGACAGCAGGAAAAGCAGAAGTCAGTCAAGCAGGCACTTACTATCTATTATAAAGTGATAAAGTTAAACTATCTCAAAAAAAAAATCAGGGTGGATTCCATTTCAGCTTCCAGTTGTAA
Organism: Apteryx rowi; assembly: GCF_003343035.1. Lineage (NCBI taxonomy): Eukaryota > Metazoa > Chordata > Aves > Apterygiformes > Apterygidae > Apteryx > Apteryx rowi. Next base: position 4,969,076 of record NW_020448752.1, read on the forward strand.
GGCTTTTTTTTTCTTTTTTTTTTTCTTTTTTTTTTTTTAAGTGTAAACTACAGATTCATAGTTTACATGTTAGATGTTCTTAAGCCATTTTGGATCATTCTTAGTGAGGAAATATCCAGAGCCTTCCAGCCTGCTCCTTCCTGTTTTATCAATGAAGGGCAAGGACCAATTCTTTGACTCCAACCAGGAGAGATTAAAATGGAAAAACCCACGCTCCTTATTAGTCATTAAACTCCTGCTATGAGAGGGAGAGTCAAGTACAGACTTGACAAGACTTTCTGAAGTACCAAGATCTCTCCAGCCAAGAAATACTTTGAGTCAAGCTGGGACAAGGCTCCCTAGCAACTCATAATTAGTCTGAGTTGCGAAAACCCCAAACCTGTGTTCTTTTCAGAGCACATGAGAGGTTGCCATACAATTAATTAATTCCCACCATGCTCTAAAAAGCTTTATCCAACATGCTTTTTAAAACGCTTCCTTAAGATCAGCGCGCATCAACAAGTTCAGGAGCACAGAGGCAAGCAGGATAGAAGAAGGTGCTGGTGCTGCAGGGACGAGGGGAAGAGGGCACCCCTTCATCGAGCAGAAGGACGACATTTTAGAGAGGACAGGCAGTTTCTGGAGGGGAGTTGCACAACCGCGCCGTTAGTCAGCACCCCCCGGGCGGGCAGCCGCGGCGGGGCCCTGCCGCCCCCCCGGGCCGGAGCGGGAGCGGACGCGGACTCGGCCCC
>NW_020448752.1:4970695-5097888 GCF_003343035.1 Apteryx rowi
GCTCTCCCGCCCGCCCCGCCGCAAACCCCGCCCCGGGCGGCGGCCGCCCGCCCCGGCCCCGGCCCGGCCCCGCAGCCCCGGCCGCCCTCACCCGGGGCTGGAGCCGCGCAACCCCGGCCCGGCCGCCCTCACCCGGGGCTGGAGCCGCGCAGCCCCGGCCCCGACCCGGCCGCCCTCACCCGGGGTTGGAGCCCCGCGGCCCCGGCCCCGCTCGCAGGGTGCCCCCGAGCCCGTCGCCCCGCTGCTGCCTCGTGGCACCTCGTAGCCGGGCTTCCCCAGCTTCTAAAATTAGCTCCCCAAAAAACAGGAGAAAGCCGTGAACTCTGAAGTTTATTTGCATACCGGGTGCCACTGGGACTTTTGGTCTTTGCTAAAAGTACTATTTTAATGGACTATAAAATATCGTTATTTTTACACTTTTCAAATTGCATTTTCATCGTCATAAAAACAAGATCACAGCACTGGCATGTGATAGATCTTTTTGTCTTTCATTTAGTCTGAATCATGCACGCCTGGGGTGCAGCTCAGCAGTGGAGTAAGTCAACAGTCTCCTGAACTAGGGCTGTCGGATGATCGTGCTTTTATTTACCAGCTGTTTGTAGTGCCTGTTTAGCTAAAAAGGACACATCCTGTTTCAGGCATTTAAAAAGTATCACAGACACAAAAGGGCTGTGGCTTCCCGAAACTTGGCAGGCAAACCACCCTTAATCTTCAGACCTTCTCAGAGGCCACTGACATAATTACATGGTATAAATGAACAATCAAATTCATGGATTAAAATGCTTTGAGGACCAGCTGCAGACCACTCACCAAACCTTCTCGTGCCATCTGTGTTTTGGAACCACTGGGAGCAAATGAAGGTCCAGCATTTTCACAGGGATTTAAAAAAGGCATCTCCTCTCATTTGGTACTTTGAGCATACTGTAAAACGGTGACCCTAGTCCTATTTTCTCCCAAGAATAAATGCCATTCTTTTTAAAGTTAACAAATTGTGTCCAGTAGAAGGAAATGAAATGTTCTCAATAAATTCGTGTCTCTATTTTTAAGGAAAGTAGAAACCTACCTTTTTTTTAAATCATTCTTGAACTTCATTTTCTTGCCAAATCTGCTAAACATTTTCAGATCTTTAAGACATCTTGGTTCAGGGAAAGACCATGCAAGACTAGCTGGACTTCATAACCCACTTCTTCCCTGAAWGTGAATAAATGAAGATTGTGTTAATATGAAAACACAAATTCAGCTATAAAATGGAAAAGGGGCAAGCCAAGATCTACTAGGCAGTTCAGCACAGATTCCTGCTGAGTAAACTGTTTTCTTTCATTTGATTAGAGGATTCTGCTGGGATTAGTGTTAAATGGAGGCGTGTTGGGAATTGACATCAGATTCATAATAATACTTTGTGCATCTTTAAAAAATTGCACTTTATTCAGAGGATCTCAAAGTGCCTTGTAAAGACCCATAATTAAATCCTCACAGTCTGCAGAAAGGAAGTTTCTTTTTTTTACCCCAAGGAATAATATTGCTGTAAAAGCCTATGTAATATAACACAAATAAATTTTAAATTAGAGACTTATAAAATGTGTTGATTTGCTTTGCAGGGTGATGTTTCCTCACCATGCAGCATTATGTGAGAAAGAGAAAATCCAGAATAGTTCTCACCCTATTAAAAAAAAATGCAGTCTGTAAGAGACAGGGCCTTACTTCACCCTAGAGTAAACTGGGAGTAATACTACTGAGAGTAGTAAAATTATATCATTGTGTCCACCTGGAATGAGGTGGGAGCAGGGTCGATAAACTGTTATGTTTGCTTTATCTGTATCTGCAGGTTTCACCTAAACTAGAATCCCTATGCTGTGTCTACACAGGAAAAATAACACCAGTTTAATTGAATTGATGTAAATTGGTGTGACTTGTCTAAACATAAGATCACAGGCTTCCTAAGGGCATATTTTACACAGTTTTTGTCCTTTTCTGATTCATGCTTAAACTGAGTCTTTCTTGGACTGGGCCAAATGAAACTGCTCCATGGAAGGGTTCCCCCTGTTTCTTACAGAAATTTATATGGACAGAAAAGATCCAGAACAATAAGGTACTTGCTCATGACGTTAACAAATGATAGAGGGCACCCACTGTGCCAGGTTTGGACCCTGGAATGTTAAGTGTTAGGGTTTCCACTGAATTCAAGCAGCTCTGTGGGGACTTCTTCATTACAATGCAATAAGAGCATATACGAGGGGAGAGTTCAGTTCCTTGACATTGTATTCCCAAGTTCCTTCATAAAACTGAGGTAAATTTTTGGAGGGTTTAACCACTCTCTTTCACAAAAATGATGAAACTGAAGTCCAGCTATTTCCACGAGGAAATATATTTTCTATTTAAGGAGCCACCATTTAGCATGTAGGGAACTGACTTTTTGCTCATAGTGCTAAGGGCAGGAGCCATGATGCAAAGAAGTCCCATTCCAATGAGACAAGCCGATCCAAAGCAATCACATTTCCACTCGTAGTGTGCCAGGCATTGGCTGTGCGCACAGAAAAGTCACAAACCATACGTCAAACAGGCTACCCTCTGAAGGGGCAAGGCAAAGCAGAGGTTACAGCACGATAGACACTTCTTTCTTATCCCAACCACTTCTCTTGTCCTTCTTCTCTGTTACTCATAGCAATACCAAACAAAATACCATTCATGCCACTTTGAAAGACAAGGGTTCCCTGTGACAGGCACATCAGTCTCCATGCTTTACTTCCTCTCCTACTTCTTCCTTCCTCTTCCTCTTCCCTGTCAAGGGGGAGGACAAGACATCTGAAACGTTCTCCTCTTGGGCTCTCACACCACATTTTATCTTAGGGTGCTCCAGCTACAACGTCATTACGAATTCCTGCTGTGGATGTGCTGCACCAAGATCTCACCTCCCCCACAGACCTCTCCCTCTTTGCCAGCTGCTGAGGAGGGATTGCTTGTAAGCAATGCTGAGCCCTCCCTGCCTGGCCTTGTGTGAGAACAAGCACATCGGTGGATTCCTTGAGAGCCACAGGCAAGGGTTATCTCTCCTCCCCAACTATAGGATGAGATTTAAAGGAGTAAAACTGCCAGCTTACTACAGCTTCTCCCTGGAGGAGGCTGAACAGATTGAATAACATTGCCCAGGACCTCTAAAAATGCTGTTATTTCCAGCTTGCTCAGGGCCTAAATAATATTAAAGTATTTCAGAATTAGATTAGACCAGGATTACATTAAGCATTCTCCTGGGAGGAGGTCTGGTATTTCACTGGGGATTTATTGGCTTAGTTTTGTTTAGATCAAGCCTTTTATAGTATCCTCTTCTAAGCAGAAAAAGCAGGTAAATGATCTGGTCTGAAATAATACTTATTTAACATAAGTGCCTAAAAAAGGCACCATTTCTCCAGCATACAGGGTTTTTTGACTAATATTGGATAACTTGAGCTGCCCTGCCCACAGCTTCAACAGAAGATAGAGAACTTAATTATTCCATCCACAGTGTGACAAACAAACAAACAAACAAGCAAACAAAAAAAAAACAAAGTAAAGGTGTCCCATACTAGAAGGTCTGTTTTAGAAGGCTGGCAGAAATTTAGCTTTGATTCTCATAAGCAAAGGAGTGCACAAAACAAAATTGCTATTACAATGTGAGAACTGCACATTCTCACACGGTAGTCCTAGACTGTTCTGTTTCGAAAATTAGTCAGCCTGGTTATGAACTACTCTTGGAATGGCAGGTCGGCTTTCTTCTCCTGCACAGACAGCTTCCATCTCCTCTTCAGACATTAATGCCTACAAATTCATGGTGAGATACCTTTGACAAAGATCTTGGATCATTTTAGAGTGTTGGATTTTTTTAGAGGTAAAAAGCACATTCCCCACTCCCCCAAATCCAATCACTCTTTCTAAATACCTTGCCTCTTTGAAACCTTCATGCATTGAGAATCAGAGTAATCTTTTGCAGTGATTCACAAACTGGGAGGATGAGGGGAAAAAAGGGGCAGAGCACACCACCCCTAGGGATGCAGGGCATCAAAGGCTGAGGATAATTCCATGCCTGCCCAGCTGCTGGGACAGGGCAGAAGCTGATGGGACCATCAGGTATGTGGCCCCAGTTATCAGATCCCCCTTTCCATCTCAAAGAATGGAGCTCTTTACAGTGTGTGGTCCAGCCCCTGACTAGTCCATTCCCCAGGGCAGGAATACCTGGGACTGTCTGGAAATCTTTTTGGCTCATCCTGGGGGTTCGAGCCTGCCAGATGCTCTGTAAAGCCCCAGTTCCTGGTTCCTTCCTACATATATGTCCCCCACTGCCAAAGAGGCCTGGGGACAGCAACTCAGCAGACACGCTGCATGGCCCATGCCATTCACCTCACCCTGAGGGTCTGGGACATGCTGTGAGGAGTCCTTCAAAACAGAGAAAAGGTGTGCAATGAGCATATGAAAAAAAGATTAAGAACCATACATCCACTAGAATTGCCTCTTCTTCAGATTTTCTTTCTACGTACCATATGGGAGCAAATGCTTGTATGTTGCTTGCTTTCTACACTTTGCACTACTTACAATAAGGAAAGAGAAAGGAAATCTAATGGATACCCTGGGACCTGACTCCAAACTTTTACAGCCTAAATAACAGATAAAATAACTAGCAAGGACAAAACAATGAATAGAAATATATTTTGCTAGTTTGGGTGAAAGGTACGAATGAAGAACGTGCTCCAAAGTCTATGTAGAATTAGAACAGTGTGAGCTTTGGAAACTGATACTGCCTTCTCCTCAGAGCACAGAGCTGTCAATAAGTCTCCCAGGTCTGCTCCATCTCAAACTAACCAAAAGAGATGATTCCTCTGAGTGAGGGGGTGGAATCAAGTTAGGGCTATCAGTTTTAGGAAAGATATCTAAAAAGTAGTTTCAATGATATTTAGTGTGATAGGTTTGATGGTGTGACATGTATCCAAAAGGAAATATGCTTACTCACATGTACTTCTCAGAGGCCATTAAGCATTTACAGAAGTCACCATCAACAAGAAGCATGCTGGGAGCAGGGAGCTAGACGTAAAATACTGCATTATGCACAGCCCTGAGGTTGTCCACAAAAGTCCCTGGGAGACCCACCAGAGCTGTCTAGACCAGCAAAGCCTCACCATAAGCAAACCATGGTCAAAAAAAACAATTAAAGCTCCAAGATCTAACAGTTCTCCGTCGCTCTTCTTCTTCCACCTCAATTTCTGAACAGGACAATCCAAAGCTTTGTAGGCATAAAATCTTAGCAAACCTTTTATTCAATAGGACTCAGGCCAGCAAGGGCTTATGCGCAGCACTGACAGGCTTTGCTGTAGAAAGTGGGGCAATATGGAGTCTTCGGCAATGACCTTCACAGCTGCAGTGCCCCAGAGAAACAGGCTCTTTGGAGTTTTCTCCTCCCTCCCTCACAGATGCTTAGTGTAGGGCCAAGATGATGGTGCTAGTGCAATGACCATGTAGGGCCACTGCCTTTCTGACTCAGAGACTGGGAACTCAGAGATTGCAGTGAAGGCCACCGGGCGTTTCCATCTGTGCCTCCCAGAGAATGTGGGTGCTCAGTCCAACCACTAAGGCTGAGTACCAGATGCCTCTCATGCTGGTAAGTACTGAATAAGAATGCATTTATTTACACTGGAGATTTCTGAAGGCTTTAAAATGTAGCAATTGGAGGAGTAATTGTGTACAGAATCAGTCTGAGATGGTGAAAAAGGGCCATAGAAGGACCAAACTGAGAGCTGCAGAATAGGAACCAGGGAGAAGCCAGTTCTGAGAGGGCTTTTCACCATCAGTATAGTTTGGCTGTTTAAAGTGAAACCACTCTCAAGGGCATGTGAATCACCAGCATCCGCAGAGACATCACAGCAGCAGTCTCTAGCTGCAAACAGAGCCTGCTCATGACTGGAGAAAGCAGAGTCATGCCCGTGCTGCTGTGACACCCGGGCAGGGTGTGTGATTGTTGCTGTTCACCCACAAAGGTTTCAGTCCATGGGAAATTTGATGGATACAGGCAGGACTCTTTGTGTTTAATTCATGGGGTGACAAAGCAAGAGATCTGTCATTAAGGAGGAAGGAAGCATAGCAAAATGTATGAATCCTTTATCCTGCACCTCCAGGGGAATCAACAGAATTACATCACAGATGAGTTTGACCCAGTGAGCATAATGCATTGACAGCAAATTATTTTGGCAACTGGTGCCAATTTTATTAGAAATATCAGAGTTCTTGGTACTAGTGCCAGTAGTTTGCCAGACTTGGCTCAGGGGAAGAATCTTACTGAGTATGACCAGAGACTGACAGTAGGTTGGTTCTCGAGGATGAGACAGGCTCACCCAGTGCAAGGTTACGTGTATGAAACTCTTTGCTGATCCTTCTCTAGGTGTGCAACAATTTCTGTGACAAAATGTCAATGATCTTTGTACATCTACCCACAGTAGTTGTCACAGATATTTGTGTACCCTTTGCCCCACCAGTCTGCTGATCTATAGTGACACTTCCCCCCCCCCCAAAAAAAAAAAGAAAAAAAGAAAAGAGTCAGTTTAACTTCAAATTTGTCACCATCAGGTGAGGGATCTCAAAGAGGCACTATTTACTTTTTCTTCCTCCTCATGCAAATCCTGCCCCCTTCCAGTTCTTCATTATGCAGGACTTACTTCTGGGTGGTCATTCAAAATATCCTCTTGGGCTGCTGTGTTTGCAGCCCACAGACCTCACAACAGGAGTCCAGTCCTCCAGAGCTATACTGTTTGCCTTCACACCAGGACTGGATCCTCACCACCAAGTGGTTATCCATTTCTTAACCTTTTCAAGGGCTTGAGGAAGTCCTGAATTCATTTCCCTTTTAGTGATGGGTAAAACAATGACCTGTCATTTGTGTTAGTTGCAAGAGCTGCAAACTCAGGTTTAGAGAGAAGCCCACAGAAAGACAAATATTTCCCATTTCTCTTTGCCTTTTATAAACTCCTCCTCTTGCCTGTCTCCTCTTCACAGACATACACACACACTCACACAGACACACACACACGTTTAGCTATGCAGAGTAATTTATAAGATTAGACTGAATCTGGTTTTAATGCCAGCCAGGAACCCGATACACAGAGGTGAGCAAATCGCCAAGCATCTTCCTCCCAGAAGGCTCCTGGAGGAGTTGAAATGGATCTAACTGAGCACAAGTGCCCAGTGGTGCACAAGCCGTATTTGATGCTGGTGCAAGGAAAAAAAGATCATTTGGCTCAGCATAGTTCAGAGTCCCACTTTCACTGTCTTTTGCTCTTGGCATCATACTGACTATTAGCAGTTACTGATAATTGTTTTTGAAGCGTAGAGACTGCTACTGATCAAGTAAATAGCAAAGCAATTATGTTGAGATGGCAGCAAAATGGACTTTGCCTTGGAGTTGACGACTGTTCCAAAAACATGTTATGAAAGAGGCAATATAAGCTATTCATTCCCATCCCTCTATTTTTTCCAATGAAATAAACTTCTGGATTCTGGTATTCTCCTAAACCTCCTTAAAAATTTCCCTGGGCATTGTAGCAGCACCCGTGAAAACATCTTCAAAAACATACCAAGGAGACTCTCTCATGACTAAGCCATTCTGTGTTGTTGTAGAAAGCAAAGAAGAAAAGAATGGGTGCAAGAGGAAATGAAGAGCCTGTTTTATGGGAGTAGAAAGAAGCAAACAGGAAAATGAGAGCTCTTCAGGGACAGCAGTAACAAACCTCATTTCTTCAGAAGCCCTGAGCCTGCCACCAACACAGGAACTGCTACACTGTTCAAACACCACAACTTTCTTTTTCTTATAGCTATATCTGATCAGTTTGCCTCTCCCTGAGCAAAGTAAAAGAAGCTGGGGCCCAAGGCACTGAAAATCCACAGCACCCAGCCCAAGAAAAGTTAGGCTGTTAAAGTACTGTTCCACAGATTAGGGACAGCAACTAGAAAATAGCTCTCCTCGGTCATATGAGATGTGCCAACGGCTGATTGGATGATTTTGTTCTTTTTCATTAGCCCAGCTATAAAACTGATATAATAATATTGGTCATCTTAGAAGGGGCTCACAAAGTTGTCACCTTCAATTTTCAGGCAACAGTGCAGATTTTATACTTTATGCTAATTACTTAGAAAAAAATGTTTATATATAATGTCAACATTCTTAATTTAAAATAATTGTTTACTGGATATTTTTTGAAGCTGTTAGTGCAAAGGGTTTATTTTTGAAGTCCCTTGAGATTGTATAGCTCAAACACTTCAGAGCATTGCTAACAGCAAGAACCAGAGAGGCAAACAGCAGGAYGAGAACAACAGCTGTCCAAGCTCTATGATGCATAAAAAGGGGACATGCTGCACAAGAGTCTGATCCAAATCCCATCAACTGCAAATTTGCCTTCAGTAGGAGTTGGCCACAAGAGATGCAGTCTCACTCTCCACATCCTAATGCTTTGTATCATCATGCACAGCAATGGGTCTAAAATGTGCCCCCACATTTGGAAAGTCTCTGTGATCGTGCTGCACGGCTGTCAAACACAGCTGGAAAATCAGTCATGTGTCTGACCCATTCCCTCTACACAGGTGCAATACAGCCATACCACTGTAGGGCAGGAGTTGAATGTCTCAGTATTAGAGCACAGCACCACTTGTGCATCCTGCTCATCATAGAAAAGCAGGTGATGCAGCTTGTCGGCCTGAAAACTTGTTAGCTTAACTGAGGGATTCAAAATGAAATCAGAGCGAGAGAGGAACAGACTCTGGCATTGCTCCTGCCTGAGCTCACCAGTAGCCCCAAGGGCAGCAGGACATGGTCCCTGTGCTGTGCGAGCATGTGTGTTCATGGGTGAGAGCACGTGTGAGAGAGCAAGTGGCAGAGGAGGAGCCTCCTGCAGCCAGGACAACAGTTTTAACATACCATTAAATAAGCCGTTGCCCTTATTGCACCAGCTTTCAGCCCAAAATTGCAGCTTGCTGAAGTCTGGGACTATGTTAAACTCTTAGTACAAAACAGCCCTTGGACTCCTAAACAGTTCTCCCTGCTGCTTGTTGCCTTTGGGTTCAGAGCAGTTAGTGCCCTGGGACAGCAGCATCTTACACCCACAGTCTGCTCCATGACCCCTTTTTATGAACTAAACCTCACGTCTCCAGGACGCTGCTTGCTGCCTTCTCACAYCCACAGGGAGGCCCACACAACTGTCCCATCACTTCAATATTCCCAGCATAAACCCATCTCCCCTCTGCATTTTTAAGCAAAGTAAAGAGCCCACTGTGGGAGAGGGAACAGAATTATTCCTCCAGAATCCTCTGTCATAAGAGGAATTTGCCTATGTGGCAGCAGCAGCCCCTGAACCGGCCATGTGCTACCCCAGAAGTTCTGCCTCTGATGTGGTTGGTGGTTTGGGCTGCAGTGCATTCAGCTGCAGGCCGACATGGTTTTCAAGCTGTAGCTGGGTTAAGAAGTTTTCGCCTCCCGCCCCCATCATCACCACCTCTGCCTCGCCTGGAAATTAGCAGCTCCTCAGCCCCCAAAACTGTGCAAGTAGGCTGCATCTGCATTAGCTTTTTAGTTCATACCACAAGTGTTTTTCAAGTGAATTTCCTCTTCGCTGCTCTTTGTTTCCCATCATGGTACAGACTCAGAACTGTTGAACTGAATTCCTCTTGGATGAAAACAAACCAGAAGATGTGCTCCAGCAATGCATCTAATGTGCTCCAGCCATCAGCAAGCATTTGGTACATAGGACCAGACCAGAGCAAGTTCAAAATAAGCTTCCCCTGAGGCACATTCAGTGTAGATGTCAAATATTCAGCACCAGTTGTTTTGGAGGACAGTCTCAAATACAGCCAGAAGAGCACATTCAGCATCAGGCCAGCTGAGCCCTCCCTGGGGACCAGGCTAGCCCACTGGTGCACTGACTGCAGTTCTGAAGTTGTATCCTAAATTCTCCTTCTCCCCTCTGCAATATGTCACCAGCTCATCCATGGACTCGGGCTTCACTGACTGAGGTTAAACTCCCTGAACACATGTGCATGTCCCCAGTGGTCTTATCCTCCAAATAGTCCCTGCTCCCTCTCCTCATTTCTCCCTGACCTGTGATTTGAATCAGCTGTGTGTGTCTCACACAAGAGCAGCTGCTCCTGATTTAACTTATCTCCTGCCCTGCAGGGCTCCAGCACGACTCCAGGGCTCCAGCTAACGCTGAGCAGGAGTGTAGTGGGGAGGGAGCGCTCCGTCTCTCCACTAATGTTAAATCAGTTTTCACTGCTGTATTGAAACTTTGTCAAGCAAAGGAATGCACTGGAACACAGGGCTCAGACAGCTGTAAGGAGGGGAAAGAAAACCAGCCCATGTTTCCAGGTAGTGGCATATAATGTGGAAGATGATTTCAGCACTGTTTCAGACAAACCACACTTTACTGGTTCTTTCCATCTAGTCTTGGCTCCATTCATTTTCTCTGAGACTTGGATCTATTTTTGGAAGCCTTAAAAATATCCAGGGAGTTGCCAACCATTTTTATTCCAATACAGAAACGTTGTATGTATACTGAAGACTTTACTGTTGGCCTCTGCTCAGATTGCAGGTTTTTTCCAGGTGAACGCCAAACCTTGACCCATGACTATGTTGTCCAGGTAGGTACTGCAGCTGTTTCTGGGCTAGGACAGTGAGTAGACGCAAAAAAGCCCAGAGCATTATTGTGCAGGAGATGCCTAGAGCTGGAGTGTGATCTGGGAATGTTCATGCTACCTCTCCCTCCAAGCTGATTCACTCACAAGGGAAGGGAACTCCCTCCCGCCCCGTTAACACTACACGGTGTGCTTTGCAGTCGGGTTTCATGACGGAGGGACATGCTTCACTGGGCAGCCCTTCCTTCCCCACACACTCTGCATCCAGCTCTTCTTGTCCCCACAGCTAACCACGATCCTGCGTCACATAGCCCCCAATAGCCTCAGCCATAACAGATGACAACGTTTATTTTTCCTAGGTTTTTACTAAACATCCCCCTCCTCCTGCTATGGCATCTCAAATCCTAAAATGCAGAGCAGTAAGGCATTTAAGGCATTTGTTCCAGGAGAGTCAGCAGATTATAAAAAAGAATAATGGATAGACGGACAGGCAGACAGATGGATAGATTCTGTTTTCTTTACAGCTCTAGCTGTTCTCTGTCCCAGAGGTGTCTGCCATTCAGCAATACACACAGACAAGTAGACACTCAGTCCCAATTTCCTCAGTCCCAGGTGCCTGTTTTCTCACAGAATTTATCTATTCTCATYGGGAACACACACTTTCACTTTTAAAGCACAGCTATAACTTTTTTTTCCCTTTATCTTACTTTTTCTTTTTGTCTCACTCAACTCATTTATGGGTTTGGGGGGGTTCTTTGTTTGTTTGTTTTTAAGAAAAAAGTCCACTGGGTTAAAATGACAAGGAAAAAACTCCCAATGTCAAAGCTATTTTTTCAAACCCAAACTCATATTTTGAGAAGATCCCCAAGACCAAGAGCCTCCAGAAACCTCCATCCTCAGCAGTCCTGGGGGTAGAGAGGATTAGCTTGCTGATGTTTGCACAGTGCTTTGAAAACACAAAAGCTCTCTGGGTAATTCTCTCTTAGAAACCACACAGCCATAAAGATACCAAAGTCCCTCGCAGTGAAAGGCTCCTGGGCAGCTTAAGATAATCATTAAGCAAAAAGGATGGACAGTTCTGTGTAGGATCTTCATCTTGCAGCAAGTTCTGAGAACAAAAAAAGGTTATCCATAAAGGAATTGGGTTTGACTATTTTCAGTTCAAGTGAAGAAAAGTGGAGCAGAGTGAGAAGGTCCCTTCTACGGACAAAGCTAGGATGATCACTGAGGAGGTGCGAGAGTGCTCCAGGTTTGGCCCTAGGCACAGTCACATGCACACATATGTGCATGTCTAAGTGTTGGTGCATATCCAAGCACACCAACTGTCCTGTTTAATAGGAAGGTCAGATGTGGGGAGAGGAGGGAAGTGCATTCGTAGGTAAGGCCCCTGCAAACTGTTTGAACACAGCCAATTTGCTCCAAAGAGCTTTTCAGTCATACACATGCTACTGGGCATGCCCCTGTCCTGGACTTGGCATGGAGATACTGGTGCTGCCACCAAAGACAGTAGAGCATAACATTCGAAACTGAACTCGCTTTGCCATAGAGCACCAAGGGAAGCCCTTGTGCACTGGCTGACCTTAGTATTTCATTGCCTACAGTATGATCAGAGTGCTGTCAGAAAGAATGAAGTAGGATACTTTGCCTTAAAGGCAGAAAAATGTACTAGGTGACTTCTTGAAAGTCTGTACTTGTTTCTATTATTTGATGCATTTGTAGAAGGGGGAGAGGAGCAGAGCAGAGTGGAGAGGAGTGGAGAGGAGAGGAAACAAACCCATTCTTAGCAGTGGTCATCATGTCCTCATGCATTGATACTTACGATGTCAATAGAGTAAAGATTTCATTTCAGCAACATCAACATGTACGCGGAGCCACTCCTCCAATAACCAACACAGAGTCAGACGCCACTTGCGTAGCCTGCCTAGACAATTGGAGCTTTCTTGGAAGAAAATATAGACTTGCCTCACTGCAACATGCAAAATGGTGAAGGATATAGCTGCATCTCATTGTATTTCATAAACACACCCCTGGYTTGATGCCTTCTTTCTGGAACGTTGGATTGCTTTGAAAGAGTGGTTCATTAATCTCCAAAGGAATTACTGCAAGTCGTTCTGCCTTGCCTCAGTTTCCCCAGTTAATGATGACTTACTGGGATGCTGACAGGCTTAGTGAACAGTTGCATTGTGCTCTGAGAGAGGATGAAGAAAGGTAATGGCATTACTCAGCTGCCCAGGGATCATTAGTTATTATGAGGATACTGGGGGTTTTACAGGGCTTCTTCCTGCTGACAGGGAACAACAACTGCATTTCCTTATTCAAAAGTAGTTTATATCTTATAAGTCTTCTGGTCCCTGGGGAATTCACTAAGCATGGGTGATCTTATGGTGGGGAAGTGTTAAAAAGACTTCTAGGTATTTGCAGAGATCACAGGAAGAGGTTTCATGCCACAGTTCTCTGCCCAAGCTCCTGAATGCAGGAGGCTGATCCATCTCCTTTGCCCCAGCACTGCTACTCTTGGTAAACATATAGGGAATAAAAAGCCCTGTTTCTATGAACAAATAAAAGCCACAAGGCAACCAGAGGAAGATACTGATCACTGGGAGTTGGCTGACAAATGCCCAGTAACTCTGTATTTCAGAACAGGGATGGCAATGGCATGTATTACTTTAACTGCACATTTCTACACAGGTGATGCTCGGGCTGCCTAAGTGTGATGGCTAGTATCAATATTGTGCAACAGGACAAGGAAATGTCAAAATGATGCAATGTTCCTCAGGCACAAGCTCCACTCCCTGTCTGGAGACTTTGAGCCTGATCTTTGGGACCTTTTATTTCTGGCCAGAAGATCCTCTTCCTTAGATACACACAAAACTTGTCAAAAACTGTTGCCCATCTACTTTTCTGGGGTGCTGAGCAGCTGGTCTCCCATAGATGACCTTGGCCTTGGAAAGCCTGGTCCATTCCTACCCAAACACAGACATAAACACTAACTTGAAAACATGTGCAGGCTGCTGACATGTGCTTCAAACAAACAAAATTAAATTAGCAAGCTGCTTCTGCTGCTGCACACTTACCACAGGAAACTCTTGCTTCCCTTGGCTTTTTCCTGCTTTCCCTGAAGATGCAGATGTTTTTGAATCACTTGAAATTGTGTATGTTGGAGGGAGTGCTCAGTGATTCCTACACCACATGATCCATAGCATATCCTGGCTTGCCAAGATGAAAATGTAGCAGACATCCCCCTTCCCACCCCAAACCCATATGAATTAACCTGCTTCAATAGTCAGCAATCAGTCCCTGCCCCAGGGCTCCGCATGCCTCCAGCAGGCCAAAAGACAAATACATGAATGAATTACAAAGCTTCAGCAAACACCTTCCCTGGGTTTCTCTCAGGTTAATTCATCAGGTCCATTTCTGGGGCACTGACACTAATTTTGTATCTGTTCACTTGTCATGGGAATCTTGCCCATCGATTTCAGGGCACTTAAAAGGCCATAGCTGAAAACAGAATTTATGCTCAAATTTCCTAAATATTTTTCCAGTTTCTCCTCAAAAGGGCCTTGGTCAGGCACATTGATCTGAGGTCAGATCTTTGCTGGACTTTGGCTCTCCACCTGCATTCACATACCCAGACGCAGAGTGCCCTGGGGGCTCAGGTGGCCAGATTTGTATGAATATGCTTACTCGAAGCTGCTGATGTGTATAGTCACCCCATCCAGAAAGAGTCCAAAGGCTCTCTTCTTACACAGGCAACAAGGGACTCTCCTCTTTTTTTCCATGTCTCTAATACTGTTCAATGGCATTCACCATTTTGGATACTAAGAACAAAATACAAAGAATGTTTCCTGATTCCTGTTAGTAAATGTGAAAACCACAGACCTACAAGCCCAGCCTAGCAGACTATCAGTGAGCAGATAGATAGATGATGAAACAGCTTGGGAAGGTTCTGTAGTTCCCTTTTGCCACCTTCAATGAGGTCAAACCAGCATTAATGATGTTGTCTGGAGAATTTCGACCCTAGTCTTGGCCAGCTGCTTAAACACAGTCTAAGCCCTCTGGTTTGTGTCTGACATGCAGTCAAATGGATTCTTAGTCATCTTTTTCAGAACCACATTTCCTTTCCTCTTTCTCAGCTACTTGGTCTTCCCTGAATGGCAGCACGCTCCGGSTGCCGAGCATCGCTCTGGGTATTGATCCAAACTGCCCCAATATGGACAAGTCACATGTCCTTTCTGTGTCTCAGTCACCACATCTGCAACACTGGGGTAACATCTTTCATGAAGACGTTTGAGCCCTTCAGGGAAAAATATACTTTAAATACCATCTAGTACTCTCTGGTTTGCCAAGCTATATATGTAAAGTGTTTGAATTCCCTCCAGTTGCATTTTCCTGCAGTTTCCATTTTACAGTATTTAGAGGAAGTAGACCAACAAAATACAAATAAAGTATTTCTGTTTAAAGGATTTCCTTTCACACAGGCTGTGTTTCTAGGACCACTAATACTGGATCCACACATTACTGGATCACTGGCAGTAAAAAAAGGTGTTTCTGGTCTGATACTTGGTGTTTTAGACCTGGATTTGCTGTACTGATAAACCACTGCTCTTCTAGATTCTTTTCCACTTTGTTTTTTGCCTAGCTATCCAGGATAAATGGAGTCAAACTTTCCAGGATGATTCACCCCAGGGTATGAGCAGATATAATCCTGTACAGATCAATGGGAATCAAACACACTTTGCTGCTCTCCCAACCTGATTATCATAGGCTGAACTGCTATCATTACTGTCACCATTACTAATCAGCTCTCTACACCACTTCATATTTATCATAAGGGATAAAATATTCCCACAGCATCACTGTGATCCTGCATCACAGTACTGTGTCATTTTTATCTCTGTCATACCCAGGAAAGATGGTATGGCTAATGAAATGCCGTAAAGCCAAAATGGGAAATACTTAGCATCAAAGGCTAGTTATGTCAAAAATCTTATGACATCAACCTGCTCTGCAGAGAACTGAAGTAGTCCATGGTGAGTAAACATAAAATGAAGAGCAGCCTTGTATAGGCAAATCATTCCTGTGCTGTAGGAGTGAAATAAAAGAGAGTCAGCATGTGACCTGAATTTTCTCCTCCACCAACCAGGAACAACATCCTAGATACCCACAAGACAGTATCTTAGATGAGCATTCACACCACCTAAAACTCAGCAACTACTCACACATACATAACTTGTGCAATCATCCATCTATCG
Source organism: Apteryx rowi (assembly GCF_003343035.1). NCBI lineage: Eukaryota > Metazoa > Chordata > Aves > Apterygiformes > Apterygidae > Apteryx > Apteryx rowi. The sequence goes on from NW_020448752.1 coordinate 4,986,583, forward strand.
TCAGGTACTCAGCCCTGCTGCTGTCTCCTCTGCCAGTTGGCAGGACAGGTATTTTCATACGACTCAGAGAAAATCCCAGGGAAAACAATTAATGACATCAACGAGTTCAGCATGTCAGAAACTAGAAAATAAATCAGTGAGGGAATACTGATGACATTGCAGAGGAGGTACATCTGAAGGTTTCTCTGCAGCAGCGTTGCCTGGAAAATAGTATTTTCTCCCAGCAGGCTGAAGTGATGTCATCAAATTCATCCTTCATCAGTTTCAGTATCATATAAGGTAGATCTAATAACCTCAAGTAATTTTGGCCCATTCCCTTAGCTTATACCAATTATAAGTTCTCACGGTGCAAAGGAACACAGGGTAGACGACAGCAGAGAGGAGCTGGAGGTCTTTCCTAACTGCATCACAGCTCTTTAGGTAGACTGAGGTTGAAACAATCAAAGTGTGGCTGGAAATGTCATCCCATGGGTGAGCCTGACACCAGCAGCAAGCCAAGCAGTGACACACTGAATGATAAGGCAGCTGACAAGCTGTCGGTTGGTGTCCCTCAGTAATGAGTAGGGAGGATGTGGTGTAACAGCTCAGAACCTTTTACACACATAGCTTCCAGGATATAAAGCTACTGAATACCAACATCCAAAGGCAGTCACTCATATCTTAGCACTGGCTACTTGGGTTTGACATCATGAAATCTATTTCATTCCTTTCCTGTTCCTAATCCCCAAGTTACACCACCATATATCTTTGGTGTACCTGCTTTCCTTAAAAAGGACCGTATTTTGAAGATATAGAAAGACTTCCAGACTCATGTTGATGAGAGAGCCTCTGTGGGCATGCTAAGGCTAATGCCAGCTTTTAAATCTCCACTGTTTATCTACTGTCTAATTTTTGTGGAAAAGACTGAAATTCCTGATCAAGACCGCTTAGGAGTCAGAATAGATAGGTGTGCATTGTTTGATATTCTCCATCACCACGTGAGTATAAAAGATAGGATCCAGACATGCCATGTTAAAGACCAAGATATAATATAGCCACCTGACTCTGTTATCTGTTATTTGTTTTCTAAGACTGTAAAAGCTTTTGAAATTGTATGCCTGGGCTTGTGCCTGCTTGATGCCCAGCCCTTTATTGGGATACCATAACCAATAAATCATGATTAAATGACAGGCTGCCTCCTCTGACCGCTGGATGGCTGTGTGCTGGTCCTTCTTCCCCGTTTGTCTGGGCATGAGACTTGGTCAAAAAGGCCCTCTCTGTCCCATGAGAATAAGGAATGGAAAAGGGGGGTAGAGGAAAGGAGACCTGTGAGAAACAAAGAAGTTCATAAACACAGAGACCCAATAACTACACACTAGATTTGACAAATTCAGTGCTTTGAAGAAAGAGCCTCACTCCTCCACTCCATTTTCCAAGCCCACATGATAACCTCAGCACTCTGATGATGTACAGATTAATCAAAGTAAATTAGGCCCACTTCTTCCCATTCAGGGCCATAATACCCCACCACTATCACAGTGGTATCTGAGCAATTTGCTTTCTTGGTGCCTTGCTCACAGCAGAGCAGGCTGTAAGTATTAAAGTCCCTGACGTTGCCACCAGAAACTAGTCCTTGATTTCAGTGGATGCAGGGTCCTGTCATAGTTGTGCATAAACTTAGGTTCACTGGCCAACTGCACCTTAAAGCACTGGAACTGAAGAGCAAAATACTTAACAGTGATAATCATCTTTTATATTGTTAGCTTTGAAAAGAGCTCAGCATGGCAAAGAATTGAATGGCTTGGTTCTCCTATCCAAAAATAGCTCATGTGGGACAATCCATTTTTGTATTCCAGTAAACTCAATCTAGAGTAATAACTACAAAACTTATGCACAGTTGTTTTTCCTAGAAAACTGCAAACCAGTCTGTTTCCCTTCAAAGTCAATCCCAAGCAAGTTTTATTTACTAGACTTGCTTGTATCATTCTCTGTGCTGACTTTCTTCACACCTTTAAAAGTGTACTTCGTGAGAAGGCAGATCTAATTTTCTGATAATATTTGGAGGTATGGGATTGGTTTAAACCCAAATTAAGAGAATACATGCTATTCCATAGGGTAGTGGGTTTTTTAATCTCTGTGCCTCAGTTTCCTTACATATAACATGACAGTAATCATTTCTCCTTTTTCAAGAATACAAAGTTACACTAGAATTTTTGATGTTTGCAAAGCATTTGGCAGATGTGCAGGGGAGGGTATGAGTCCAAATGATTATGAATACAGTACTGTATTTCTAAAGTCTCTTACCCTCATTAGCAAAAAAACAAATTTTGCAGATATCCCACCATGACCTGTCTGAAAGGCTGGCCACAGAGACTGTGGCTGAAGGGTGCGGTGTGGGACCAGCCAAGGTTTTATCCCTCCCAGAAAAATTATGAGAACTCATCTCTGTGAGCCTGATTCTGCTCTTCCTTACAGCAGTGCAGACTGAGCGCAGTGATTAACGGTAACTGAGATACAAACCTGACCCGCTGGGCCAAGTTCCAGGACAGATTGTATATCCAGGCTCAGAAAAGCTTGGCTCTTCATTTTCTGGATAAATTTCAGTAGAGATTGTTTTAATGCACAAGAAAGGAGGAAAAATGTTTCACTGGCAATATCTACTTCACCCAGGGCTAGCTCCATCTTTCAAAATGATCAAATTAATTCCACATTGGACTTCTTTTATATAATCCACAGCTTTTGACTTAGATACCCTGTTAGGGGAAGAATCAGGAATAAAATTGGGTATTACACAAATGTGGATGTCTGGGAACAGTGAACTGACGTGATTTTGGCAAGGGGGCAGGGTGTCCCCTCTGTTTGTCCAAGAGCCTTTCTCACGTTTCACCTCTGCTTCCAAAGCAGCCCCAGTTCCAGACACCAATATTTCATGAGACGTAAACGGTTCCCCTTTAGGAAAAGTAAAAGCAGTTTTTCCTGTTTGTGAAATCTCAGYGTTGCCAAGAACAAGAACGCTTTCGAAACTGCATCTTTGCCGCTTGCCGAGCTTCACTGCCTTATAGGGTCCGAATCCCCTGGATTCACGCCGGGGGCGGGCTGGGAATGCTGTCTTTTCCTCCTTCTGGGTGATTCTTGCAGGCCCACAAGTGATGTCATGGTACATTTTAGGCTACAATAACAGGAAATCGTCGAGTGTTTACACTGGCAGACTGGGCTGTGATGTGATTTTCCTCCTCTTCCCCCTCACCCCACCCCCACCGCTGACTTCCTCGGTATATCTGTTTCCTCCGATTAAAATACTACATAGTGACAACACTGAAGGAGGAAAAAGGAAAGTGGCGGGGAGGCAGGCTGAAAGGCATATTTTGAAAGGATGGTGAGTTCCCTCGGCATCGCTTGCCCGCCGCGCATGCCCACATGCACACGCACATGCTGTGCTAGCACAGCAGCCCAAGCCCGCGCCRGGAGCTCGGCCTGCTGAGGGCCTGCAGGACGCGCTCCTCCAAGCCACAGAGGTGAAAAGAAACTCTCCCCTTCCTAGCATGGGTGAATCACAGGGCAGAGCTCCTCAGCAAGGTTTTACCTCTGAATTTCCCCGTGGCTGGGACGCCCACGCAGGCGGTGGTGAAAATAGGTGACGCGGGCTGACAGACTGCTCTGAGGTTACGCTCTCAGAGCTGGAGCAGCGGAAGGGTGCGAGTGACCGCGCCTGGAGGCTGCACCACAGCGTGAGCCCGTGGCGGCTCCACCAGAGGTGAGCGAAGGTGCCGGGGCCGGGCTGCATTTCAGGCACTGCTCGGGCCAGTGACGTGCAGCGCGAAGATCAAATATTCTGCCCTTCACAACTTGCCAAGATGGAGGGGAGAAGGAGGGAGATGTAAGGAAGTTAGTTTCCAAAGGACTAGGAATTCCAAAGAGTAGAAACAGGAGCGCTGTCAGACTAACCGGCTTTAGGGCACTGAAGGTCAGTGTTTGGACTTAAAACTCAAAGGTGTTGAGATCTGGGCCAATTTATAGTTTCATTGGGCTTGATTCTTTCCTCCCTTACATCAGTGAAATGGGCCTTGAAAAGAGCAAATCACAGTCTCTGGAGGACCGCGAGCCAAATCCTGGCAACTTCCCAGCACTGTTTTCGTCTCTTCAGATTTTCAGTTAAACTGATCTGCTCCCTCTCCAGGTCTCTTGCTCTCCTGGCTGCCTGCTCCATTATCAGTGGCAGTGGCCCAAGTTCTGCATCTTGGTGTTGCTCCAGCAACTTCACTAATGCTACATCTGGTGGGTACTCAGCCTTGTGCGATTTCCTAAGGGGAAAGTCATTAGCCCAAACAACACAAAGTATTTTCGGTGACCAGCTGTGCCAGAAAAGCAATCAGCAAGTCCTTAATGCAAGAAAATATCATTCAGTTCTCTGTACAAATTAAGTTTTCATTATTTTGGCAATTTAGGGCAGCTTCCAGAAGTGGAGAAAAATGAGTGCAATCCATGCACCAAGCCAGATATGCATTGTACGGCTGTGTTAGCAAGACACTGAGCCCTGGATAATAAGCTCTGCCTTTGCAGGGGGCATAATAGCTTAGATGTGGGTTAACCCATGGTTTTGTTGCTTGGAGCCAGCTTTCCTCTGGCTATTTGAATGATATTCACATCCCTTTATTTCACTGAAGGATACAGCGTTAACATACCCTTCCTGCTCATGGCTAGTGCAGTGGGCCAGCAGAGCTCACAGAAGCACTTCTGAGTCAGGGACGCTAAGGAGTAGCTAGGGGCAGCCACCTCTAGAGCAGGTGTCAGGATGTCTGGAGCTGAAGGACCATGTGTGAAAAAACATGTCATTCAAAGCAACGTGAAAGTCTGAGATAAGAATGATGGCAAATATTAAATAAGCTTTCTGTAGCAGGACGTGTAAAAGAAGCACACCTCAGGATGAGCTGGGATCTCCTTTCTGCACTCCCTCACAAGACAAAGCCTCCAACGAAACTGAAAAGGCAATTCACTTAAAAAAAAAAATAGCACGATATACACTTCATCTGCTATAGGATATCACTGAGACCAAGAAACTTCGGCATATTCAGGAAAGAATTGGACTTCTCATAGATAACAAGGTCCATGATGTATAACACACAGAAACAGAGACCGGAGTGGCAGGGTGTGCAGTCATGGTTGTTTCTAGCCAGTCACTTGGTGGATTTTATGCAAACTTCATCTACTGTCAGGAAATGACAGAAACACACAGGAGCCCTCTCTGTTCCCTAAGTTTTCCTGTCCCTTGACCTTCCATGGCACAGGGTCTGTATTTCTGCATGGCTTGCAACCATATGAAGATCTGTATCTGTGGGTCTTAAGTCTAGCTATCCTGGTGGAGAAAAGTGTCCTTTCTCGCCTTCAGCAACTGCTACAGATTTTCACAGGCTTTCTGAGGCTGAAGCTTTTTGAGGCTTTCTGGCCTCATTTTCTATCTGTGATTTTTTAGTGCGTGTTGGCTGTGAGTTCCTCCGACTACAGCCACAAAGTAGCAGAAAAAGCACCCCGCTGAAACCACATGGGAGTCCTCTTCATGAACCCCACCGGTAGAGCATGACTGTGTACTTCCCAGAAACAAGTTCAAGCTCATCCACTGGGAGAGTTGCTTTCTGCTGCAAGCAGGACATTGCATCCCGGCTGAGGAACTCTTCACTCCAAAAAGGGAGACATCCATCTCCGGGTCCCTGTCCAGTGAAATGGCTTGCCATCTTGACCTTGACATGAATCATCCTCAGCCAAAATGACATTTTTTTGAAGCACTGATGAGCTGAAAAGCTTGCTGGATCATAAAGTGGTGTATTTTCTCATTCTGGCTGAGACTGTAAGTGGTCAGCCAGGCCTAAGGCAGCAGATGCAAATGGAGGCAGAGGAAGAGCAGCCCACCTGAGGCCATCCTGGACCCAGCTAATGGAGGTCACAGTGGCTTAGCTGACACAACCATGTTCTTCCCTTTTCTCCTGTGCCTCCCCACTCCTTTCCTGTCCCACTGTGCTAGGCTTGGACATGAACAGGCCAGGAGGGGAAAGGGTAGCAAATAAGAGAATTTTATTTTTATTGTCTATTTGTCTCCATCTGTGCAACATCAACCACACTGGCAGCTTTAAATCAATCTGAGAAGTCTCCTAAATGGAAAAGCAAAAAGCCTGAGGCAGGCACTGTGCAAAACTGGCCTAGGGGCAGAAGGTCTAGCTGAGAGTACCATGGCTCTGTTCAGTATATTTCGAAATTGCAGGTCTTCAGTTCATAAAGCAGAAAGGCAGGAAACTGCTTTAGAAAAAAATACAACTGGAGGTACTCATAGTCTGCGTCTGCACTGCAAGAGTGTCATTCACAGCAGTTAGCAGAAGGAACAGGAACCATGAAGATGTGACTTCACCCTTTCAGGTTACTCAAATACTTGCCTGTGGTCAGTGATAGGCTGACATAATCTGCAGTAAAGCCCCTGGTGCTGAGTCCTCACTGATGTTATTATTTGAGGCAGCTAATTAGGGCTGGGAAGGGAGGACCATCCCAGCAGTGCTCACACATTATCCTGCAGCATGGTCCTATCCTAGTCCAGAATAAACAGGAAATTTTTGCTCCAAGCAGGTAGCTGGGATCTTAARCCCATTAAACATGCACCTTAGTCCCAGCCATGCCTAAAGTTAGGCACAACCCCAAATGCTTTGCTGAATTACGTACAGATTGAGTCTTTCCTCTCTTGAGCAATCCCAAAGACAAATTGTAAGGGTTTACCCACTGGTAAGTTGTACGGACTAATTAGCTCATATTTAGGAAGCACTTTAAAGATGAAAAATGCTGTGCAGTCTAATTATTATTATTAAAAATACCTCCCAGGCAGCAATGTGAAAGGAGAGAATTATGTATTCTTTCACAAGCTCCTTAATGGAAAAAAGAGTAATAGCCTAAAACTACAACCTGATCTACACTATGAAACCATCCTGGCTGCCAACAACCATGTGAATGGATATGATGCTTAACACTGGTAACCCATCAACTTTGTGCCAGCCTGGGGCAAGGAAAGGCTATTTGTGGCAGAAGAGATGCTGTCTGCTATGAAAACATGATCCTTCTTTTTAACAGTCCCCTCTACCAGCCCACTTGATATTTTGCTCCCAGGTGAATAATGGGATAGAGATTTGTTTCAAAGAAACCCAAGCACACAGTAGATTCAGCTCCACCTCACTACATCACTTCTTCCTCCAGCTGAAATAGTGACAGAAGCAGCCTCACCACAGAGTGACTTCTGCCATTTGGCAGCCAGGAGGGAGCGTGGCTGCAACTAAAACCTTTGGTGGGGAGTTGGGAGAGAGACTCTCTCCACATCCAGTTTTCCTCCAAAGCTCCTCTGCAGGAGGGGGTAGGCTGAAAGAAGGATGCCCAGAGTTTTAGGTAGAAGGATCTAGCTGTACCCCAGACAGCTGTTTTTCTAGGCACAACCTTTAGGCTGAAAATAGCCTTGTTCAACATGTTGTAATATCAGAGTATCAGAGTGGTTGTGAGCTGTCTGGCCACAGCAAGTGGGCAGAACACCACCACCACACCACCCCCCCAAGTTCAGTCACCAAGGATTTTCCATTACTTCCTTGCAAATTTTGTGGGGGTCAGAATTAAAATCTTTTAGGGCAGAAAATGCAGGACAAGTACAAGACCATTTTCTAATTGCAGTATTTCCAGGAGACCAGTGCTACAGCTGCACTCAGACACAGAAACCTGGCAAGGCATAAATACCTCGAAGGGGCACTATTTGCACTTTGGTGAGCAAAAGATTAATATCAGCTCCACTTCTACTGCCCCATGCCTGGGTRGAGGCAATTAACATGACCATTTGGGAGTTAGTGCATCTCTTGAAAGTGCTTGTCCTTGACTTGCAGGAGATCTAAGAAACATCCAGGGCTGGGGACTTTTATTCACTTCCCACATATGTCAAGTGCCCTCGCTTTCTATGAGTCAGAGCCTGGGGGAGACTTTGCCATCTGCAGCTGCATTTCCCTTTTCTGTTGAGTCACTCTGCCCACGGACGGGCTGTGCAGACACCCTGGATGCATGGTCTGAATGCTAAATGGCAGTATGCTGCAGCAAACCTCAAATTTTCCATACCCTTGCCAGGACCCAGGTAAGTCACTGCCCACATACCTTGCTGCTGGCAATATGCAGAGTAGTCAAGAGCATGGCTTGTTCCTCCAAAAATGTCCTGAGCTGCATCAGTGACCCCTCTCAACCATTTAATGGATATAGTAAGACTTCCCAGCCATGAACAGCGTCTCTCTCTGTAATAGTCTCTGTGGGGGAAGAAAGAGAGAGACAGAGCCTGTGGATGTGGTTTGGCCCTTCCCATAATGAGGCACTTGCCCCAGGGGTTTCTTCTGAGGTGCTTGTGGTTCCTTTGCCCCAGCCTTGGCAGATGCTGTGAGCTGGGTCTAATGACTGCACCATGTTCAAAGCACAGGGAGCCAGACTGTTCACAACCCCAAGATGCACAGGAGCAAGCACATGCTCTGGAGTAGATGGGGTTGCTGTGGGGTTAATGTGGCTAAAACCACTGGAAAGTCAGTCCATGAAGTGCAGACAGCATGAACATGCAGTTTCTCATGTTGCTTCCCAGGCCCTTGCTAACATTTGAAAACAGCTTATGGAATTAGGGGACTCAGAAGAGAGGGACCAGAACACTGAACTTTTAATTGCTTTCCATCTGTCCTGGGCCAGGAAGAAAGCAGGAGTTAACATCAACTGACAGTGATGAATGGCCACTGTGAAGTGAGCAGTTCTCTGCCCCAGTTTTGAATCCCACTCACCTCACAAGCTCTGCAACAGTCTCAGGACACGTAAGATCAAATTGCATCAGCTAACTTGCTGCCACTCTATGGTGAAAGGGGTGGGGAGGTAGAGCGTGAAACTGGCTGCAAATCAATGCAAGAAAAGGGTGTGGGACACAGTGCACTCAGCTGCCTGGAGCAGGCTCCCAGCTGCAGCAAAGAGCGTGACTTTGTGTGGTTACCACTCAAAGTCTGATTCACGCAAGAAAACTAGTAACCGGGATGGCTCCTTTCATTCTGCTGCAGAAGCCTTTATTCTTCCTTTCTCCCCTGCTCCTGATGAGCGGACAGGGCTAGCCTCAAAGTGCTTGGCTGGGATGGGGAGCAGTCACAAAACACACCCACCTTTAGAAACCCAGCTTGGAAACCAAGTTGACACAATAGTACCAAAAGGTGTGGTGGTCTAGCAGGCCTCATGAGCACAGGTTTATTTATTACACAGAGCATCGGAAACAGCGAGGTCCTTAGTCCACTGTGAGACAATTTGGGTTATTTTAAATACTTTTTTTTGTTGTTTTTTTTTTAAGTGAAGGAAGAAAAGTTTTGGAATACACCTGACCTCCTAGCTGGTGGCCTGACTTCCTGGCTCGACCTCAGACCTCCCTTGTCACTATGGACCTGCCCAGTGATCTCTGGGCTGTTTGACTCTCCTTACTATCACTGGACCTGATCCTGACCCTGATCTGCACATTGACTTCCTGGCTTGACCTCAGACCTTCCTTATCATTGCAGACTTGCCAGATGAGCTGGACTCTTGGTTGAACCTGCTGCCGTCTCTGATCTGCACTGCTCACCTCACTCAGGCACTGTGGGACGGGGCCCCGGCCCCTGCCCTGCCACGCGTGGTACGGCGTTCAGCCATCTTAAGCCCTGAGCTGAACACCACAGTACCTAGTTCGTGGGTTTTGCAGGGCCTTGCCCCTGTGACTCTTCCTGAACAATCAGCCTGGCCAAGGGCTCTCATCTCCCCACAGTGCTGACACGCTGCCCAACCCCAGGCTCTTGAGTGAGCCCCCTCCCCAGTGCTGTCTGAACTCGGGGGCCTGTCRCGGACAGCTGGGGCCCTTCCTCCCCACTGGCCCCAAGCCCGCCTGGTCTCTGGGGCTCCACAAGTGTGCCCATTTTCCCCCTCCTGTCACCCCCCCCAAGCCCACCCAGCCTCTGGGGCCCCTCATAGGCAGCTCCCACCCAGCCACAAGTCTCTCATGCAATGTCCCTTTCCCCATTCGCTACCCCTGCCCTGGCTCTGCATCCCCTAAAATACCCCACTGACAACCCACAACCACGAAATCACTCTACAGCAAGTCCCCTCTGAACCCAGATCTCTGTAAGGTGTGAGGACTGTTCTCTAAGTTGATTGCATTTTTTTGCATTGCATTGAACTCTTATCATCATGAGTTTGCTTGATGAGCTGTACTCTTGGTTGAATCTGGCTACAACCTCTGGGCCTGCCCTGTTCGCCTCGTCTCATGCAGGTACTGTGGAGCTGGGCCCCAGCTGGTGAGGCCCCTGCCCTGCTGGCCATGTTCTAGCACTCAGCTCCTCATCCCTTAGGGAGCAGCTGGCCTCACTGCTCACTGACAGTCTGATCCTTAAGACATTTCCAGATTTTGACTTTTTGCTCTGATTCAAAATGAAAACACGCTGCCAAATGTTGGAATCCCCCCCTGGGTTGGGAATGCTGACAGAGTCTGCTTTCACTGTACATGAAAGACTCTTCAGCTGAATCCTATTTGAGTAGCTCATACTCCAGAGAACATCTTGCCTAATGCTCCAGTGATTGTGGGGGGTTGAAGGTTTTGTGGAGGGCAAGTGCACTGGTATAATATACCACCAGTTTCTCTTGCAGTCTATTGTGAAACCCAGCCTTCCTGATGGCAGAATCTGCCACAGGCTTTTTCTAGCCTGCTGTCAAAGCTCATCCTCTGCCCTTTCTCAGGTAGAACCACCATGCCCTCCTCTCAGGGCACAAGTCAAGAAGATGGTCTTGAGATCAGGCTAGACCCCAGCTTAACTGATCACATAGACTCAAATACCTTCAGAATCCCAGGCTTAGGATGCTTGGAGGCACAAAGAACTGGGCCTGAATCCAAGAGCAGATGTCCTAGTTTTGACAGCTACACTGAGCTGTCAGTGAAGACAGAGGAGCACAGCCACTCCTCACTGCTGGAGTTGAATTAGTCTTATATTCACATGCTCATGAATGCCATGGCTTGGATATGTATCCACATAGGGTGAAGGAAGGCAACAGGAGATGTTAAACTTTGAAAGCAGTACTTTTTACTAAACGGCCACAGTAGGAAATTGCTTCCTGTTTGCATTCAGGTGATCTGGCTGACCTTGCAGCAGTGGGCTGGGCACATGACAAGATCATCTATTTTGGCAATAGCTCTATCTTGGAGAAACTTCTCTTTGCTTTGAGGCTTATGTGAAACACACCCTGAGGATGAGGGAAGTTTAAAGTACTTTAGAGTCTCCTGAARGACGGGCTGTGATCTATGTCCTTCCATTTCAATACAGTTGCCTTCTCATCTTATCACAAATGACAACTATAACTTAAGGGGGGGGGGGTTTAAAAAACACCAATCTTATTTTTAGTCCCAAGGGATCTGTGCTCCCAGCCTCCAAATACCAAACCCTGAAGCAGAGAGAATTTTATGATTTGTATATTATTAATATACAGAAAGATATTTTTTCCACAGTATCTTCTGGTGACTGGACAAACCTCGTGGGAGACAACTGCACCTCCAGCATGTAGCTGATAATGTTTTCTGTCCTTGGCACTTTGTAACTCAGCTGGATGACTCGCTGGAGTAAATTGTATCATTCATTGCACTGTTCTCTAAATTCATTGCATTTTTTTTAAGAATTTGTTTTCCTTATATACATAGCAGTTAAACTCTGAGGAAATGAGATTCTTTCCCCAAGGATACCATAATAGCTACATTACCAAGATCATCAGTAAGCACTGAAATCTAACTAAAGCCTGGCAACTCTTAATAGGCAATGATTTTCAACACGCTACTCTTTAACTGAACGACAAATATTGATCTAACCAACTCTGCCACCAGCATCATGTGGGTTTTTTGAGCTGGTTTTAGAGTATGTATTCCTCCTCTCACAACCCTAGTGCCCAGTTCTTAGCGGGGGTAGATCCTTTGATCCAGCAGAGCTACGATGATCTCTGTGTGGTCTCTCACATCGAGTTYGATGTCATGTTCCTGCTGTATATTGCTGATACTCTGACAAATGGGAGCAGACACTAATTGATGTGAGAGGAAGGTACATTTTGGTCTAGATGGAGTTGTGTTACAGAAAGCAGCAGAGAGCAGTTCTGATGTTCGCACTACGTTTCCTGCACAGAAATGAGTTTGCCATGCGCTGTTACAGAGCACCCTCTACTGGGAGTAGCCTTGAAAGCTACTCTCCTCAACAGTGGAAAACCTGTCTACTGTGGAGCACCTGCTGAAGCAGTACACCAGAGGAGCTGGCTAAACACAGAGATAAGCGCAGCAAAGAACCGCTGCAGCACCCCGAATCACCTCCTAAATTCACAGACAGTAAAATGTAAATGCCCCAGTGGATTTGACTTGCATTTGTAAAATGGGGGTCGGGGTCTATGATTATATCACGGATCCTTTCTTGGACTGGGGAAAGGTTGAGAACAGGCACGGCAAASCTCTGCTAAACTGCTGCAATTCATGTGAATTTCCAAGAAGACTATATATGTCTGTAGCTAACATAACACTACTTTTGCTCTGATTAGCTAAAATTCCTATGCACCAGTATGTGTGACTTTGCCCTGCTGGTCCTCTCTACTCTGGCCACAGCAAAGTTGAGTGCAGGACAAGAGCTTCCTTCCATTGCCAAGGTGTCTCCAACTTCATGGGCTTCATGCCTGAAATGTTTTGCATTATCCTTCTTTTTGTCTTTTGAAGAAAACTAAGTCATTGTAATTGCATTGGAATCTGGGGGAGTTATTTCATGTTTCAATAAAAATAAAGGAGCTTTAAAATGCTATCCTGGGTATAAAAATCACAGTGACAGACAAAAAACAATCAATATTGCAATTAAAATACAGTCTTAATGGAATTTAAATACATACATGTTATTGTATACAGCCATTTTTAATTATTAAACAAAATAATCTTAGCTCATCACCCCTGCTGTATTAACAATGGGATGCAATTATTTTTCTCATACCTCAACAATGTTTGTTATTTCAAACTGAAATACATGTAACAATTAAGGCTATCCAGTTAAAAGTTAAATATTTCTACTTTTTAACTATGCCTTAAGGAAATAAATGCATTAAAATTATACTGAGTACTTCAGATTATGTTCTTCCTTTCAGAAGAATGAGAAAGCAAAAACTACATAGATATTTTGACTAATAGCTCAGCGATTTTGTTACATAAAAATCTTTTAAGTGTTGATCAACTGGAAGTGGACAATGAAACTTTGATCTCACTGAGGTCAAGGAAACACTGCCATTGACTTCAGCAGAGCCCAAAAGGATTTGTAGTTGGAGGGCTCCCTTGTTGCTACCTGAATGAGACAACAATTCCTGTGAGCCTGCAAAGCAGGCTAACGAACAGTGCTGGCTCTCAGGACCACAGATGTCCAATTAAGCCTGCTCCCCTCTTTACACCAGTGTGTGAGTACAGGCAAATTGGATGCAGTGGCCTCATTAATAAAATATAAAATGAGAAAACAGAACATTGTTAAAAAATCCCTGATTCCTCTCCAGTTTCAGTTCAGGACCCTGCACAAATCTTTTTTCCCAGCAAGTAAAATGAGATTATGGCCTGTCAGGTGATTGAGGGCAGAGCTGGCATCAGGAGTTGTGCACCAGCTGAGGGGCCCGCTGCAGCCCCAGAGCATGATACTGCGCTACATGAGGCACATTCAGGCCTTAATGCAGCATCACAGACCCTCTCTGGGAAGAGGGAAAGAGGTGGGGGTGGTGGGGGAAGAGACAGAGGCACTGTGGCACATGAAAGAGCATGGGATGAGGTACAACATGGGAAAGACCCATGGAATTCAACAGGTCTGATCAGCTGTTCAACAAGTAAGTGCAGCAAGGACTATATGCTCTCTCTTCCCACCAAAGGGGATAAACCATGCTGAAGGTTTATTGCTCAAGGACAAAGGGTGACAGAAGCTCTAAAATCAACAGGGTTAGTAGTTCTTGCACCTTTTCAGCTTCTGTTTGAAGACAGCGATCGCATAATAGTTTTTAAATTTCACCAGGAAAATGGGGATTGGAATGATAATAGTTAACATGCCAAATACTGCAGCTAAGGCTGCCGTCACTTGGCCAACACTGGTGAGAGGAATGATGTCTCCATAGCCCACTGTAGTGAGCGTGATCAGAGCCCACCAGAAGCAGACGAAAATATCGGTGAAGTGCAGCTCCCCTGTGTAGGAAGGATTACTACAAAGCAACTCCCCATAGAAAAACAGAGAGCCAAAGAAAAGGGTCTCAAAGGCCAAAATCATCAGCAGGATGCAGATCTCTCGGAGGATAGACTTGAGGGTGTAGGACAGAACTCTGAGGATCAGTGGGGTTTCTATCAGCTTGGATATCTTCAGGAGTTTGAGGAGATAGACAATGCGAATAAAGCCCAGCCAAAGCCCCAAACTTGGCATTTTCTGAATCTGCCCATCCACAAAGAGTTCAATATAAACTGGGAAGAGGGAGAGGAAGTCAACCATGTTCAGGGGATTCTGGAAGAATTTCTTTTTGTCTGGGCAGACACAAAATCGCACAGAGAACTCAAAAGTAAACCAAAGGACACAGAAAAGCTCCAGATGAAGCAAGTAGGCAGCCTGGTGATAATAGGGTTCATGGTAGTTGTGGGCAACCTCAGAATGGCCAACAAAGGTGAAGTTAGCAGTGAAGAACTCAAATTGTGCCTTGGTCTCCTCACAGAATATGATGACAATCCCAATGATGAACAGCAGAGAAACAACAGCCAGGCACTGCAGAGGGAGGAAAGGGTACACATACCATCAGTCCAACAAACAGGTATCACATTACCTCATTGCTCCACCTCAAGCCCAGGATCCCCTCCACAGACACAGGATGATCTCAAACTAACATTTCTCAAATGCTCTGCTAAGAGTTGTTTTGCACAGATGTATATTTTTTCCTTCCAGGCTTAAAAAAACATATAGAAGATTAGGGTCAAGGAAAAAAAAACACCTGAACTCCTCTGAGTTCGTAGGGAAGGGGAAACATGTCTGACAGCTGGGGTAACATGGACAGACTCACACTGAGGCCCTCTCCAGCACTAAATGTTGACTCCAGAAATGCTGGAACAGCAGAAAACATCCTCTGCAGTCTCCAACTTGCATTTGTTGTTCTGCATGCCTGACCTTTCAAAAAGGGGCTGGACATGCATTTTATGTAGGGACAAGGAAAAGGGGAGAAAAAAAGATTTATCTGTTAATGGGAAGACAGAGATTTTGAAATGCACTAAGGAACCATTTAGTTATATTTAGTCCAGGAACAAGTACTCAGTCCTAGCAAACGGAGCTGATGAGCGAGGAAAATAGGTGGTGCCTGGAAGGCAAGTACTGTTTAAAAAACAGCCACAAAATGAAGTTGAGAACTGAGAATTTTCTTTCATACCCACACACTAAAAATCAAGCAGAAATCAAGAATATGCAGATATAGTTTGACTATTAAGTAGCTTAGCCTCCAGTCCAAGAAAAGGGAAAGTAGGGGATATGATAGACAACACAAGCAAAGAAGAAACCTTGAGCTTCACCATCCTATAGGCTTCCAGTTCCTGGAGATGTCAGACACACGATTCACCAAACACTAGAGGATGTACCCTTAACTGCTGCTAGTTAGGAAGTCAGTAACTGAGCTCAGTCCTGACCCCTTAAGCTGTGACCCTATGCTTGAATAAATCGGGAATAACTTTAATGAAAACAACATCACTAGATTACTGTCCATCAGAAGAGGACAATCAATGTGCATGTTATCACATTTACCCATGTTTTGCTTTCAAAACCATTCACAGATACAATATTTGGACACGCTCCCAAGTACTTTGATGAATAATATCAAACCTCCAGGTTCTTCTTAAAGACACATTCATTTTGCTTATTTGTGTTGGGCAGAGATGGAAGGGAAAGTCAGATCATCCCCATGGTTTAGCTGGTGGTCCATGGATTGAACAAACATCTATTACTGCCTGCTACGGGAAGAGGTGAAGGACAGCTGAATGCCTTGTCCTGTGAAAGGGCTGGGACTTGCAGACTAACCTCACCTGCTACAGCCACAAGGAGGAAGAGGGACAGCTGGACATACACCCTCCCCACTTTTCATGCACATATGTAGCCCAACATGGTGCATTCACCAGGGAAACCACAGCTGTGAGACGCAGCCCCACAGCTGCTGAGAGAAAGCACACCTGCCTCTAAACCTCATGGTGAGTTTTCAGTTGTAAAACCTAGAAGACACCTCGAGGAATCAGTAATTCATTTCTACTGTCAAAGCATCAGTGAAGGAGAGTCAGGGTTCTGAGATAAATATTTTTTCAATCTGGACTCCAAACAAGCACAATGCTAAAAACTCATTAGCATCTTTCATGGACACATTCCAGTAATCCCAACGGACATAGGCTGTGCACATCTCCAGGGATATTACCTTAGCACTGAAAGAGGAAAAGGGTTTTTCAAAGATAGACCAAATCTTCGGCTGCCACCTGGTTCTCCAGCTGAAATCCATTCTTTCTGTCTGGACTATGAGGCACTGGTCATCAGCCTGATCATTTTCATCCCAAATGTGAAACTCATCTGGCTGCAMCTCTTTGCTATTCAGCTTCAGCCAGCAGCAGGATGCTAGCTGTGTCTCATTTATTTCCCAGAATGCCAGCTCTTCTTCTAAGACTGACCTACAGGTATCCATGGGGCAGTGGAGATGTTTGGTCCTATAGTAGTTCAACACATAGCTGAAGATCTCAGCACTCCTATCAAAAAAGAACTCTTTGGTAGTGGGATTATAGTCATAGATGCTTGGGGCATGGGGCTCCGTGAGGCTGCACAGCTTGGTCCCTGGGAAGGTGCGGAGAGTGCTGCTGTATGTTTCATATCTGACTCCCCCAACATTCAGGATGATTTTTTCCTTGGAGTCTTCCATCTGTGAGCAGGGAGGCACAAGTCCTCATAGGCTTTTGTTTATCTTCAGTGAAAAAGAGAACATAGATTAAAAGAAGCAAAACAAGTAAAGTTCTGGAGCAGGAAGGTTTTCAAGGGTACCTCATTTCAGTGCCTTTAAAGCACATTTCATACCTGAAACTTGAATCTCCTATCAGGAGGAAGACCCCTCCGCCCTTACCCATCCTGTTCAGTGCCTGTTCCTAGTCTCCGTTCCCTAGCCATATGTCTGAGCACTTTTCAGGAGTTGCATCAAACAAAATGACAAACATCCGGTGTGCGTTGCTCTCTCTCTCAACCTCTCCCCACGGGGAGAGAACTTGCAGTCCAGAGTTTGTTTCACCAGGTTTGCTCATATATTGTAAATATCCGTTGCAATAAACTCATTTGAGGCAAAAGAAAGGTGATGGTTCTCATTCCCAGGATATTCACTCCACTGTCTCCCCCCTTTTGTACTCCCTCCCCAAGCAGTTCCTCGCAGAGAACTTCATGTGCCAAGGGGGTAGAACAGAGTCCCATTGAACCAAATCACATTCCCATTTGCAGGAAGCTGCTTCTCACCTGGAGTCTATCTACAAGATTCCTACACTAGAGGAAAACACAGAATAACATACTGCCTCCTCCCTTCAGGGCTGGCAGACACCTCAGAATAGCACCAAAACCTGCTGCCAAGGCCCCAGGCACTGGAAAGCATGTTCAGCTGCTTTTTTCCTGTAATACATCCCATGCTTTTCTCTCCAAAATCTAACACACCTGGAAGAAACTGATGCCATACTATATAATCATTCTTCCAGGAGGAGAGTGAGACCAAGTATCTCTGTAGGCCCGGGAGCATGGAGGACAGGTGCAGAATAGGGCAAGAAATGGTTGGGAAAGGGACTGGCACTCTCTCTCACCCATACGTATCCATTTCTGAGTGTTTGTACCTCTCCATTCCCCTTCCTTCCTACACATTTCCATCCAATCCTCTCTTAGCCCCTGCATTTCTAGTTCTGACCCTTCTCTTCTTGTCACAGAGCTTTTGCAAACCTGTATTTCCTTCCTGCCTGGACTCTCTTACCTAGTGCTCAGCATGCTGAGACCATGTACACAGGACCTCCAGTTGTCACTCTTCACTCCTGTGCAGCACAGGAGTCACAGGTCACTTCTGCAACAAAACTTTCCATCCAGGATCTGCAAGGAAACAAGTCCTGCCCCAGTGGAGACTCCCAGAAGTGAAGAACTACATACAGCACCTCATTCAGCTTCATCAGAAAAGGCTAGAAACTGCAGCTCAGTCATGGCACAAGAGAATTACTGCCCATCTGCCGTCCTGACTGTCCCAATACATGTGAGGCCTCATCCAGTTTTCCCTGAAGTCAGTGCTAATGTTCCACTAACTTCAGTGAGAGCAGGATTGGGCTTAAGGACAACAAGTATGCAGGCAATGCTTAGCATTTGCTGCACAGGAATACAAACAGATGGATTCTAAGCAGGTTAGATTAATTCAGTACTCAGCAAACCTGGAGCTGCATTATTGGTCTCTGCTTCCTAGCTGTTAAAAAAGCACAGTGTTTTTTGAGACCCCCAGATAAACTTGCTTTCATTTGCTTAGAATGTCAGATGCTTCTGTCTCGAACATACAAATCCCTATATGAAAAATGAGTCAAAAAGTGGTATTTCATATTCTTACCTTGGTGCTATTGCAGCAACTCCGCAACCAGAGGAAAGGAGGAGAGACTGGGAAGAACAGAGACAAATTCAGTGAAAACAGGATGTTCGGTGGCTAGTCGCCAAAGCTTAAGTCTCATAGATGCCAGAAAACAAAACCAGCCAATAGCACAGAAAAGATGCAGAGGCCCCTCTCTCCCTCCTGCTCTGCCCTATCAGCAGCCACTCTCCCAGCTCCAGGGAATAACACTCAAGCAAGGCAACTGCCAGGCCAGATGTGCTCCTGACTACTCTGCCACCTGCTGCTTTTCTAACAAYCTCAAAGGGCCATGGTGTTTGGGAAATATGTGGAGTTCAAATGTCCTCGGATAACTAAATTTTTGAGCCACAGAAAGGCAGAGAGAGCATGGTCCTTTCTTGGCTGTGCTTTATTCAAGTTTAAGTTAAAAAATAACATAGAAAACAACATAAGAAAACAAGAAAACCCAAACTGACCTCCCACCTTCTTGTCACTCTCTCTCCTTTTTTGGTTTAAAGGGCTGTCTCCTCATTTCTGGATGCCCCGCAGCTAATCTTTTGCACTCACAGATTTTAAGTGTGATTTTGTCAGTGAATATTCCAGGAAGAAGGGTGGCATATACTTGTTGATCCCAGCCAAGAAATACGTGCTGTCACATGAGCTTTATGTGAAATTTCATTTCAGTTGACCTTCCAAGGCAGTTTCTAGGTATACCCTCTGTCCACTTTGAATTCCCTCCAAAAATATTAGTAAAAAAAATTTCCTTATTCACAAACAGAACAAGAATATCCAGGAAGGCTGTGGGGTTTTCTTTTCAGTGATACAAGTGAAAAGCAGGCTCACATCTCTTTAGAGGAAGCATTATCAGATAGCCCATCTGGCTGGATTATTCATTTTAATCCACTACCTGCATCAACCCTGACACACTGACATCTTTATTTTTGAAAAGACATTTTCCACTTGGGCCTTTTTAGCTAGATAGCAGTCTGGTTCTTAACTCTCCACTAGCATTTCACCTGCAGCTACAGGCAACCTCATCTACAGTAAGCATCTGGATTCCCAGTATAATACAGGGACACCACAGACAGTCCTGGTCTCTTCTCTCAGCCAACACCATAACAAGGCTGCAGAAACAGGTATGGTAAATTGCTGTCAATCTTCTGTGGGACTTGGAGGGCAACTAGCCGTCTTTGTCCGCCCACCTCCAACTCTGTATCGAGCAACCTCTTAGTTAGACACCACAAGCATGGCAAACAGCATGAGCAAAATTCCCCTTTGATCCAGACTGTGAAAGCATGTGAAGCATGTGAAATCTGTGCTGTTTCAGTCCTTGCTTTCTTCCATTTCTTTCTATAACAGGCATCAAACTCTTCACATCTTTCTCTCTCCAAAAAGAGTGAGAAATATCCCTTTAAATTTAATCTCTGCTATGTCTCCAAGGATCTGAAAGTAGGACCAGTTGATTTCATCAAGTTTGATAGCTCTCATTTGTTCCACGGCATTCCAGTATGTGCATTTTACAACCTTTGCGTTGCTGTTGATTTCTGAAACCCAAAAAGAATCTGGAAAGCAAAATGACGCATGGTGTTCCTATGCTCTGAATAAGACCCTTTGATTGCAGTAAACAGCTTGTGCTTTCAGATAATTTTTAAGCAAATGAAAAGTGCAACTCTGTTTCCAGAGAACAAGGCCCTACTCCAAGTTTTCTCCCTGCCTGGTATCTTCTGAGAATTCACTTTCACTGCATGACACTGCAGGAGTCTGGCAGCAAATATCAAATCTGTTCCCTCAACCTTGCACCTCTTGAGTAATGAAACTCTTGTTTCAGTTTGACCTACATTTATTAAGTCCAAGGAACAAGGGTTATAGCTGCAAAGAACTCTGCTGCATTTTTCAAAGATGATATTTTAACAGAACTCGTTCAGTTTTGCTGAAGACACTGGACATTTTCAACTGCTGATGACTAAATCCAGAAGACTGAGCTAACTTCTTATTTTCCAGTCCCACAATTTCTGTAGCATTTTGTTCCCATCATCTTTTGTTTTTAATAAAATAAACGTTTTGTACAGGGCAGAAGTTCTAGATTTTTCTCCCATGCACTCATAGTCAGATATGAATGGTCTGAACTATGTACTCAGACATACTGAGGTTAGTCTAAATTTGAGGTGGCTTCATTAACTGCATTTGTGCTAGAATAAAAGAGGAATTCTAACTTTCCAGTATAAAAATTTAAGAGAATATTCATAATAATCTGGTGAGGATGGTTAACAGTCTGGCAAATGAAATCTTGCCTTTGAATATCAGCAAAAAGCTTATGGTCTCCTAGAGTTCAGTCTTGGGGAAAGACAAAACCAATCTACGGGAGGGCCTGCAGCTGCTCATAACAAATCTCAACACTGGAGACAAGAGGCTGAAAGATACCACTGTCTGGCAGAAAAGTCCTTTGTATATTTGGAACAAGGATACCTATCAAGTTCTTCTGACATCAGACATCCATGAAGCAAAATGTGAGTTGCAATTGGCTCTCACTATCCTCTTCATGCTTAAAAACAGATATTAAGGCTTGAAAGGGTCARCACTATTCAATACCTCTCTAGATGTGGACTGTACATATGCCGAAAAACAATACTGCTGCATGAACAGCGGAACTTGCACAGCCAACGTTCTTGCTTTTTCTTCGGATTAAGAAAAGACAGACAGACTTCACCTGTCTAGCTGGCATGCCAGTTGGCTGATTCCTTTAGAGAAAGGCAGACTGCTATTCTGACTTGTAGGATATTCTTCTGTAAAGCAATAAGCCATCCCAAAGTTTGACCTGCGTGGTGAAGCAGCTGAGACCACTACTTGAAATGGCTTCAGCAAGTTTTGACATTACCTACTCATCATAGGTTATGGCACACAGATCTTTCACCTTTTTTTCCCCCCATTACTTGGAAAAAAAGTTCAAAGCTGCCTGCTCCCCCTGCTGTTTATCCACTAATTTGGAGGTTTTTCAAGGCTGTAACATCAGCCAAAAAAAGTGAGCAAAGCATATGGCCAAATACACCATCTTGCATAAGGAAGAGATTACCCTGACAACTCCCTCCTTCATGCTCTGCCTAAAATAGTCTTAGGGTCTCACCTTTGTTGATCCATCCCAAGCTTTCACCATGAAGCTGGAGATAAAGAACTTCAAGTAATAGGTTGCAGGAAAGATTATTTCATTCACACAGACCGTTTCTGAGATGTGTCACATACTCCCCAGTTGTTTAACATAACTCACAAGCAATTAAAAATTGCTTCCCAAGGAGAACAAAACAAGGTTTGCAAGTTCATGCAACCACCCACATTAGCACTTCATGATGTGCCTCATGGAACTATCAGTTAGACTGCACTTCTGCAAAAGCTGGAGGGGGGGAGGCAAACAGAGATTAAAAATTCCTCTGCTATTGATACTGATGTTGCCCAGAACAGATCAAATGTAGGAAGGCCAATACGACCACTTTTAAGCACGCAGCTACCATGATATTCTCAAAACAGGCCTTGAAGAAAGCAGAACAGAATCAAATGCAACTCCCATCCACAAATCAAAACATAGGTACCTGAGGCTATCAACTTTTGGAGGTAATAAGAAGACATCATTTGAAAAGGGGTCAAACCACAAAGTATTTATTTTGATAAAAAGTCATAGATATAGCTACTATCCCAGCAACATGCATTCTTCAAGCTCACTGGAGTTTATCTAAACTGATACTCATTTTCTAGATAAACTGCCTGGGCTGAAACCACTCCAGTGTAAGGAGGGCATGAATAAGCTAAAATCAGAATAACACCTTGCATTTCTTTTGTGCCTTCCTTTTCTGAATGTCAGGCAAGTCCTCTCATGCATTATTGGATGTTCTTCCTCAAACAGAGGACATGTAAGAAGCTGAGGCAGTGACTGCAAAATTAATTTGCTCCAGGTCATAAAGCCAGAGGCCTACTGTTTCATTCAGCAACAAAATCAATATCCGTCTTTCCATCAGCTAGAAAAAGATATATGAAGTTGCATTCAGACAGAAGGCTGTATTCTCACACTTCACACACACAAACACAGATTTTTTTTTTTTAATCTCTACAGAGGCAGAAGATCTCTCTTCTTAATTCTCTGCACAGCATGGTTTTGTGTTTGTGGATAATGTAACCTAAATATACAATAAAGCTATTATTTTCTTACTATTTTTCAGTTTCTTTATAGATAAAAATTACAGATGCAGCTACTTTCTAGTCTAATCTATCAAATACATTTAGAGAGAAGAAATAAAGCAGCAAACAATCAAGAATTACTGAATAACAGTGTTCCACATAAAATGGTACAGTGCAGAGTTTCACATTGGTGCAGCTATAAAATCAGAGCTTTGGTTAAAGAACAGAGTTGAGAGAATTACAATTCTCCCCTTATTTGGAAAAATCTGTGCATTTGTAGCCCATCTGTACAATGGTGATTTTGACCTCTGGGTGTGCTGGACAATGAGATGAAACTTAAGAAAACAAAGTGTTAGATTAAAAGGGAAACCTCAGAAAGGACTTAAAATACTTACCAATAAACATTGCTGCAGCATCTCTCATCACTACATCTGGACCTTGAAGATAGCCTAGGGCTTGTGACAGGAACTGGGAGTTATGATTATAGTTATTTTGCAGCTAGAAAAAGAAAAGAAAGATGAAACATGCAACGTGAATGGCATGATCACTGCATGTCTGAGAGCGTGGGGAATTGAAATGGTACAGTTAAGATTTGGAAATGCATGGAAGATGCCACATTAGCCTCTGTCAGAACATACCCTCTCATTCCCCAGGATTTAATTTCTATTTAAAAATAAAGGGTCTAAACCCTCAAAGTCTGCAAAGAGGAAGGAATTGCAGTTACCTCTATGCTACCAGCTCTTTTATTGTTATATCATAAAGCAAACTACAGAGTTACCCTACCGTACTTTCCAAGACAAATGGCATGGCCTCCATTATGTTGTTCCATACCAGCTTGTGGATCACTGTTTTATGTTATGTCACTTTGTGAACAGTGCACAATGGAAGAGAGTTAACTTGCATTTCTGCAGAAAAAAAATGTGATGAATAAATTAGGTAATCTCTTTCTTTGATTTCTCAGTTAGAGCTTTCCTGTGATTCTCCTTTTTCCAAATAAGAAATATAATCTAGGCAGGAACTTGACAAAGATTTTTAGGAACTCAAGTAAGGCAGAATAGAAGGTTATTTACAGTGGCCAAATGGAAAAGGCCAAAGTGAGCAGAAGCCGCTGTCAACTTACACTTACTGTATGGGCACTTACAGACAGACACAAGGACACTGTTGTTGGCTTGCACTCCAAATATTTGGACTGACTTGACTGTGGGCCTGCTGAAGTAACCAGCTCTTTGAAAACAAGCAACCAAGCCTCCTTCAAAGCAGAGCCCTTTCCTTCCACATCATCTCCTGGTGTCTGTGGCAATGGGCTACACCACAGAGAAGTAAGTACAAAGGAGGTGATATGCACAGCATCCCACAGGGAGTCAGAGAACACAAATAAAGCAACTTCAGCATCTACCATTAGCACAGAATCACAATCATCCAACAAGATGGAAGAGCAGAAGGGCAATGCTGTTGATGACTTCTGTCTACATGGTCTTTTTTTCCTGGATTCTTCATCCCACACATTAGCTATTCAAAAAGAGAAATAACAACTGTGCGAATACTCTCCTTTCCTGGGAATGATACACAGGGAAGACTAAAACCTGTTGAATGCCACATCAGATCACAGGACAGAACAAGTCTGTAGAGTAAGTCCACCATTTATTTGCTGACACAATTTTACCACAGCTGATCAGAGCCCAGGAACTTCCACAGGCCACCCTCTCAACACAAGAAGCAAGGATTCTTGTGCTGGGAAATCTCTCCTCAAATTAAATGGCAGCAAAMATAGGTGCAGTTGAAAGCAGCAGCAGAGAGGGGACAGGGTGAATGAGCCATCCTATTGCAAGTATTTCCTGGAAGATGTGTGGCAGTATAAGTAAGGAGGTGGCTCAAAAGAGAGAATTGCATGGGAAACACAGAAAGCAAAGAAGGTACAAGTATTTGCTCTGGATTCTAAGTCCTACATCACCAAAGAATGGGTGAGTGTTGACAGGGATGTCAACTGAGATGGGACCAGTGCCCTGCCTATGCAGGATATGATCCCTGGTATTTTGCACATGGCAGCTACAAAGCTCTCTTCCTCAGACTCGTAGAAGAAATCCACTATTCTGGACAGCTGGGTAGGCAAAAGATGCACCTTTATGAATAAAGAAAGCCTCTTGTGAAAAGATGTCACCAGTGAACCTGTGCCATTTCTCAGTCCCTCCCTGTCCCCACCAGGAGCTTTGAGAGTTGAACATTCATAACCCCTTTCATCAGACTCTTCACTTCTCCTCAGGTTAACCCACTCCCTGCATCACACCCAAAACCAGGTGCTCAATCCTTGGAAACAAGAGTCAGACCATGTCTCACAATTTGCTAAGTGCATCACTACCTAATTTGCCACGCATAAAGCAAAGGCAAGGTTTGTTTGGGGTTCTCTGCAACTTTCAGTAGTCTAGACCACTCATCTTTCCTGACTAAAACACCAGGCTCTGCAGGGCCCTCATCACCTTCACAAAGGAAGTTTTGGTCCATGCTCTGCTTTCAGATGGGCTTCATGGTCCAAAATGACAAGCAGCTTAGAGATTAGAGGACTGTGGAGGAACTGGAAGGAGACAGATTTACAAAATGAAGAGTAACAGAGATATTCCGTTTGTGTTAGTTCCCTAGGAAGATTTGTTGTCTCTAACAAATTTATTTACGTGCAAAAGATGGGGGCACATTAGTGGCTATCTCCTCCTGAGACCCTTGAGTTACTGCAGGCTGGAAGTAATGCACATCTAAACCCTGAGCTATCTGGGGAACTGAAAATCACAGCTGATGTTGAGTCAATTGAAGTGGGATCTGTTTATGGAGCGCTTTTCAGAAAAAAAGAAGAGTCAAACCTCAGAGAAGAGGAGTTGAGAATACCAAGCTCTGGTGGCAAACCACCACCTCTCCCAATTCAGAATAAGTGAGCCCAGAAGAACAAGCCACTGAGCTCTGCACATACACTTTTTTCATTCTCTATAGCAAATGCTGCCACTAACTGGCAATAAATCTGCTCAAATGGACATGATGGTTCCCATCCTTCCCCAGCCTACACCGAGGGACATGTCTAATGTCCACACGTGCCTTTTAACAAGTTATTCTCACCTCAACAAAAGATAATTGCAATAATTCTCATCTGTTTATCATTTTCATTCATGAGGAGGACATCTATTTCTTTAAAAAGACCGTGTACTCATAACGCAAACTATACAATTCACTGCAGACCAAAGCACAAAGCAGCTGTACTGTAATTAGAATTTTAATGTATTAGCACATGACACTGTGTCTAAGGAAAAATATCTAAAGAGTTCCCTATCTGCCTATTTGAATGGCAAGCATTTAAATTCATTTTCATAAGTGCCTACTTTTATGTGTTACACAAGCTTGGAGAAGGCAAGGCAGCGCTTTCAGGAAGGTACCATCTGAAAGAAAATATTAACAAACAGAAATATCCCTTCCATAATCTCACCTATAAAGCATATTTATCATAGTAATATGGGAACTATCTGCAGATAGAAGGATTGGATTTCAATTGATGTTCTGCCGTGGTTCAACTCTTCTTCATCCACTTTTTTTCCTAAGTTCTTACTTATCCCTGTAACAGAAATTCAAAACAAGCTTCTTCCTGTTTTCTTTTGTTATCATTCTCATTCCTTTAGAAATGATTAAATTTAAGTGACATCTAATATGATTTGATCCAGATCAAACACCAAGCTGCTTGTAGGGCTGAGAAGAGAAATTACATCTCATTCTTAATACTCTATATTTTCCACTGGGCCTCTCCCAAGTAATGAGGCCATGTATTGCTGTTTGTTTTTCAGCTGTTGCCTACAGCATTTCTTCTTTTAGGCAAAGGAGGACACTACTTTAGATGCACAAGATGTAACAACTCCACTCCTGCACAGCTACAACATGCTGAGAGCTCTGAGGGTTTTTGTCAAAGAAACAAACCCAGCTTCATCAGGAAAATTCATTGGTCATGAAGTTCAGTCATTCTGCATTCACTGTAATTTGCAGAAATCAGAGTAGCCTCCAAGAGAAAAGCCTCTTACACAGGGATGAGGAGATAAGCTCAAAGGAAATGGAGATATTTTCCACTGGTAAATGGAGAGAGGTTTCTGTGTCTTTACATACACTCCTGCTTCACCGTAGCGTAGAAACATCATTTCCACAGTATGGTGCCAAACACTGCAGAACATAATTAGTTCTACTACTACATGCCCCAGGTGACTAAACTCCTCCAAGGGCTAACATAAAAAAAAAGAAAAATGAGGGAAAGAATTATCAGCTTAAGTTCACAGCAAATCCCTCTGAGACAAGATGTCTGTACAGTCTGGCGCTGCACCATCATATTTTGGCACTTGTTTTTGTTGGCTCTATCCTTTTTGAAAGGCAGGTCCCTGTTCAGGCCTCAGTGCAGCCACCTCCCAGGCAAGTGCAATGATCATGAGAGGTTCAACAGATGAATCATGATTCTGCTACAATACCATCTTGCAGAAGAGGACATTCCCTCCTCTTCAATCCAACAGACCTTTCATTGTCCAACCTTAACTGCTCTCACAGAGCACTGCAGTGTAGAGAGGTAAGTATGTCCACCAGCTAGACACTTAGCTGCCAGCATTCAACCTACCTGTCTTTTGCAGAGCTAAATCCATCTAATGAACTCCAATATGTAAAAGGGTATGCACAAAAATCCCATTCTGCCAGGCCTCAGATTGCTCACATCAAAACAAAGCTGCTCCAACATGAATTTCAGTTGATGTGCAGTTGTGCTCCATGCCTTCTCACAATCATGGTCTGCTTTTAAGACTAGCCAGAGTTCCACAAACTGTATGGATAACAGAAGAACTCTCAGTAAGACAGGAACACACTGAGAAGGGATGTCTAAAAATATATAATTCCATGTCTTCACCTCAATGCAAACTACACTGACTGTATTCAGGCTGTGCTGCTATAGGTTTAAATCTCACCTATACGTCTGACTGTACACACCAGCTTGTCTGAGGGAATGCAGCGGAGCCCTTACCCCCACCTTCGCACACGATTTCTCCATCCATCCTCCTCTACCCACCCTGCATACCTCCAGAGTTTTGAAGCTCCTTATAACTTGGGCTTTCAAACAGAAAACCTTGTAGCATCTCACCAAGTGCCTTCAAAGTTTGAAGGTATTGATTCTGAATTATAGGAAAAATCAGAGGAAGAATCCCATAGCCCAGACCTAGCTGTTACTTAGTCGAACAAATGATTAGCTGCAAAGCAGGCAAGGACACTGTCCAAATCTAATAGAAAGCTCTCTGGTTCAGATGATCCCTTTCCCTACTAATCCAGGTGAACTGCTAGCTGGCTGCTCCTTTGGTCATTATAAAATCTCATGAGAAAGCCTGAGTAATAGCTGAAGAGTGTTAGTGCTCCCGAGACTGTTGCCAAGTCATACCCAAGAGGAGAGGAAGGGACTCGCTAATTATGTCCGAAAAACTAGCCTCCAGTGGGACAACAATCAACTCTTGCAGACTCCTTCCAGACACAACCGATCAGCATTTTGGGCCCAGATTCTCTGCAGATTATCTACAATAAATGTTCACATTCCCCATGCAACCATCAGAAGTTTTGACAAAGAACACAGGAGAGCATCATTGCTGCTCAATGTCTACAAAGTACCACTTCTTTTAGTGCTGAACTCTTTCGAGCTTCTGACTAGTGACTGCAGTCAGGAAGATGACTCCCTTTTCCCCATGGGGCCAAAGAATTCTAGAACAGAGAAGGGAATATTTCAGTGCTTTACATCTCTACAGGGTACCCCCAGAGTATTCCAGCATTACCTTGGCAACAAGKGTACCCCAAGCCTGTTCTTGTAAGGCAGCTAGTGAGGTCAGAGAGAATACATTCCTGAAAGTAGCACTGAGAAGTTCTGATTTGTCTTTTATGTTGAGAGTAGCTTTAGCTGGCTGAAAAAAGGAGAGAAGTACATGTTCAGTTTTGCAGAGCTGAGGTGAAGCTAAATTTGTCAGACAAGTGAGTTTACTTGGTTTGTCAAACCAAGTAAAAGAGGTACACTTCTGTGAGAGGTACCTGGAGRACACAGGGTCAAAGGTTAAACACTGGAAGGAGAGGGGACAAACAACAGATCTGTGAGATGTCATACCTCAGAGCTCTGATTTAGAGCATCACTTCCTGTCACGCTGCTGTGGACAGTGAAGTCAACAGCTCCTGGGTGACAATCTCCTATAAATAGCAAAGGAGACCTACATAAGCTATCAGCACTCACTGCAATCCTCACCCTCCCCAGCTCATCACGGCACTCAGTGTTCTGACTGGTTCTGCTTCTTCCTCAGAGGCATCTCCTTTAACACTTGTGAGTAGCATTACTTGCTTTCAGGCCCACCACCAATTCTTGCTTCTGCTGCAGCATAAACTCCTTTGGATTGTGTCCCTTGGGGACAGCCTTCAGGAGCAGCTCAGAAGACTTCAGCAAACTTTACTTTAATGGTGTATTCTAAACCCTCCTCAAAAACAGGAATTTAAAGTCAAACTTTAATTCAGAAGGGACTTCCAGCTAAATAAAAAGTTCAGTTACATCACCAATGTATTTAGGTTTTAGGAATTTTATTAAAATCAGTAGAAGGGAATTAGACTTGTTTGCTTAATTTGGATAGAACTGTATGTGAATAATTTAATCTCAGACATAGAAGACATCTTTTTATTAATTAGGGAATAAGCTAATAAACTTTATGATGTGCTACAACTGGATTATTTTCAAACTAATGAAGTTGTATTGACACTGTTATCTGATAAGATACTTTCTGAAGGCAAGCTGTTCTGACTTCACATTGTGAAATCTTCTAGTCAAATTCAGTAAAGATAGCATTATAAGGCCTGAAAATAGGATGAAGTCAATGCAAAGTAAGCAATTTTTTAACCAACAGAATAAATAAACCTCAGATTAATATAGGGTCTGTTACTGAATTCATAAGCTGGCATATCTAGAAATTAAAATGATTTTTAAGACTGTTCTTTGAAGCTGTTTTCCCAAGATAACATTCATCCTAATTCTCCCAACCAGGCTAACTGAGACACTGAAAAAAACAAGCAGGAACTGTACTGTCATCCATAATCCAAGTTTGTATTTTTATTATTTTAAGCCTTTCTTTATAACTGTGTTTCCAGTTTTGTAATTAAAATCTTAACCCACCATTTTGCAAGAATAAAGCCTGATATTTTCATTTTAAGTTTGCCTAGCATTTAAAGCAAATTCAAGTAACTTGGCAAATGTCAGACATATCATTTCTTTTTCAACAATAAGTCTAAATGAAGTGATGTTGCAGACAATTCCTTAGAGTTATTTGCAGCCCAAGAAGCATTTAGGATCTTAAGAGCTGGAGTATGTATTCTGCCAAAACCACTCTGGGTCTGTAACATCTACTGCCAACTCAAAAAGCAATCCGTGTTAACAAGCACCAGCAGACATCTCTCTAAAGGGAGAAAAACAACAGAACGAATACACAACTTTGTGAAATACCCCAAGGATAAAATCCACACACAGGCATTTATACTAACAAAATTTGCAATTTTGTGTATTATTATATATAAAATGTAATTATAAAGCACTTTTCCTTCCAGGGAATATCAGACATAACAAATTAAATTAAATTCCTCCTTAGAATGTGAATCAAATAAAACCAAGAGCCATAGAAATTTACTTTCCTGTCAGAACTCATTGGCAACTGCTTGCTGCCTGCCGATTCAACTACTTATCTAGATATAAAGACCTAACAGCATACCATACCAGAGGGCTCCAATGGAAACAGCCAGTCATGCTGGCAGTGATCTTGCCTGCTGCAGAAAAGGACACGTGGCTGTAACGCTGGTTGAGCGTTCAGTTCGCCTATCTCAATTTTAAATTCAATACAGAGTGCTGAAAGAAAAGACAGAATACACACTATAACCTTCATTTTCTACACAGCAATTCCCAGTCCACTTGCACAAGACATCGCCTGATAATTCAGGCAAGAATAACAATACTACAGCAACTGGACATAAGTAACTCTAGCACAGGCATTCAGACAGACAGTCATCAGTTGCCAGGTAACAGCATCCTAACCTTGGGACATATTTTGCCAATGACATTTTTTGAGGTAATGCAAAGACTTCTAGCTCCATTTAATGCCAGAACTTTGTGAACTGAGACGTCTTCATTCAATCCCTCTGGGAGAAAACAGTTACTACTTCACTAATAACCCAGCTGAATATGAGGCAATATCATAATTTAACAGAGGAATTTTAGAAGGAAAAATACTCATCACTCTAGCTGAGTTGCAGTCTAACATTGCACTCAATACATGTTAAAAATACTGATGGAAGCTGAACTGCGAGATTTAAAAAAAATGAACTGAGAAAGTTATAAGCATTTTTATCTATAACAAGAAAAAATAAGAAACAGTCCTCTACGTACAGAACTGTGTTAGTGTATCACTGGTGCTTCCTCTTTCAATAAGTGCATTTGTAAAACTACTTTTGTGTAAGAACTTTTTTGGATGAATGACAATACAAAGGGATCTCGAAATACCTCCACATCTCTTAAGTTTTATTTTTTAAACTTGCACTTCTGAGCCTTGTTACAGATGTTTTTCATTTACATAAAGATGCCTTACTCAAATGCCACCGGATGCTGCCAGTAACACTGAAGTTCAACCTTTTTCCCAATACACAATGCAAGATCCCAATGCAAGTGAAAGATATCCAACAGTCAACCTAGTCTGACCAGTTCTTCATACTGCCACACTTTACTTAAGAGAAATGGCAGCCTTGCCCATGACAGAGCGCTCACCTTCTGCATCCAGAATGTAACATTACTATTTTACCTGACGAAGTTCTGTGCAAGACTTCTCCTGGGCAGTTAGAGTGTTTCAAAGTTCTCCAGCACCCTGAAGGTACCTCCAGATGCCGAAGAGGCTACAAGGCCTACTACAAAAGCAATAACCTGGAAATAACTGTGGTTTTATTAAACCATGTCATTCTCCAACATATTTAATGAATGCATATGTGAGAAGGAAGGCTGCAACACAGATGGGCAGAAACCCTTAGTTTTATATTCCCCATCCTTTCACTGTTTCATTTGAAAGATTTTCTTTTCTGTTATCTGAATCACTCAAATAAGTCACTTCAAAACACAGTCCTCATTGGTCCCTTTCCATTCACATCTCCATTCAGTCGTACCACCTACCTCACTCCACAAACACCTTTTGTCACCTCAGGATCAGCCAGCCACTGTTGACTTCAAATATACATCTCCGAAAAGACTTTGAAGACTTCTAATACACCACAGTAGCTCAGCATGAAACACAGTAGTAGCTTTCCCTCACCTCACTGTTCTCTGATTTGTGCTAAGAAGCCTCCAGAAGAGAACAGAGGTTTTCTGAGATGAGGTCATCAGAATCATCATCAGAAGTACACAGGATGGCTCCAAAATATTGGTAAAGAAAGTCTTTGAGAAGAAAAAAACAGTTATCAACAGAGAATCAAACTCACTGGAGCCAACAGGTACAGGCAAACAGGGAAATGCCTCAGGGATAGCCACCTCATCTTGGATTAAGGAATTGTACACTGCTCTGGATTTCATCTGAAAAAGTCTGAGGTAAGGAAAAGGAATACCAGGTTACAGGTGTAGGATGCTGAGGAGATAAGAACTTAAAACATTGAGATTCAGGAAAATCAGGCAAAAGAAATCAGTGAATTCATTTAACAAGGGTAAGCGTTTTCAATTCCATACTGATGTAAGAGAGAAGAGTATACAGATTCGATAGATAATGGAGATAGGGAAGGGTGCACAGTCATTGGGTAGTGCTTAGGTTAATCTATTCGCATTCATCAATCAAAGTACTTGGATGCACTACCAGAGGGCTGTGTCATGTCCCTAAAGAGCCAGATCTCCACTGCCACAGAGGGCATAATACAAATCAGTAATACAACACTACAAATCATAACTGCATCTCAGCATTGCAAGGTATCACAGAAGGCCGACAAGAGCAGAGCAAATCCCAGAAATGCGGTTAAAAGAAATACTGGAAACGTTTGTCCTAACTCTTCCCTCATAATGAGTAGAAATGGAAACAGAAAGGTTACTGTTTTCTCAAGTTATTAACTTATTCTCATAAAAGCATATCAATTCTCCACCCTTGCCTTCTCTGATACAAAGTTGGATACAAGAGCACACAATGTCAAGCTTAAGGATAATCCTTTCTGATCATAGCATGAAAGGACAGAAAAGAGCTGAACAAAAGGAAAGAGTTTAGCAGTAGGAATTTAGGGAAAGTTGCCAGTAAACCCTACATCAACAATGCAATATGCTAGTCATGAAAACTAATCAGAATGCAGACAGGCAAATCACACTATGAGATTTCAGTTTCTTCAAATTTCTTTATAGGAGGGAATTCTGGATGAATTCAGTGCTCCACTGACATTCTGCTACCTCCTATGACTGGCCATGTTGTACTCTGTGCATGCATAGCAAAATAGGTCAGCAATACATTATGGATTATCCAACTTGAGGAGAAAAGGAGTAAATAAATTACCTCCTCTAAAAACTCATTTTAAAATTGGTG
This sequence comes from Apteryx rowi, assembly GCF_003343035.1. Classification (NCBI taxonomy): domain Eukaryota; kingdom Metazoa; phylum Chordata; class Aves; order Apterygiformes; family Apterygidae; genus Apteryx; species Apteryx rowi. The sequence continues at coordinate 5,019,996 of NW_020448752.1, forward strand.
GTAATCTCTCATGTATGTCATTTTTGTAATTTCACCCTTGGGTATCGAGCAGCATGCTTGTCCTTCAACAGCTGCCAACAGAACTGGCAGACTAATCAGCTGGACAGGGTAAAAACATTCACAATTGTCCTCAGATGTCACATAACACCACAAGTGACCTAGCCATACCCAAAGAACACTGCTCCAGTCAGAAAGATGAAGGGTTTGGATCCAAAAGGAACACATAGGAGCAGCTGATTCTCTCAGAAAGGAAGAAACAGGCTTCCTTCCTAGCAGAGAATCTTCCTTCCAAACTTCCATCTGCTGTATGTCAGAAGGCCCTTGGCTGAAATGAATTCCATAGAGGTCTTACAGAAATAACCACTTACTTACCTGAAACACATCATCATAGTTCTCTCCTAGATGAAGTGGTAATGAGCGCAGGTTGTTGATGGCTGCATCTGTGCAGTGTCTTTGTCTACAACCTTCTGTAGATCTTTCACCCCACACATTAGATTTCTGATACAAGAAATGGCATATGAGCAGACTTTGTCCTTCCATGGGGATGACACATGGGGAGGAACAATGCCACGCAGGAACAACAGCCCTAATGAATACGGACAGTAAATCAGCCATTTGTTCGCAGATTAGGCTCGAGAAAGCCATAAAGACAGTCAACTACAAATATGTGGGTTATAAACATAACCCTATCATGCTCAGTACCAATGAGAATTAAGAACTTGCTCCCACTTCCACCATCTCTTTTGGGCACTTCCTCAGACAATTTCGGGCAACTTTTGGGCTTAACATCCTCGGACAGGATGACAGAAAGATCAGAAGTTACATTCTTGAGCAATGCTGAAAAGAGTTTCAACTGTGAAGGGTCAAAATGGGGAACTCTACAGAACCGTAGTGTATGGCAATCCCCACATAAATGGCTTAGTAGGGGAATCAGACAAGGATTATGGAGTGAGCAGCATCTTTCACATCAAACAACATGAGTTGTATACATGCTTTGTTCTCCCTCACCACCATTCTTACCTACTGTTTGGTTCTCTTGGCATGGTTCTGTCTAAACAGCTCCTAGCTCAGTGCCTAGGTAGAAGTCTTACCTCTCAGGCTCCCTGCAGAACTCGTTGAAGCTCAGGGAAAAAGCCTTAAAGAAAAGGATTCACACATACCCTTGCTTCTCTTTGCCTTTCTTACTCATACTAAAGTGCTCAGTGTACTAGACAGAGCTGGCTGAACATTTTTAGAATTAGCTTTCCACTCTACTGACTTTTTCAAGAAACCCATCTTCTTGTTACAGAATAACCAATCTATCAAATTGCCAACCAAACTGGAAGACTACTGGTCAAGTTACAGCAATATTACAGCAATATTAACTGTACACTCCATAACCTGATGGCACATAACATATAAGAAATTCACCTGCAGGTGAATATATCAATACAAACACAGCCAGTGAGATTAGCTACCTAAAGAGTTCAGAATTTCAAAATATTTAGGATTTCTATGCCATGGGAAGCTGGACAAAAATACTTTCCATTGAAGTTTCTTATTTCATCTAGAGTAAAAAAATTAGTTTTGCATTTGAGTAGTCCCACAACAGCCCTCATTACTTGATTCAGTGTGAAGTAAAAAAGCAGTCAACTAAAGTGTAATTTAGAACAGATGCATGACAGCTTAATCCAGCACTGCAGCTGAACCAGGCAGACCCACCTGTTGCACTTGCTTATTCCCATCTTTGTGAGCCTTTTCTTCCTCCACCCTCTTTTGTGCTGGTACAAGCATTTGTATGTCCCATAGTGAACTACATCAGGGAACTGACCCAAATCAAAGGTTCAAACTAATCTAGAAAAGGAAGGGGGGAGGGGCAGCATTTTTAATCCAGTTCTGCTTTAAAGCAACTTTGAAAAAATGGCATTAAGCAGAGCCTTGGGAGTTTGACCCAAGGCTGCAGTCCAGTCCCTTCTCCCCCAAATGACCTCTTTAGGTGCCAGAGATAATACCAGAACCCGCAGGCATAGCTTTTCTACTGGTAAAGCCAGTGTAAACAACTTCTGCAGACGTCCAGCTCCAGCGCTTATTTCTAATCCTGCGTTGCAGTTCTAAGTTCCCTCTTATCTACAACACAGGTGTGTTCTGGGGATCATGCAAACAGATCAGTGAAAAGGGGAGTTAAACAAAAACCCTCCTAAAAAAAAGGATGACTTATAACCTGGATCATTTTATTGATGCAGTTTATTGCAAAATCCTGCAGAAATGGAGCATTTTGCAAGAAAATGAAGAGAAGGTCAGTTAATTCTGCTGCAAGAACAGACACAGCTGCAAAGTCAGAAATACATAAGGCATCCATATGGCGYGCTCTGCTCTAGCCAGGACAGCTGCCTTCTCTCTCCCTTTAGGGCCAAGGTGGGCTCTACCTTCCCAACACTGCTGAGCTCAGTGGGGTCCTGCAGATACAGCACAAAGTCCCATGTTATCCCTTGGCAAACATTTGCCCGGGCCTCCATGTCATGCACCCCCTCCGACTCCACCATCCTGCCCTGAAACCCTCCAGCTGCCCCTCCTCAACCCACTCCCTTCTCCTTAGCTCCAGCCGCACCTCACCACCCCTCAGCAACACGTGGCTGAACGCCTCTGCCCTGCACCTCCCTCAAAACACTCAAGCCCCTTCCAGCTACAGACCACAGCACATCGCTGGAGGAGGCCCCGCGCCTGGAAGCGAGGCCTAGCGCCCTCACGCAGGCCCTCCCACCCCGACGTGGCCGGAGGCCCCCGACGGGCCCAGCCGCAGCGACGCGGGACACAGCCCGCAAACGACGCGCCCACCCTCCGAAGCTCCGGATGTTCCCGCGCCCCACTCGAGGGAGGAGGAGCGGAAGCCCCGCTCAGCCTCGGCGCTGATTGGCGGGCGGCGGGCCGCGGGGCTGATTGGCGGGCGGCGGCAGGAGGCGGGCCCCGGCGCTGATTGGCGGGCGGCGGGCGGCGGCCCCGCTCAGCCTCGGCGCTGATTGGCAGGGGAGTGGCAGGAGGCGGGCCCCGGCGCTGATTGGCGGGCGGCGGGCGGCGGCAGGAGGCGGGCCGGCATGGCGGGTCGCCGCGAGCTCGCGTGGCGGCGGCCGCCGCCGCCGCCGCCGGACGTGGCCCGTAGGCGGCTCAAGCCGCTGCGGACCGTGGTGGCGTGGAGGGGCAGGGCCGAGTGGGACCAGGTGATGGTGGGGCTGTACTGCGGGGACAGCCGGCTGCAGCAGGAGGCGCTGGATCGGGTCTCGGCCTGGAAGAGCCGGTACGGGCGGCCCGGCGGTGCCGGGGAAAGGCGCCCCAGACCTGCGGGGCCGGCGCGGCGTCCTGGGGGCCGCTCTCCTCTCCGTCCCGCCGCCCTGGGCCGTCGCCGGCGTTGTGCGCGGGGCGCCCGGGCGCGGCCGCAACTCCCTGGTGCCGCCCTGCGGCCGGGGCGGCGCGTGCAGACGACGGTTGCCGCGGGCCCGGCGGTTCCGCCCCCAGGGATGTAGCCTTGCAGGTCCCGTCGGTGGTCGGGGCGGCTCTGGCTCTCCGTGGTCCGGAAGCGAGGTGTTCCGTGGGCGCCCTGGGGGCGGCAGCCCTGCGTGCTCCCGGGTCACGGGCTGCTTCTCCTCGAGGCGGTGTGCTGCTGTGAGTGTATCTGAGGCCCCCAAACGACCTTGTTCTATCTTCGTTGCCCCTACTGCATCTGAACACAAATCCAGTCCAGRTGTGGCATCTCGTGTTGTGTACGTGCTTAATATGTCAGCACATGCTCATTTAACATACGCAGAGGAATTGCTATATAGTTGCTCTGTTCCTAATAAAACCTTCAGGAGGGAAACCTTTGATGCTCTCTTTCTGCGTTCCTTTTCTCAGGCTGTGCTGTACCGCAAAGTACAAAAAGCAGCCTGAAAAGTACCCTTTTTTTTTTTTTTTTTTTTTTTTTTTTGAAGAATATATCCTTGCAAAACCACTCACATCTTTTTCCTTTATATCTAGGTATGGCCCCAAAATGCCCCTCGCAGTAGATTGCACTGCTGAACTGATTCGTTGCAAGGTCCTGGATTCATCTGGCAAATTGAGGTCACATGAGCTCATCCTCTCATATGGGCTGGCTCTCGTAAGGTAGGGTGCTGAAGGCCTGTGTGGTGTGGGGAAAAAGAAGGAGATATGGACAGAACAGCATTATTTAGCTGTCTAGTTTCACTTTGTGTCTCTGTGACCTCAGTGCTCCTGTACAGCATGTGAGGAATTTACCTCTGGGGTTCTAAGTTTCTCTGCAGCTGTTGATAGTTATTTATCTCTTCTGTAACCCACATGCAGATTTGTCAACTTGATCACAGAAAGGAAACAGAAAATGGTCAGCATTCCTCTGAGACAATTAGCCAGAGAGGTAAATATTTAATAAGAGTTACCTGATAACTTATGTATATACAGCAAACATAAGTGCTAGCTATTAATAACACTAGGGGAGGGAGTTGTGGGGCTCACTTTTTGTTACTGAAATAATGGCTGTAGGTGCCAGTTCTTTTCATAGAGTTCTTTTGGGCTGTATTGTTCAACTGCAAAACTTTAAAGAGGCTTGATGTAACTAGATCTAAAACTTTGTTCTTTAAAATCACATTCAAATTAACAAAGGGTGATGTTCRTGAAAGTGTTTTGAAGCCTGTGTGTTCAAAAGTCTTGATTTAGCTCTATAAACAGTCCCTCTGACATATCCACCATCCATTTCTATTTCTTAGCTGTTGAGATATGGAAAAAGAGTTAAATCTAGCATTTATAAATTCTCTCTCTTGAGAACAAAGCTTAGTACACAAAAAGCACTTAATCATATTATGCTTATAGGAGTTGGTGTTTTCATCTTGTCATCCTCTCTTGTTTGAGGAGAGCTTGTCTGCTCTGTGCAGGGGAGGAAAAGTAGAGGGTGTAATTGTAGTGGCAGAAACAACTCGAGTTCTTTTGTTGCCATTTGGGCCGAGCATCATACCAGGATCTGAACAGCAAGTTTTGAAAGTGAATACCAGACAGTACTTGAGACTCTGCTATATATACAGCATTGTCTGGGGCCACTGAGTGAGAATGATGAACTGATCTTTTTTTGTTTGGTTTTTAAGCAAGATGCTACTTCTCACCTCTTAAATTCAGATGCTGAAATAAACTGTTGCTAGTACCCTGTCAAGCTTCCAAATAGTGATCTTGCATAGGTAAGGTCAGTTATCCTTAAGAAAATGCAAAAAATTAGTGCCATAAACTTGCAGTATATATGATTTGAGTATCAAATTGTCGTCCAGAATGTTTCATCAGTTTAAATACAATTCAACCACACCTTAGTATCTTGTTAAATTATACTACCCATATGGTTTTATGCACTACTGAAAGTTTACGCAGCAGTTCTCCAACAAAGCATGATTTTTATAAGTTTACAGTCAAGACCTCATTCCACTACAATCTGTTCAAGGAAAGTACCAGGTACTCAAACTTCCACATATGTGAACTCACACCTAGCTATCTGGATCTCATGGCTAAATGGTCTACAAACAGGTGGAAGAACAGGGTAGAAAGAAGCAAGCATGTAAAAAAGCTTTTAAAGATTTTTTTAAAAATGGACTGTGAGGCTTTGAATGGTCACGGCAACAACTCTTGTGATCATAACATCTCACAGAGTAATCTTTAATTCAGTACTTAAAGTTTACATTTTAAAATACTGTCTAAAGGTAAGTTTTTGAAAGCTGAATGAAGGAATGCAGAAGTTAGGCTTTTAATGCTTTTCAGTATGCTGAAGGTGCTTTTAGCACCAATTTGTACAAGAGAAAAAATATTTTAAAAGAATCATAACAAGGTCAGAGAGCCAAAGAGAGAAAGAGGCACAAATACTCACCCATGGCAGAGGAGAGAGAAAAGGAACACAAAGAGTAAAGAAGGAAAAGAAGGCTGATTTGCCTTTGTCAGTCTGAGCTGAAGATTTATAACTGCTGGTTGATGCCAGAACGTCCAGTTTTGTATTGGACAGGACCACTGTCCCACACCTAACTGTTTGCAGGTTCAAGGAAGACACTTTACTAAATCTACAGGACAAAAATTGTATTTTACTATGTGGGCACATAGCACCTAGCGTCACAGAGAACCTGGTATTTACTGAGGCCTCTCTATGCTACCATACCACAAGAAAAAGCCCAGACAGAGAAAAATAACGTTGGGGCATCACCAGCAGACAAAATATTTAAATCAGTGACTACAGTTATCTCAAAAATAGCTGCGGCAGAAAGAAGTTAGCCAAGGCAGTAACCTTAAAATTTCAAGAAAATAAGGGATGAAGAGAAAGTGCAACCATCAAGAGGTAGTATAATTTAATGAGATACTAAGGTGAAGTATACTACATAATGCCTTTGTCTGAAAAGACATCCGTTTGTTGTAAGCAACATTGAAGAACTTGAATTATAAAATCCTGAGTTTGTATGGAAGAGTAGCTGTCTGGATTGCTATGAGGTCAGAGGAGGTGACCCCAATCAACCTTTGAAAAGGGAAGCTGGTGGAACAGCGGTGCAGGAGCAGCCCAGAAGAGGCTGTTGTTCATGCCTGGATAGATGTTGCCTAAAGCTTTTTGGGGGCGTGTGTACGGTTGTAGCGTGACACAGTGGGAATTGTGTGGTAATGTCTGTGGCTGTTCTTCCAGGTGGATATCCCCATCTGGGTTGTGGATCTCCGTCACGAGCTGACCCACGGAAAGTTACCCCAGCTAGCGCTCTGCCGCAAGGGTGAGTGCCATCCTGGCGGGGCATCCCAGGCGAGCGTCCCCCTCAGCTCGGGGTGCTGACTGGAGCAACATGCCACTGTGTCCCCCCTGGGCCTGCCAGGGCTGCTGTTGCTGGGAGACCAGGACTGGCTGTGGTACCTGAGGGGGAACAGCTGCTCCCCTGCCATGGTGCCCTCTGTTTTGGGGACCCCATGGGGCAGCAGCGGGCTCATTGTGGGGGTGAGAGCTGTGGTGTGAAATGCCTGGGAGGGGCTTGCCTCTGTCAATACTGCGCAGGTGCCCAGCAAGCTCAGTGGGAGGGGAAGAGCTGTGGTGTGAAATGCCTGGAAGGGGGCATTGTGGGGTTGGCTGAATGGTGCTCGGTGGAGAGCATGCAGAACAGGGAGAAAAACCATAGGAGAAGTGGATATTGCCCTTCCCTTTATACTGTCTTCTGCCATTGGGAGAGCTGGGGCAAAATCCACATTTTGGAAAGTGGAAAACACACCTGGAAATAGTCAAAATTGGACTCTCAAAAAGGGCTGGGAGTTCTCTGACTTTCTGGGAAGGAATGACTTGCCATTTGATGGAAACAAGCAGCCAGCTGTCCTACTGGAGATGTTCCTCTGCCCTCCTGGCTCCAGGCTGTGTTGTGTTGTAGGGAAGGCGTTCAGAGACTTTCTCCTTCCCCTGAAAAAAAAAAATACTGGAAACAATATCTCAGCCCTATTGTTTCTTTATGGCACGTGAAGTTCATGTCAGTGGAAGAGCTAAATACTTTTTCTGATGTTGTAGAGGTACCAGGGACTCACAAAAAATCCAGTTCYGAGAGAGGTGCAATAGGTACTGCAAGTTTGACTAAATGACCAGCTCATGGCATTTAAAGAGATTTTCCTCATTCCTGGGAATTTTGGGTTAAGCACTGAGACGCCAGATAAACAACCTTCATCAAGTTCCCTTGGCTRAGTTGGATACTGAAACAGTGATGGGAAAAAAGGGCTTCCCCGCTCTCCGTCTACCTAATGTGTGATTACTGTAGTCTCTGCACAAAAAATGAGTGTTGTTATAGGCACTGTGTTGATCATAGTGATAAAAAAACTTGACTCATTTTCTGATCAGACCCCCACTGCTGGGACTTGCTTTCTGCTAAAATTTGGCCTAGCTTGAACGAGGTGCAGCACTATAGAAGCGCCCAAACTCTCTTGTTGCCAAAAAGGTAGTGGGTGGGTGTCACTAGGTCTGTGATGTTGTTTTTCTTTGCTGCCATTCACCTTTTTATTAATGGGGTTGTGTGTGATTTCAGAGTTTAACTTGCATACCACATTTCATTTCACAATGCAAGTTAGCAACGTGCCACATACATGTATTAAATAATGAAGAAAATCTCACTGAGAAGAGAACATGTGTTCTGTTCTCCTTTAGGCTGTGATGTTGTACTGGACTGGCTACGAAAGACGTACTGGAGCCGTCAGCTGGGCAATAATTTGTGTGAAGAAAGCGAAGAGGAGGATGAGCAGGAAGAGACTGAAGCAAATACAGAGATGGACAGTGACACATGGGAGATTCAAACCCCGCAGCATGAGGCCTGTCAGAAACACAAGGAATTCCATGGTAGGTGTTCCTGAAACAGCAGTAGATAAAAGAATTAGATCTTTCCCATGCTAGAAAATACAGTTTAAAGCGTCATCTTCTACCACTGCCGACGGATAAAGATGTTCTTCTGCTCACGTTATGGGATTGCTCTTTGGGCCTTGAGAGGTTCTTGGGGTGACTGACTTTTTCTGTCATATTATCTCACTGAGTTTGTAGCATAAAATCTCTTACTTGTATTGGGTATCCAGTACCCTGATCAGTAGCAGCAGTTACATTGGCATGGTCTAGGGCCAAGCATTGTAAAAATTAGTTTAGTTCACAGTTCTAAGACTGAGGGCACTAATGACAAAGAAAGCCATGCTCTTTTTATAGCCATCAAAACTCTGTAGATTCATAATTTAAGCAAGAGTGGGATAAAGTCAGTTCAGTCTGTTTCTAAATATTTGGCATGTGGACAGGAAATCACTCTAGTTGTTACCAGTATTTAAAGAAAAAAGAAAATCACTGGTAACTCAATCTGGACATAATTTGATGAGATACCAAGTGCAAAACACTGAGAGAAATTTAGTAAATTGTTCCAGTGGTTGACTTTCCATCACCAAAAGTCTCTGAATCCAAGATCAGGTGCTTTTCTAAAAGTGGTTTTCTAGTTTGGATGACTTATTGGAGGAAGCATATCGGTCTCTCTCAAGCAGGAGTTCAGGCTAGATGATTAGTCTGGGAGTTCGGTAGCTGGGAGGTAACAAACAGTACCTCAAACAACAAAACCAGCTAATCATAACTTTTCTGACAAAACTTGGTCTGCTTGTGGGGAGTAACTCAGCCCAATAGATTACAGCAGCTCTATCCAAGGTTTAGATGTTTACAGAAGTTCTAAAATGCATCAAATATGCATCAAAATATGCATCAGAACATGAACTGCCTATGGAAACAATTTCTTCCTAAACTGATCCATTTAGGGATTTTTTCTGAGCTGTCTGCCTTTATCCAACTTCCCTGTCTTTGGCCACTGCTAGTGGTAAAATGCTGAACTCCAGGATTGACCCTGCATGATAAAAAATACATTGCCACAAGAGTCTGGGGGAGACAGAAGTCTTCAGAGTATTGTCTGACTTTGGATTTATAACTTCATTTCATTGATGTCTTCCTCGACCACATATTGAGCAGAACTAATCAGCTTGCCAAGATACATTTGGAGATAGATGACAAATTTCCAGGGGTACCAAAAATCCCTTGTATGGTGAGGCAAGTTGATCCATTCCCTGTTTTAAGCCACATATTTATCTTTATTTCTAGAAAAAGTCAGAGATGTGCTGGTATCCTACAAGAACGAGCAGTTCCGGGTAAGTGCAGTCTGATCGTCAGCACTTCCATTTCTTCTCCTTTCCTGCTTTGGGCAATAAGTCTTCTCTTCATTGTTGCACAAATTGAAGAGCTGGTGCTCTTGGCCAGGCCTCACTTGAAATACCTGAGAGGTAGCATAACTAAATTGCTGTACTAGGACTTTAATTAATATAATTCTAGGGATTCATTATTTTTCTTTCTCAGTGCTCTGTAGTAGCATCCTCCCACAGTTAGAATCTATCCAGAAGTACCTGATACTCCTATCAGTAATAAAGACATGCCAGTAAGCCAGTGCCCACATTACTACTGATACTTGTCAGGTGCTCTTAAATCCTGCTTTACGCACTAAAGAAAGCAGCAACAAAACCCTCTTCCTAACTTTTCTTCTGAAGCTCATGTGAAACCTACTTTATCCCATCAAAATGATGTGAATAGAGGTTGAAGTGCAAACTCCATATTATATGCCTTGATTTAATTGAGTGCTATGTACTGGGCTTTTGGAATTTCTCTGCTCATCCTGTAAGCTGCCTTTCTTATTGAATGACTTTATGATATACTTCTAAGTCTACCAAATATGACAAAATATAGCTGAATTGTGAAAAATGAATTCTCTGTAGACAAGTGTATTGTGGATATAGCTTCTTCTAATATATTGCTTTTGTCACTTTGAGGTGGCTACCCACAAAAAAAAATACTGTTTTCATCTTTAATGTGAAAGCATTTTTCTGCTTTAGACATCAGCTAAAAAATAGCAGATAAGTATATCCATCAATAATATAAAAGTTCAATCACCCTGGAGGAAGAAAACAGCATCTTCTGGCAAGGGAATATCTTCTGCTATCTTGCACTGAGTAAGGATGGGCAGAATACTTGCTTGGATCTGTCAGCAAGCAGGAATCTTGCTCTTTATGGCTGTTACTTCCAAGCTCTTAACTGAAGTTTGTCTTTAATAAAAAGAAATATACACATACACACACACATATACTACTTATGTTCTTTAATAAATATTTCCAGTAATTTGAAGAGATGCAAACATATTGGTCCTTTGTTGGCACTCGGAAACTCTGTTCTCTGTAGCAGTAGACTTGTGTCTGTTCAGTAACTCAAAGCAAGCAATGCAAAAATCCCTCCCTTCTGTTCCACCAACCTTTTCTTTGCTGCATCTTTAGAACCAAGAACCTTTCAGCTACTGTAAATCATATTTGTCAAAGCTGTGCAGTGATGGTGGGTGGTAGTTACTCTTTCATGTTTTTAAGGGGATGTCTTATAATAGTATGATTAGAAGAACCTGAGTTTTGTCATAAAACCTTTTGCTTTTCCCTTTGCTGTGATGGAAAGATCTGTTTCTTTTATAGGTCTTATTTCTTACCTCCTTTTTGACTATTTCACTATGGGCTTTAGTTGTGGTCCTAGAGATTGTTAATTGTTCAACTTTTTTTCCCCCCTCTGTTGCCTGATCTTTAAAGCTTTTCAGATATTCCCACACACACACTGTCCAACCAGAATGAGGAGTGTTATGTTTGCTTGTAGTCTGAGCATGCATTAAAGTATCTGTTCATAGCCAAAAATGAGTGGGTAGGAAATTCTTTTTCCTGCCCTTTGAAAAAGGTGGTGAGATATGAAGGAGTTTTTTAATCCATATAGTTCTTTCGTGTGGAGGGCTTGCCTTCTCCTTCATGCCTTCCTATTGCCGAAACAGTTAATGAAATACATCTATAATATAGCTTAGTTCCACAGCAAAATGATTGGGCATATGTTGGGCCTCTCCTGTCATCTTAGAGGAAAAGGTGAGTGTTTTTGTTTTTTTCYTTGTTTGTTTTTTCCTAGTCACCTTCCCAGCATTACTTAGTTTTAAGGGTAATACAAGGTGGGAAAATGGACAGACAGCATTATGATTGTTTTGCGTAGGGGAAGGAAACCTCTGGGGTTTGCTTTATTCTTAAAACTGCACAGGATAAAATTCCCTACATTCCACCCCTATTAGCTTTTCTTCCTCCACACTCTCTCCAGTCCTAGATACATTACAACACTTATGGAAAATCCATTTGTAATCAAAATGGCAGTTAGAGAGGCGCTTTATTTTGCTTCACCCCTGACAATTCTAGGAGCACTTAATGACCAAAGCCTGATGAAGTAAATTCTGGCTGGGGTCTGTGGGCTTACATAAGTGATTATTACTTATGCGTGTCTCTCTGGGTTACGGTTGGAATTTCTGTGGCAATAAGCAATAGGCTCAATTTTAAGAGGATGATTTCCCTGTATATAACAGTGTGTTAAATGTCCTGCCTTGTGACAGTGCTGTGTGTTGTTCTACAGCCTTTTAAGGTACAAATGTGTTTCCCTCCACTCTTGTTTTTTGTATGTAAATGCTTCAGACTGGAAAAGTTAGTGGAGTGGACAGTGAGCAGAGGTTATCGATAGAAATTCTGTAGTAGTTGTCTTGGAAGTAAAGTGGAAGCAATGATAAGGTCAAAAATATTATTGGTTCAGAAGCCACAGCTAGGATGTACCAACCTCCCTGAATTATTGGAACACAGGGATGGAGAGTTTGTGCGATTAGTATCAGTTGCAGTCTCCCATGTGGTGAAAATGTTGCAACTTATTTCTATTTATACCAGAGTGGAGCTTCTTTTCAAATGCTATAGCAAGTACAGACTGCTGTTGCACCAGCTACAGCCAGTTTAAAAATATGCTATCTCTGAAATTCAGAACTGGATTGAAAAAATGATACGGGCTTGTTCTTGTATCCTTTAACAGCAGACAGTTTAATGCGCGTAAATAATTATTTCCTTGAACCATGAGAGTAACTGAATGTTCCAAATTTCAGATAAATACTACTTGAAACTTTTTTTAGGCATGTATATTAAACACATATATTATCCATTAAACATGGATGGGCATAGCAGAGAAATTGTACCTCTCTTGCTATGGTTACAAGTCCCCTTGTATAAATGTATATTCTGTCTGTACTCTTTTCCACTTAGGAAGGAGAATTGCTGATAGCAGAAGTCATCTCTATAACAGTGTAACTGTACAGTTTCTAATCCAGATACTTCTCTAGCTATTTTGTTAACTTGTTATTATACTTAAAGTCTTTAAAGTATAAACCAGGGCAAAATGAGCTCTCTGATGGAGGCTGTGTACTTTGGTGCCCAGTTGTGCCTATGGGTATGTGCCTGTGGGTAGGCTAGAAGTTGTTTAGTCACTTGTTGTGTTTAGACCATGTCTTTATATTTGATTTGTCATCTAAAGTATCTCTTGCATCTAGTGGTAGTATTGGGCATATAGGTTAAGTGAGCTAATTGCAGTCCTGAGGATGGTAWATATCAAACCAATAAATCCACTGACTCTTCTAAGAGAGCTAACCTCCAATACTGTCTCTTCCATTCTTGGTGCAACCTGGTAGTTTGTTTTCCACATTGCTTCTGCTTGTTAGACACTCTCAGCTGACTACAGGTTGCCTAGATGGCTGTGTTGGTTTGATACTTGGATCTTCTGTGTGCATAATATGACTGGAAAAACCTTGTTCTGGATAGGTAACCTCTACCCCACCGCTTTCCCCATGTGGAGTTAATGATTCAAAATGTGTCTGTCCCAGTCTGTGCTGAAGTCAAGGAGAACAAGTATTAGAACAAGAATGAAGACACCAGAAGGGTGCTGTTGCCCTTTTAATTCAAGCCTTTCCAGGGTATGATATGGCTTATGTTAACTTTTAATGTTTCCCTAGGAAGGGGAACTTTTGTGAGGTTTTTTCTTCAAGTGGTATTGGTGAAGTAAATATGGCATGTGCATCTGCTCTTCATAGCAATGCCTCTTCTGTTTGCTCCAACTGCCAGGAGATGGTGCGTTATCTGTTACTAATGTTTGGATTTTTCCTTCACTCAGGTTATGCAGACGGTGCAGTCTGTTTCAAAGTCCCGAGAACTGTGGTCTGATTCTTCTTCAGAGGTGGACTGGATTTTGGCTCAGATCAAAGACCTGATGCAAGAAAACAGGTACAGTCACAGAATTGCAGAATAGTTGGGGTTGGAAGGGACCTCTGGGGATCATCTGGTCTAATCCACCTGCTCAAGCAGAGTCAGCTGGAGCAGGTTGACTAGGACCATATCGAGTCAGGTTTTGAATATCTCCAAGGATGGAGACTCCACAATCTCTCTAGGAAACCTGTGCTAGTGTTCAACCATCCTCTCAGTAAAAAGTGTTTTGTGTTCAAGTGGAATTTCCTGTGTTTCAGTTTGTGCCCATTGCCTCTTGTCCTGCCACTGGGCACCACTGAGAAGAATCTGGCCCCATCTTCTTTATACCCTTTCTTCAGATATTTATAAATATGTTGATAAGCTTCCTCTGAGCCTTCTCTTCTCCAGGCTAACAGTCCCAGCTTTCTCAGCCTCTCCTCACATGAGAAATGCTGCAGCTCCTTGATCATCTCTGTGGCCCTTTGCTGGATTCGCTCCAGTAAATCCATGTCTGTTTTGTACTGGGGAGCCCAGAACTGGACACAGTAGTCCGGATGTGGTCTTACTGGTGCTGAGGAGAGGGGAAGGATTGCCTCCCTTACTTGCTGGCAATCCTCCTCCTGATGCAGCCCAGGATACTGTTGGCTGCCTTTGCCACGAGGGCACATTGCTGGCTCATGGTTAACTTGTTGTCCACTAGAATGCCCAGGTCCTTCAATGCAAAGCTGTTTTTCAGCTGATAGGCCCCCAGCTTGTACTGGTGCATGGGGTTATTCCTCTCCAGGAGCAGAACTTTTCACTCACTTCAAACTTCTTGAGGTTCTTCTCTGCCCACTTCTTTAGTCTGTTGAGGTCCCTCTGAATGGCAGCACAACCATCTGGTGTATCAGCCACACCTCCCAGTTTTGTATTGTCTGCAAACTTGCTGTGGGTGCATTTGGTCCCATCATCCAGGTCATTAATGAAGATGTTAAGCAGTATTGGCCTCAGTATCAACCCGTAGGGGACACCACTAGTGACTGGCCTCCAGAAGTTTATGCTGCTGATCGCAATCCTCCAAGTCTAGCAGTTCAACCAGTTTTCAGTCCACCTCACTGGCCGCTTATCTAGCCTGCATTTCATCAGCCTGACTACATTCCTGGACAGCTCTCCCAAAAACCTCATGTAGACTTTGATTTCACAGTAACCTTATGATATAAATCTGCTAGAACTCTCTTCAAAATTGCAGGGCAATATTTCATCCCTTCTATGCCCTCTGTGCTTCTATGCCCTCTGTGCTTCTATAACTACAGGGCCTCTGTGTCGAGGCTTTATTATCACTGTATAAATTTGCATGAAGTTCATGTCCCACTCTGAGAAACAGTTTGTTTAACTGTGTAGAGGGGAGACTATCAAATTGCATATTTGAGCTATAACTCTTGGTGTTCTGAACATGAAGAAACATCCAATATGCATACGTACCGTATAAGGTGGCTGACAAATTTAAGATGTTGTCAGATATTGTGCCAGAATGAAAACGTGAGGAAGACTTGCACCTTAGTGGCATTGTCTATCAGTTGCTGAGCATGGTGTAATGAGCAAGAAGGTGTAAGATTCTGTAATGAGAAGCTCCCTTACTAAACATGGGATTTCTGTATCACCTAAGCTGTCTAGCTCCTAGGAGGTTGGAGGGAAGTGGTGGAAGAAGGCCCTTGCACCTACCTCTGATTCTGATACCCTATCCCCAAGCATGCTCTGCTGGCCACTGTCAGACTGGACACTGGGGAAGATGAATGCAAGGTCAGCTGCTTTTATGTAGAAGTAGGTATTTGAACCTGGCATCAGTTATGCGGTAAAGAGGAAATGGACTGCCACAGTACAAAACAAGGATTTTAAAAGGCTCTGGTGAGAATGGGAGTTGCAGGATGTGTTCAGGCAGGGGGTGTAATGTATCAGTAACAGGCAGAAAGTATCTTGGGAAGTCCCTTCCTGCATAGGAGAACTGAAACAGTGAAGATCTTTAGATAATCATGTATTCAAAGTATTTCTAATGTTGACTTGTTGACATACTCTCCTTTTAATTTACATCTCTGCAAGACTTAGTTTTTTAACAGTACTGTTATGTAGGTACATGATCAAAACAAGTAGTTATTTTGGAAAATTCTGTGCTTTCAGTGTTTGCTGTGCACTGATCTGCAAAACTTGTTTGTGGTATCCCATGAAAGTGTTGTAAATCACATTCTAGCAGTTCTTCACCAGCACCTTTGTCTGAACCACTTGTTGAGTCAGCTCTTGTTCTGTCGTACGCAGCTGCATGAGGTACATTCAGCACTGGTAGTGTGGACATCCAAAGGAATCCAGCATGCACTTCAACTATCAAATTAAATCTTCCTCCAGAATGCTTAAACTTAGAATTTAGATTTTAGCGAACTCCGTTTGTGATCTTTGAGGCAAGCAAGAGTTTGCTTTCCTATGATTAGCCTGACACCTCTGAAACAACTTAGCAGGTTTGAATTCAAGTGTAACTTTCAGCTGCTTGAATCTGGTTCAGTGGGATACTGTTCTGTGTGGGGTGCCGTCACCAGAATACATGGCAGCCTTTTCTGTGTGACTATTTCTATAAGAAACTCTTATCTAGTGGGTGTAGGGAAGGCTTGTAAAGTAACCATCCCATCCCCTCAGCTCCATCCCTAGCTTGAAAGAAATCTGTGCATATTTGCTATATGCTAATGAACAGCTACTGTTAAACAGACTAAAAATGCCTGTGTGTAAATCTCTTCTGAAAAGGCAGTAGATCAACAGGATAAATAACTAAGATGCTGCAGTGTTGCTGTTGCAATACTCAGGCCTTTACCCAAAGTGTGTGCTTAGATGCCGATCAAATGGAAGGGTTAGCTTCTTGTCCTTCGAAAAGAACTATTTGTGGGAAATATTTGGGGATAACTGTAGATTATAAATAAAACAATTCTCAGCAATGTGTTGGGAATTTCACTGCTTTCTTTGGAAAGTAAAGTGACAATAGAATTGAACTGCTTTTGCATCCTTCTTCAGGTGTACATGATAGTATGGATTACAGCACAGCAATGAATTGGTGTGCATAGAAGAGATGCTTTCTACAAATTTAAAGTCATTTGTCATCTATCTGGGAAAGTCCTATAACCAGACGGTGGGTTTCAGGAGCCCGATTTCATTTCCAGCTTTCACTGTCAATTTTCTGAGAGCTTCATTTGGAATTCCAGTGCAGTAACTTTGTTAAGGGTGAGACTCAAATGTAATGTATGGCCTAAAGAAGTTTCAAAGGTGGGGCGCAAATCTTTTATTTTAAATTGCATCAAATTGCATTTAAATTGTTCCTGTGTTACAACAAAAAAGCCTGATAGTTCAGTATCTGCAGGGTGTCATATATCTTGGGTTATTTTGCAGTTCTTAAGCTCTTATTAACAAAATGTTATTGCTGGATTCGATACTTGATTGT
This sequence comes from Apteryx rowi, assembly GCF_003343035.1. Lineage (NCBI taxonomy): Eukaryota > Metazoa > Chordata > Aves > Apterygiformes > Apterygidae > Apteryx > Apteryx rowi. Next base: position 5,037,064 of record NW_020448752.1, read on the forward strand.
CTTCGCTGCATTATGTTATATCAACTAGGACTTTTTTGATGGTTCCCTTAAACCAGGCTTTAAATGAGGCTAGGAGGAGGGAGCTGGTTTCTATGACTATTAAAAACATATTGTTTCTCTCTTGTATTTTTGTAGTTCTTGTTTCTGTTCACTGTTCCATGGTTTCCTGTGTGACCCTCAGTGATCAGGTAACCTCATGAAACTGGTTCCTCTGATATGCGGGGAAATCCCCCACCTACAGCAGCTGAGGATGGAGGGCTGTTTCACAACCCACAGTTTGCAAAACTACCAAAGAGACAAACCCTGCAGCAATGACTTTACTGCAGAGAGATTTCGCAATTGCAGCTAGCTGCCTCATGTAGTCGCTCTTTGAAGAGAGGTTTTTTCAAGAATCTTAAAATAAAAAAATTAGATTCCAGTAAGTGCTGGTTTCACAATTTCAAACTTCAAGCCAAGCTTGAAGAAAGGAAGTATATGTGTTTCTGGATCAGAACAGCTTTGGGAATGATTGACCAGCACTTATTCCTGTTACTTTACAGGTTCTCCCTCCACTCCTTTTGCCTCTTTCTGACATTTGTGTGAGAGAAGATAAACAGTATTTTTGTGCCAGTCAAGCAGTGAGTACACAAGTACTTACAATAGAAAGTCACTTTTTTACTTAAGCAAAAAAACCCCTACAATCTTTAAACATGTGTTTGCAGATATGTTTACACACACAGGTTTCTAGAAGTTTTTTTGAATACTGTAGTGCTAATTGCATCTAATCTGATTTGTGTATGTACTGAAATGCTGTAACTCTCTTCCTATATCAGTCCCATGGAGTCTGTCATGTATCACTAATGCAGCTGGGCCTTGTGCTTCCCTAATGGCCTCTTTGTGGACCAAGTTTTCTGAAGGACTGGCTGATGGTGCTTTCCTTCTCAACTGAAGATGTGGCTGTTACTGCAGTCTATGTATTTTTGAAGATGCTTAATTGAAGGACTTGCAGGAAATGTCTTACTTTCATTTAAGAGAGAAATTTTTTTGATCATTCACTCGTGGAAAAGTGAAGGCAGGCAAGAAATACAATTGATAAGTTTGTGACTTCATTAGGTTAGGAGATTTGGATTATGAATTCAGGGATAACAGGGCTTATGAGATCTCTTGAATATGTCAAGTGACCTGTGAAAACACTTTTCTAATTTAGAATCCCCATGTAATTCTGTGTAAAGCCTTTCATCTCTCCTATCAGTGTATCTTGTAATTTGGATTGTGCAGAGGACAGAAAGTTCTTTTAGCGCTAAAGCAAAATGAGCTGCTGACTGCAAAGAATTTTCTGCCCTTTTCTTCATGGAGCTAACCCAGTGGGCCTTCCCTAGTCAGATGTGCTTCTGTTTAAAGGTTCTCTGTTGAAACTACCATTTGCATGGAGATGGCCTTAAATAGTTGGTGATGAGCAGTTGTTGCATGTAGGAATGATAGTAATTATCCTGGAACAGTTGCCAGAGAAGAGGAAAATTGAAATTGGATTTTGTTTTCAGAATGAATTACATTCTATCATTTGCCTTCATAAAAGTTGGTCTCCCATCATATCATCTACCTCAGACAAAGTGACGTAGTGTTTGTGTTGTTTCGGCCTTCAGATCTTTGACTGCTGTTTGTGTTTATAAAAACCCTCTATAGAATCCAAGTCATGCCTGGATGTTTAGATTTGGAAATCATTCTTATTAGAGAAGACAATAAATTTTCTCATCCATTCTTTACCAAAATAGGTTACACTTCATGTGAGTCGTACCATTCCAAATCCAAAGAGGCTGATAGTGACAGCAGTTGTTTCTGTGGAATTTGTCGGTGTTTGAAAATGGACGTCTTGATTTTTATGCTAAGTGTTGGTTTTAGTTCTATATCCTTGCATGTTACTGAACACTGAACTCGGTAGGAGCCCATGGCTAGGTATAGTGGTAGCTGTGGAAATTTTGCTTCTGTCCCTTCTGCTGTATTTTACTTTCAAGCATCCGCTCAGCTTACTGGTGCGGGTGTTCTCAGTCTCCCATTTCACTGTTATTAAGATAGCCTAATAGCAGATGGGTCCTTGAGCTGGACCATTCAGTGCTTTCAGGCTAAATGTAGTTCACATGATAGCTGTGAGGGTAGGAGACTTCCAGAAAAAAGCTGTAGCTGCTGTAGGGAAGAACAGTTGTGATCCAACAGCAGCTTGTCTGCTGAACAACTATGTAAATGGGACATTAAGAAGTGCCTTGCCACCGCAAATCGAGAGGCTTTTCCTCTGAAGTTTAATCTAGCCCTGTTGGTTAGGAGTTCTCAAATCTTGGCTGACATGCTTGCAGAAGACATGGATCATGCTGCAATTACAGATATTTCAGTATTATAAATGTTTTATGACAAAAATTCGTATGCTGCTTACAAAATACCAGTGGTAGGTATTTTCCTCTGCAACTCAAGCAATGTTTTTTTCACAGTTCTGGTTCTGTTCCAGTTTGTGCAACTACACATCCCCTCCATCTCTAATGGGATACAGCCATCCCAAAGCTGGTATGAGATTTTAGTGCCCTACTGCAAGCTACACCACCCCCTCATAGTTGGGAGCATGTAATCTGAGTTACAGGTATTTGGCTCACAAACTGTTACAGAGCTGGTACAAGGAGTATTTTGAAATGCAAAGGTGTAAGTGACATTAACGAGGCTCTGTGATTGCTCTAGAGAGACAGTGGCTGAAGTTCTTCTCAGTGATGGCTTTCTCATCCCAACGGTGGAATGTCTGAAGATGTTAAATATCAAGTATGAAGGTTAGTGTCTCTGGCACCACATAATCAAGTAAAAAGTGCATAGCTAGTGTTACATCCAATCCTGTTCTTTTTTTTCTCGTATTGAAAGCTGTAATACTCTATGTATCTTTCATTTGTCTGGGTCCTTAAACATCTTTTGACCTGTTCTCCTGACCCCTTTATGGCCATGTTTGCCCATAGCTTTCGCATGTGTCTCTGTTGGTGGAAGGATAGCTCTTCTGCACTGAATGCTGCATGGCTAAGGAGACTTCTTTCAAAGCTGGCGTCTCTGTCCATGTCTGCACTAGTTACTGATTTCATGAACTCCCACTAATTTCTTTTCTACATTGAAGATTTGAAGCAAGTCAAAAGTAATGGGGTTTTATTTTTGAGCCTTATTCACCTCAGTTTTGTCTTAATTCCATGCTACTGTCCACAGGTCTGGAGATGCTTAGATTTTCTGCAAGAGAATTAGGTAGCTAGAAGCAATAAAAATTAATAGTTTATCTCCTTGGGACTTTTTGGAAACATCAGCCAAAGTACTTTCCAAGAAAGTTCCTCAAGTTTTTGTGACTGTAATATAGTAGTAAAATTTTAGGAGCTTTTGATCAGTGAGCCTTCTCTTTGCAGTGTATTTTTAGACAGAACAGTTCTTTGTTATGTGGGAAATAAGCTGAAATTGGCAAGAGATTAGCAAAACAGAAGTAGATTTTCCTGTGGTTTATGATGTGATTCGATCAGGCATCATATTTTCTGCTTTCATTGAACTTTTATGTTAATTATCCATTTGTTGCTTATTTTAGTTTGCTAGTATAGGAAATGAATAGCTCCAAATTCAGTGGGGTTCCCAGAATAGAACATGGAACCAGTGATTTCAGTACAAGCTACTTAGTTTGCCACAAGCATCACACCGGTGTTTTACAATCAGAGCATTTTTCTGTCCATCAGTGATTTTTTGGGGCTTCTTTTCTTCTTTTTATTGCAGCAAATAAAGAGATATTACAGTTCAAAATTCCTCAGACGTTTTACTGCTTCTGGCGGCCTTTGCTGACGGGCCTTCTTTCCCGAAGCTTTACACAGACCCTAATAGAGAAAATGTTTACAGAGCTCAAGGAATGTTTGGACTCTTCAGAACTTCGGCCTCAGTTCCTGATCAACTGGATTTCTGAGATGCTGACTAGCATTGCTAGAGTTAATGCCGGTGAGTCAATCTGCAATTTGTGTCGAAAAAATGTAAGAGTCTCTTCTGCACCACTGCAAGGACTGGAAGGGTGGTGAGTACTTTAGATGGGAAGTGCAATATTCTAGTCAGTATGTTTTGTGAGCTTTCAGCATTGCACTTCTTGGGCTTTTTAACTGGTAGCTTATGTGTGTCATGCATTTCTTAGCAAAAAATGGGAATTACTATTTCTTTGGCAGCTTTGCTGTGGCTTCCTCAAGATGTGAAAAGCCAGTCTCTTCCATGAGAGATCAGTCCCTTAAAGGGATTTTTTTTTTTTCCAAGATAAAGTTAATACTAGTAGCTTGATTACCAAATAGATAGCAAATAGACATGTCATAAGCAAATTCTGAGTCCCTTGTTCTCAGTTCTTTTCTCATTTAACACAAGCATGCCTCTGCAAGATACTTGCATAGTCTTGGTATCCTTTTTTAATCTCATCACAGGATTTGTCATGCTTTCTGAACTTAGGCAAAAGTAATAAGTAATCTTTTGCTTTCCATCCCTAATTCCTTAGAACTRTTTAAATTGACAAACTGTATGTTTCACTCCAGAGACAGCTGCGCTTTCTCTATTACCTGCACTAGAAGAGCTTTAATTATTTGAAGTGTGTCATGGGAGTTATGTCAACAGGACTTTCATATTGAGAAGTAATGCAGGCCTGCAGGAGGTTTCCAGCTGGTGTCATTTTGCCACCTTCTCTTTCCTCTGCTGGTCTGGCTTAGTCCACACCAGGATTTCGCGAGTACCTATGGCAATCACAGGTTCAGGTTTATTTGATGCTTTCAGTCAACACTGAGTGTGTCTGTTGTGTGCCAGGATCCCTGAACATGAGTCTTTCCCAGCTGTTAAGTCTACTTAGAGTGCTATCTGGAACGTCTCAGGTCTCAGAAGCTCTACTGCATTTACTGGGGACAATACTGTACAAACGCAGCTCCGTGACTTCCACATCTGAGATGGCATGCATAGTGCCAGCTTGGGAACCTCTGCACCTCACTGTTTATTGCGTTCTGTAGAGCTGACTTAGCTATCACTGCATTGCCAATCCCTTGCAAATACCTTGACACATTTGGTCAGCATATCTGGTCTTGGAGCTGGTTTGGAACGCCAGCTTGTCTGAGGCTCAGAGCTGCAGTAGAAATACAAAGAGATGAAGGGTGTATTTTTTGTGAGTTTTGAGCACCTTATTGTTTTTGTTACTGTCTTTGAAGGGAAGAAGAGACGCCGTTGTAACAAACGGATATATGTGAAGGAGTTGTTCCTCCATAAAGTTCCTTTGCAGTGGATGAGACTCACTGATAATTGCTTGGAAGCTCCCTGCTGGGCAACCCCACACCTTCTTCAGCTGTAAGTTTGATCCTGTGACCTAGAAAGGGGACAGAGAGCAGTGCTCTGTAATGGCTTTGGCCAGCTCGTGTGGTGTGCTGAGTTACGTCTGTGTTCCCTTCCTTTCCATCTTGCAGAAATTATGTCAGGTGTGTATAAAGCCCTGCTTGTTGCTGCTCATCTCCCCGTTGATTCTACAAAGAGAAGCAGCAGAACTTATTGGTTGCTCCTTCAAAAAGAAAGTAGAAATTATCTGGGGAAGTATGAGAAAAGCAACCTGTGTGGAAGAAAAGTGACCTRCAACAGAGATGTGGCTGTTCATACTGGTGAAATGTGGGGTTAGCATAGTCAGTAACTTTTTTACATGAAAACAGTAAAGGAAAAATTCAGTTGGAAGTATCAGAAGTCCTTAATTTTTACCACAAAGAGGAAGTATTCCAGCATGCACTTCTTCGGAATAATCAGCTTTGCCTCTTAATGGAGATATATGAGCAAGCTGTCCTGGAGGAAGCTCAGACTTAAAAGACTGCTGAGCTTGATAAACCTCCATCTGGATTCTCTTTTTGCTTCTTAGACTTTTACACTGGCTTTTTCCTTTCTAGGATTCTTACAAGCATGAAGCCTCGTTTGCCACGTTCTTCGCGGAAGAACCTTCTGTATCTCACTTCCATTTACACAGAAGGAGGTGGCCCTTTGTCCAGTCCAGGCCTCTCTTCAGACTGCAGTGAACAGCCAATTTACACTATAGAGAGCTTACAGTGGAGGGCCAGACAAGAAAGTCAGGCTAAAAGTCATGAGCCGACTGTAGAGAGACAAGAAGGTGTGCTGGGGAGACATGATGGTGAAGAGGAGGTGGAGGAAGAAGAAGAAGAGATGGTAACTGAAACAAATCCTTTGGAAGGACTTGCTTATTCTGATAACATGCTGGCTATTGCAGAAAAAAGGGCTGTGCTGCAAGGGTCCGCCTGGCAGATCATTGCAGGTAAAAAGTGACTTCTTAAGACTTAGACTATCTACATCACTAGCAAATGTTGACTGAAATGCAAAGGCCCTCAGGGGCCGCTCAGAATTGAAGAGTGCTTCAAAATCATCTAAACGCCAAATTCCTGCAGATTTTAGGTTTTTTTCAGTCTTATGTTTATGTGCGCTTGTCATTTCTCCCTAAAAGCCCTCATAATATTCGGAGTGCTTTTTCCAGGAGCATGTTGTTACTGCTTCATTACCATTTTTTTATCAGGCTTTTCCAAACTCTATGTTTAAAATTTCACTATTTCCAATTGACAGGGGAGGATATATGCCAACTGTGAATGGCAAAGAAAATACGGTCGTTTCTTGGATTTAAGCAATATGTGCTGAAAGCTTCTGTTTGTCAGATTTAGGGGTATTTGAAAGTACTATTTGGCTACACTGGGAAGCACCAGCTGTATGCTGATAAGTTCCAGGCTGTAGGAAAATTGCAGTCATGATATGGTGGCAAGCTAAAGAAAGGAACAAGTTAAGAAGCTTGTAGAGTGAATAAATGGTTTAGCTAGTGCTTTGCTAGCTCCCTTACTGTAGCTATACTTGTTGATTGGGGTGGATGGTTCTGCAGCTGATGAGATTTTTGGAGAAGTGAATTATGGAGGGACTTGAAGACAGAAGAGGTTGGTGCTGTTTAAAGGAAGAAGAAAAGTGCAGCCATTGGAAGACAAAGAACTCTTGTACCTCACTCGCAGGGGAGTTTTTTCAAGTTAAAAAAAAAAAAAAAGTTTGATCTGTTGAAGCAGCTCAGCTTAATTATGCTAATGAGAACAGCTTGTTAGAGTTAGATGTTTTGAGAATGGAAACAAGACTGCCCTTTGCTTAGCTGATTTTGGTTCAGAGCAAGCAAAGCTGTCAGTGAAAGAACACGCATAGTGCCTAGTGTCTATAAACCTTGAGTCACCTGATTTTTACGAAGTTTCTGTTTATGTGGTTGGTTATGGGTAAACTTAATTTCTGTTTTAATAACTTCTRTGTAGTTACCATCCTTAAACATTTGAAAACTGTAGTCAGTAGGTATATACAGTACCAGGACAACCAGTGGTATAATGATATTTACTAGGTTGCTCCCTAAAAAAAAGGCCTCAGCCTGTTTGATATGTAAAATAGTATTTGCCTTACAGTTGCACTGGAGGTCACCAAATGCTATTTCTGCACCTTTAATTTTAAAATTGTAACAGCTAGAAATCACCATCTTGTGTCAAGAATTTTTGTTCCATTAACCAAGAAGGGCGTGAAAGGAAAAGTAAAGTAGTATGCTGGTTCTTTAGGGCAAGGCCTGTGTTTATGAGCAGTTTTCAGGTAACAAAAATGATCAGTTTCAGGCAAGGACAATGAATTGACCAAGTTGTCCATGATTAGCTGGGGTCTCAAGTCATCTGTATAATTATTGCTCGCTCTCTGGAGTGGAGTCTCCTACCTTTTTGAGGTCTTCTGCCTGCTAGCCTTTCTTATGCTGCTAGTAAGGATTCCAGAGTTGAAGTGTTCTGACGTCAGGAAAGCTAGAGGGTTTAAGAAATCTTATTGTCAAAACAATGATATGTAATGTGTATCTTTCATTTAATTAAGTTTCATTTTGATTTCATATCTAAAAGGGACCTTCCCTATTGCGAACTGCCTGTGAAATTTTGGTGCAGAGCTATAAAGGAGCAGACTCATTGATGTTATCAGTGGCCAAGGATGGTTTCCCAGTGCAGTTTCTGGCCCCCATTGGAAGCCAAATTTTAAAAATGTGAAATTGGAGAGGAAATAGGAATAAGTGCTTGTAAAAATAATTAGCAGAATTTCCAAGAGACTGCTGTATTCTTCTTCCTTGCCATGTCATCCCAGCCTACCCATCTGTCTAGAATTGCTTTATTCATTAATGAGATTTCCCCAGCCTTTTGCTCTTCTACTTTTGTGGCTTCAGTTCCTGTTTATTCAACACTGTTGCTTTGCAACTGYGAATCTCAGTGAGTCCTAAAGAAGCTGGTTCCAAGCCTCACTGGAGGAATGAGCTACTGAGTGCAAATGTGCTGTTCTGTATCTTCGTATGTGTACAAATGGCTCTTTCCATTACAGGAGTATGCAGAGTGAATTTTTTTTAGAAGCCTTTTTCAAAGTGTGATTTTTTAATTAACATATGTAAATCAATACTTCAGATTCAAACAAAAGTCTGCTCAAAAGAGAGAGGTAAATATTAAGGGTTGCTTCAGAATACTGTGAGGTTTCTGTTAATGGACATTGCCTCACAGTGCTTTGGACAGGCTGCACTGTATAGCCTGCATGATGATACATGACTCCAGATGTTTTCCCATTGTCTTACATACTCCAGTTTCTTTCTTTGGAAGAGACAGTTAAATTAGTTAAAACTATATAGCTCAAATTTATATCATACAGTTCTTGCTGAGTACCTGAGTTGCATGAGACACTACTTGTGGGGATTCTTGTTTTTTGAAAATCTATCTGGGAAGCTTAAACTTCTTGTTTATGTGCTGAATGTTGTTTTTACCCAGATGAAGTACAATGGAAAGACTTTCCTATTGGGAAGCTCCCAGGTCAGACAGATGATCCTGATGGTCTCATGTTGGATAATTATTCCATGATGTCCCTGCTTGATCAACCAGCGAGAGATGAGTGGAAGTCTCCCACTACAAAGTGAGTAATGGTGTGGGCAGGGTTTTGTCCTTGAACCATGAAGTATGCACTTATCTCTCTGCTTTGTACTACAGTGTGAAAATTTCAGGAATTTCATGATTCCTGTTTACTTCTGTAATAGTTTGACCAAACTATCTACTAACTGTTCTTTTCTCATTCATTTGTCAAGTAATGTGTGTATTCAGAAGGACCTTTACAGTGCTGATATAACAGAGTAATAGTCTGCTCTTTGGACTGTGCTGATAACTTTCACTGTTGTCTGATGCTGTTAGTAAGATAGAATGTGCTGATCACTAAGAGTTACTAACCCTGGAAGTGCAGAATTTTTAAATCAACTCTACTGAGAGTTGGTGCAGAATCTGCCTGATGAAACACTGAGCTGAAAAACTTTAATTGCAAGACCACAGTTCTTCCCGTTTAAGCGTTAAGGACTAGAAGCCAGGAGACACAGTTAACAGTATTAGCTCTCCCATATTCTCACTGCCTGACCTCGGACAAGTCATTTAGCCTCATCCAGTGTAGGTTATCCCAGACTAGTTAATCCCCTGTGGGAAGGGACTCATTCTAAAACACAGTTGTTTGCTGAAGGACTTCAAGGTGCATTAGTGGGAAAGCCTGGAGATGAGGATAGAAGGTAGCCACAGGAAGTGGTTGATTGCAGATTACTTGCATAACACCAGAGGAAGGAACTGGCTGTATGTAATTTGGGTTCTGAATGTGCTTAGAGTTTGGCATCAGTGAATGAAAATGTGTGTCTCTCCTATACAGTTGAGGTGGATACTACAGAACGCTTCCTGAGTAAGGTCATTGTCATTGCAGCCCCAGTCATTCATCCTATGGTTAATCCAAAATGAATGAAATCATCTTTTCTCCTCACTGTCTTTCCTCTTCCTTCTTGCTTGTATTGCATTAGCACACTTGCACCCTTGATGGACCAAGTATAAGTTGTTGCTGGGACAACTCAGAAGTATCATAGCAAGCTACTTCACAAAGCCGTAACAGTCATCCTTCCAAGCTGAAGGAACATACCCAGGATTCATCTCTGCATGTCTCCTTTTCTTGTCATTAAGGCTGATTGAGAACTGCTGTTTGTAATTGTAGCTGTTATACAAGCTGTTCCCATTCCTTTCTACGAATGAGCCTTTTGCACTATCTGAAAGATAAATGCAGTGACATCAGTGGCAATCAAAAAGATGGTTTCTCTAGTATCCTTTGAGGAAGCCAACTTGTAATGTTATCATCTTCACTCCTTCTGCTCTTTCTGAAAGAAACCATTGCTTGGGTTATGCTCTGTCCCTTATGAGATACTGCTGCTAAGCTATTTGGAAGTTATTAGCGCAGCCTCAGCAGGCTTGAAAACTCAATTTCTATTAAATTACGGCTCAGATCCTCAGTCACAGTATGTTGGCATCGCCCAGTGACTTTTTCAGAGCTGTACCTAGTGATTCAAGTTGCAGATCTGAACCCACTAAAGAAATACAGGTTGTCATGGAAATGATGGTAGCATTTTTAGAAAGCTTTAGTTGGATCTTCTCTGTTACCAAATGAAACTTGTCCATTTAAGCCATCCCTCTGAAGACTTTTTAGTAGGGTCATTATTTCACCCTTTGAAGTCAAAGGATCTCAAGTGCTGTTAGCTGTCAAATCAGTTTTGTCACATAGACTGTAGTGGATGGACTTGCCTGTATTTGCCACCAAGGAACACTTCAGAATACAAGTAAAATGTAGGTTTTTTTCTTAAACACTTGATAGAGTATCTTTTTAATTGGTGATTCTCTCCCTGTAGTTGATAGGTCCAGTCTAGTGGTTTCTAAAACAAAACGTGAATAACAGTGACAGTAATGCAGACTGGCGTGTTGCAGTGGGAAGAGCCCTTGCACATATTCATATTTTCACATGTTCAGTTGTTTGCAAATTTGTCTCCAGTTCTGAAGAGCAAGGTTTCCCTCCTGTCTCTTCTGTCATGTTGGAATGAGGCAAATTCTTGGAATCTGCAGATCTGCTTTCAGTCTGTAAAGCCCCGGCACTCTCACCCTAGTCACAAATGATAGACTACTTGATTTTGGAGACTTCAAACGTAAAGCTGCTCAACTTAATGTTTAGGTAGGTGAATCACTGCTAAGAATAAGGAGCTGCAGCAGAATTCTGACTAGCTACAGTAATCAGTACCATTCAGCATCTAGCCAGCAGGCTCTGACAAGAGACAGGTTGGGGGGGCTCTTAATTCATTCCTCATTGGCTCAGTGGATTTTGCTATGCACAATAGATGGAATCATCGTTAGGGAGGGTGTAAAGAAATGCATATGGAGTAGTGTGATTCACTATTCTGGCTTGTTCAAAACCTGCTACTCGATGCCAGCTGAAGCATGTACCCTTTCTGACTTGTGTGCTGTAGGCGTCAGGTATTATGTAATCCCAGAATATTTCTTGGAGTGGTGACTGTGTGCTGTTTCTAGAGTAGTAGGAATTAAAAATCATCTAATGATTTCAGGTCCTGCTCTGCAAACAAAGGAATTCCTCTAAGTACAAACTCTATCAGACCACTGATTTAGACGTTAAAGGAGCTAGGACTTGGCCATAATAAAGTCTGCTATCTGAAAATCCACAGCATGCATTACTGAAAGAATTCATTTGTTAATAAAAATTCACTAAAACTACCAGTATATGGTTTTTGTTATGTTGCTTGGGAGGTCAGCAAAATCCTCGCAAACGTCAGCAGAAGTAAAAGTGAGTACTAGTACTGAAGTGTGGTTAGTTAAGATGCAGCTTTACTCTGAGTGTAGAAACATCTCTGTTGAAAAAATAGAAAATTTTGGTCAAATTATCAGGGAATATGATAATCTCACATGCATCTCTATTCCATTCCAAATAATGTTATAGAGTTCAAAATCTGTCCTTGCCAAATTCCTACTAGCTAATAGGCTAAGCTTAATAGCAGGAGGGATAGTGCAAAAAAACCCAAGTAGAGGAGAAAAGCTTGGTGTGTTTTCTGGATTCCTGGGAAATGTGTGTGTTTTCAGAGAGACAAGAGCAGGCAGAAGCCATTGCTATGGTGCTGTCCCATTTTGGCAGCTTCTTATTGTCTGGGGCCTACCAGTGCTTTGTTATCATGGCTGCATTTATTCCACACATCAGAGGGTAACAGCAGTGGTTTGGCATCTCTGGTGATCTCCTCTGTCTCTGTCTTTTTAACTCCAATCCTCTGCTTCTGTGTGGTTGGAGACAAGATCTGGTTTTTCTTTCTGTCGGTCTACCTGCCCCAGCTGTTTTGCCTCCATTTCCCTCCCCTGTCCAGTGGTCTTGTTGCTTCTGCTGGCAGCATCCTTGGTGGTGATAGAGAGCAAGTAGCCGGTTTTTGTTTTGTTGAATACAAGTGCCAACAGTAGCAATATGCTCCTGTACTCTCACAGGGAAGGGGAGGAATTGAAACTTAACCACCATAGCACTGTCCTCCTATATCCCACATTCCTCAAAAGTTTGTGCCATCAGTACACTGCTAGCTGGCCCTGCAGCTGGCAAAATATCTGGCAAATGTTTTCCTTGCTTTCTCATCAGCAACCTAATTAACCAGATTCTCACTGCTTTTGTTTTGTTTCTGGCAGCTTTCATTTAATCCCCATTAAATGTGTCTTCCTTCCCACTACTGTTACTTACAAGTCTTGCTTCCTAGCCCTTTATAAGAAAGGATCAGCTGTGGATGCTGGCAGCTGACCTGGAGATGTTTTACAGACAGTGTTTCCAAAGTCTTGGTTATATTAGATAAAGAAAGAGTCCTCAGAGTTCCGAGTCCCATCACAGTTCCTAATAATCGGAAAGCAGAACCATGGAGCAAGCAGTCACCAGATGCAACTGGTCCTGCTGCACCTTCAGTGTTAGGTTCCTTTTCTTTTTTTCTTCTTATCAGGTTTCAATATTTTGTAGCTGCTTCTGTGACACTCAGTTGTAGTGAGCCATGTGAAGCAGTTCATGTGTTTGCAGTTTTACAGCACTGGCGAGCAGGTAGCTGAGTGTTATGATTAAATGATGACTTGTTAAATCTCCCGGTCTCTCCCTGGTTTAAGCTGATGAAACATCACCTTTTATGACTTCAGAACAAATGTGATTTAGCTTTTGGGATTTGGAGGATATATAATGATACCTAGAAAAAGAATTTTTCTCGCTAGAATTTGTTAGGATTTTTGCAAATCCATAAAATGTGCAAAATGGGGAGGATATTTTCAGTTTTCCAAAATTTGCTTTCCTTACTATGCTTCAAGAGTAAAGCATCACTCTGTCATTAACACAGAAACTGGAAGTGTGGTGCTGGAAGATGTGATGTCTGTAAAGATGCTTTGAGATTCTTGTTTGAGCAGTCTGCAAAGATGCGTATGTAAAGGATCTTTTTTAAAAGAAAAAAAAAAAAAAAGAACATGCTCACATCAACATGCATCTAAACACAAAGCTACCACCTTTGATTCGGCAAGTTTCTGATTCACAGACTGCTGGAAGGTAGGAGGGTAACCAGGGGAAAACACTGTTCTGTTGTTTTGTGTGTGTATGTTTACTTATCCATCTGCTTTTGAACATAGCTGGAGACAGGCAACTGAGTTAGACCTTTGATCTCACCTAGTTCAAGCATTTTACGTTCTGGAATTGATGTGCATTTAAATCTGTGACCTTAACAGCACGAGGCAGTCTGTGGAAGATTCCATAAGTTGCATTCATATTCCTTTCTTGCTGCACCTTAATACTCTAAGTAAGAAATATACATGGCTGTTTTTTTAAAGACCTCCTTCTCATAACCAACTTGTCAGGGGTATTTCCTAATGCAAAAAACATTGGAAGGTCAGATCTATACTTGGTCATAAAAACCTACAAAATGCAGGGAGGTTAAAAAAAATATATAGCTGTTGAGTTGCTCTAGTTCTAAAAACAATTAGAAAAAGATTTATACTGTTAATTAGATAGTTAAATGGATTCTCATACTTAAAAATGAACTATTTCACTATCTGTAAGTGTTCTCTGAAATGCACTTTTCAATGATTTTTCACAGGAGGAGAGCCATTGCTTATCCATACTTTGGGTAATGTTTTCCTAGGCTTTACTTTCTAGGACTTGTATATGATTCTGCTGCTTGCAACAAATTAGAAATAAGGGATCCTTTTTGTCTGGGGAGATGAAAGGAAGCATAGCGAGTCATACAAGACAGAAATGGCTGTTGGGAAATGCTAGGTCAACTCATCTGTACATAGAAGAAGAGCAAATTATGTTGCTATAGGATAGAAAAATGCTGCCTATCAGCCAGTTGAATATTTCCAAGAGGTTCTTGAGCTCAAGACTTAGCTGAAGTATTTGGATTTCCAGGAATTTCTATTCTGTGCCATAGTTGTGTAATTATAATGGAAAATTTTGCTAAAAATACTTAGCAGAGGCAGAAGCCTTAAAATAATAAAGGTTATCTTGGGAAGGGGTGGACTCTGTCCCATAGTACTTCACTACACACTTGACCATGGCCCCTACCTTGGCCGGTAACCAAAACAGAATTGTTTGAGAAGGAACACAGCTCATTTGCTCCTGGAAGAGACAAACTTAGTCTGCATTATAGATTCTTGTTCACGTGTGTGTCAGAAAACTCCTCTTGGGATTTACAAATGAAAGGGCCTGTCTCTTTTTTTTCTTTTCTTTCTTTTTTTCTTTTTTTTTTTTTCTTCTCTCTCCCTAGTCTCTTCAGTGTTTATCTTATAGGTAATACTCAGTAATTTGATGTTTGCAAGGATATTAAAAAAGCAGTAGGTGACATTAGGGAATTCATGACAATGGTTGGTGTAGGTAGGTTGATTGTTCTTAGTGTTATGGTTAGGAGGAAGTTGCCATTCCATTTTATAATACAAGGCAGTAGATAGCCCTGGAGAGAACAAGATCTGTTCTGCAATGTCTGTCCTGTGGACAAGGGTTGAATTTGTACGGTGGTGCTTTGCAGGGAAGCTGTTACTGATGTTGCCGTGGAACTAGCCATCAGTGAAAACAATTACACAAACTGATGTTGYATTTAGAAACCTTGCTTTAAAAAGAGAAGGAAGGAGGGGAAAAAAAAAAAAAGCCCAAGCCACCAGCAAATATCTTGGAGTTAAGAGTGAGGGTGTTGTTTACCCTCTTACCTCAGTATTCTGTTCTCCTCACATCCTGTAGAACTAAAAGAGGAGGAGGAAAAGTGACATATAGGATGCAACTAACTTCCTGAAGAAATAACTGAAGAGCTGATTTCTGCTGCAGTGCCTTGTGATTGTGTTCCAAGAACAGAATGAGCCCCCACTCATTACTGCATTGCAGACCTGCACAACATGTGTTGCCTGTTCTGTGTAGCATAAAATTACATGTACTTCCTGAACTCTTATTGCAGAGAAACTCAAAGAAACCTACAAAGCGGATGCATAAGGGATCATCTTGCTCACCCAAAAGTTCAGCCACTTCTCAGGTGGAGGCTGGTAACAGCTAAGGCAAGCATAGCAGAGGTATACTGGAAAAGCAGTATCCTGGAAATTTAACATAGCAAAGGCCACATTTACAAATTTCTACCCACTCTAGGCTGTTTTTCTCATATTGTCATGAAAATAGTTTTCAGCATAGATGATTGCTTGCTTTTTCTTCATATTTTAATACATATAGCATTGAAACAATGTCAGCATACATTTGGTGGTGAAATTGCCATAGAGGTAAGTAATTAATTGCTTCCAGAGAT
Source organism: Apteryx rowi (assembly GCF_003343035.1). Lineage (NCBI taxonomy): Eukaryota > Metazoa > Chordata > Aves > Apterygiformes > Apterygidae > Apteryx > Apteryx rowi. The sequence goes on from NW_020448752.1 coordinate 5,052,749, forward strand.
TTGTAAGTTGTCTTGAAATTACTTTAATCAGAATTTCCTGCTGTTGTGTTCGAAGAGACCTCATTTTTACCAGAGAGGTTTACAGTTGCTCTTACAAGATTCTGCTGTAAGTTACGAGACCTTGGTGTCCAGAAGGTGCCTCTAAAGAACCTGAGGTTTTGCTTCAGATCATACCATTCTTCCTGCTTGTATCTCCCTGGCTTCTATGCTATGAGTATTTGTGATCAATTTTAGAGGATCTCATTGGTGCTGTGTAGAAGTAGCATGGCAGTATGGGTGATTTTGAGACTAGAAAAATTCTGTTTGAGTTGATGAGTAAAAAGATTGATTCTGTTCTATTGCTTCTGGTGATGTGTATCCCACCTCAGGTCTATCTGCCCTGTATTGTCATGTAATGTGTAAGAAAGTTTTATTTTTAATGTTCAGCTCTGTCTGTCCCTAAACTAGCACACAAATTGAGGTTAGGCTCAAAACATGCTCCACATCCACTTTTCACCTGAGCCCACAGCAGTATTTTGCCTACACTGCTCTGTGCAAGTACAGACTTAGTTATTGCAGTGCATCACAGGAGTACTCACTTGAAGAGATCATACTAAGTCATGTGGTACCAGAACAGAGCCATTGGGCCCTTCCTTGAGAGGAAGCAATAAGCGTTAAGTGTATATTTCTTTCTTTGGAGAAGGCTTCATTTGTCCATGAGGGGAGAGGGAGATTCCCAGATTTGTTAGGAAATGACAGAAGGAACAAGTTGTAATCTGCTCAGCAGATAAGGGAATAAATGGAAGTTGAAGCCTTCAAGATGAAGTGGAAGATAACTCTGGAGTTGACTTGTCTCTCGCAAAGGGGGTTGGGATGACCAGTTTATCTACTCTTCACTAGTCTGGGGTATTTTATGACTGTGTTCACAGTTGAATTTGGTTATCTGCCCACATTTTGGTGGTATGACATATTTTGTTTGCTGCTTATAGCAGTTTATGCAACTGGCTGGTACCTTTTTGGTTTGGGGGTTTTCCACAGAGGAAAATCAAAAAAATGAACAATTAAATACACTGTAAGATCATGTGCGTGGTATCTGTTAGGAACAATGCCTTTGCCTGTGCCTGCTTGAATGGCAAGCTAATTAGATTCCTTTGGAAGGGCAGCTCTCAGCTGTTGTTCATGTGTACTGCCTCCCGAATTGCACCTCTGCACATATAAGACAGTGTGCTGGGAAAACTGTTATTTAATTTCTTCCTGCTCTAATTGAAGGGCACTGAGTTATGTAGTAGTGACCAGCAACATTTGTCACTGCAACCCAGTGCCATCAAGAGCTTTTTCTAGCCTTGATTCTGTAGTAGGACTATTACTGTAAATTTTTGAACAATTATTTGGTATTCCAGTAAATTGCACCAATACCTTGTTGCGTGTACTGGCATGGTATCTGCAGTCTTGTTTTAGTGCCCAGAAGCGAGTTTGCTCTCCTGATTTTAAATGTAGTGTAGAATTTCAGAGGAAAGTTGTGTTCAGGTTGACAATCCAATGATCGTTCCCTTTCCCATTGAAAGGAGATTGTTGAAATTGTCTTCAGCTAAATGCCACTTCTTCACATTATTACTGTGGTTAAGCTAGAAGCAGTATCTTAAATGTTAGTGCATGTGATATTTTGTTTGTTTTCCTTACTTTTAAGCCAGGCAATTGGGTGATGCAAAGGAGTGTGAATAAATGCTCTGTGCCTGGACACAGTTTAAACTACTCATAGGCATGAGCTGGCTCTCACTTACTTCTAACCATTCATGATTGCTAAGGCTAGTCATTGTGGACAACTTCATAGAAAACACTTTGTAGAAAGCAGAGGGGAAAAACCCTCAATTTGTTCATTAAAAGAATTTTTTTAAAAGGTAAAAATAATCTAATGTCATTAAAACTATCCAGAGACCTGACATAGCATAGCAGGTTTGTTTTCGAGAGACTCACTCTCAGTGCAGAAGTAGTGTTAGTGTTAACTACTTAGAAAGGCCTGTGAAGAATTTGAGTTATGGCAAGCAGAGTCCTTTAAGAGCAGGAGAGAACATGCAAAGGTAACACTTCCTATCCTTAAGAAATGTAGCAATAAACTACTGAAGTAGTTTTAGTAATAACCTAAAAACTAACTGAAAAGAAGCCTCTGTATTTGACCATTTTTGTCCGAAGAGAAAAGTAATTTGAGGTGTTTGTAGGAATTGTAAGACTATCCTGTGGAATCTAATTAGTGCTTGTTTTCAGGAGTAGGATATTTGAGGGCATAAATTAATGACAAAGTGCCTGGAATTAGGAAATAGCAACTTTGTAATACATATATTTTATGTTTCTGATGGGTTTTGTCTTCTGAAGCACATGATTCTGGCTACTCTGAGAGCAAACAGAGCAGTGGTGAGATTGTGGGTTTGATTTCATTGTGCAACTTCTATTCACTTAACTGTATTTGGAGCTTTATAGCCTACAAAAATAACAGAAGTGTCTTTTTTAAAAGGATGGTCATTTCTTTACTGGCTTTAGAATGGAAGTTTATTCAACCTGTGAATCTAAGATTGACTAGAAAAAAAACATTTTAAAATATGTCTTTCATTTTCATTAAATGGTAGAGTTCACATGGATGAATCCCCTTGAGTTAACGGGTATTATGCTACGTTTTCCCTGGTGAGTGACAGCTCTTTCCAGACCTGCCAGTAAAGCATTCCAGCAAGTGGGTCAAAAGTAGCAAATACTCTGTCTCTCATACTTGGAGATCATGTCCAGCAGCTGATGGACCAGCTAGTTTCCTTCCCTTATCAGTAGCACTAGAGTCCTTTGGAGGAAGAAGCTTGGACTGTATTCTGAAACATTTAGTCATGGTGAGAGTCAATTTTATATAGATTGCAGATTAAAAAGCTGCAAGCTAGGTGTGGAAGTTTCGGTGCTTCATCTTTCAGATTCTGAAGTAAGTTAGCAGGTGTTACTTTCCCCTCTGTCCCAAATAATTGCTTTTCATGTGGCCAGAGATGCAGAGAGCAACAACTACAAGAGCTTCCTCTATACTCGGCCAGGGAGGTGGATTTATTTTTCTCTTCATACAGTGCTTTCTGATCTGCTTCCAGTTAGCTGTAGTTTGAACTAATGGTGAGTGTAACGTGTCATGCAGCTCATATTACTAGAAAATACCCACGTAAAGAATAAAAAAGCAGATACCAGGCCAAAAATAACAAGTGTTTCTCTATCCCTTTGTGTGGGTGAAAGGGGCAGAGAGTTTCTGCTGTTCAGATCACAGTCTGGCAGGAGGCCAAGGAAAAAAGCTTGGAAAGAAACATAAGGGAGAACTGCTGCTAAGGCAAATGAAAAGGAGCAGAACCTGGTTTATTCTCATGACTGGGCCTGGAAACAATCTAGGCTTCACCAGTACTGTTACAGGAATAATTTGTTCATTATTCTTATTCCCCTTGTGTAGGCAGCTTCTCCTTTTGCCAAAGGCCATGTGGCATCTGGAGGGTTGTCTGACTTGCCCAGAGGCAGAGGGGAGCAGAACAGTGTTTCCTGGCTACTTCTCATGTATTCTTCTATTCGGAAACCTCGTTCTTTGTATTGCAGCAACATGGATTTCTGCTTCCCTTTCAAAAGGGGTTTGTTTGGATTCTTCCAGAAGGTGTGTTTGCTATTTACTACTTTAGTTCTGCCCTCCAACTTCTCTGCCTACAGAGACCAGTTCTGCCAAGTTCAGCATGGGAGTAACAACAGTATGGTATGAGAGAATAAAAATTTGGTGCTTTAGATTTGAAATATCTGAAAGATGCTTAGGAAGAACATCTGCAACATAGGTAATGGGACACATCCCTTTTAGAAAGGGGTGGCCATCTTTACTTTTCCTTCTGGCTTAACAGACGTACAGCCAATCAAGGTAATGAACTGCAGACAGGGTTTCCTGCAGCACAGTTTCGCAGATTAATTTGGAAAAAGGGCTTTGGACAAGTCATGTAACAGAAGCACAACCTGTTGTTGCAGACCTAATTCACCAGGTGTGCAGATGGGAAAGGAGCGTCTTGGCAATCTTACGAATGTGTTTCGTCTATGATGTTTGTCTAACATCTGCCTGAATTCTGCCTACCTTGTTTGAGGTCTGTGCTTCTGATGAGTCTTTAGAAAAACTTGCTTACGTAAACATGTGCTAGGAAAAATAGGTTTCAGCTGACAAACTCCCTTCCCTTTTAAAGATGAACCAATCTTTAGAGACAGTCAAGAGCCTTTCTCAACTCCCATTCTTCACATTTTCTGTTTCTGTTGTTGCTGTTTTCTGGAGGTTCAAGAAATTGGAGAGTATGCCTTCCCTGAGCTTAAAGACTAAATCAACAGCCTAGCTATCCACAGGTTTTCTCCCACGAGATTGTTGGATAAGCTCTTGTTTTGTTCTTTCCCTGCTCCTGTTTCTCTGCCCACCATTTGTCACACAACTTGGTCCCTTGTGGAGCCTTTTGCACAGTTTCTCTGGTTTACAGTCAGATATTCCCAAAGACAAGCATGCTGTTCCTAAAACAAAATAGCCTGAATCTCAGAGAAGCAAAATAGTTCCAAAAGAGCTGAATCCAGCCCAAACCAGTGAATTTTGAGGCTGTAGTCCATTATCATATATTTAGCTGTCTGTGCAGATATACAATTGGAAAAAATTAATGACAAGCAAGTAGTTGTAGAACAGAGTAGCTCTGATTACTCAAAGAGCACTTTCTCCCTTGAATCCCAAGTAATAAAATGCTGTTACCCTGCTTAACAATAGTCTAGCTTCATCCCTCCTGAAAAGCAGTTAATCTGCTGTGATGAGCTTGCTCTTGACAACCTTCCTGCAGTACATTTGAGGTGGAAGATGATGTCAGTGTCTGTCTCCAGAGTCTCTGTCCTGGGGATGACAGCAGGCCTATGAAGTCATGAGTGATGAGGAGTGTACATGACTGGGGAGGAAAGATGACCTTGTTAGCAAGCTGAATTCTGGGTAGTTTCCATCAGCCAGAGGAAAATTGTCTGATCATTACATTGAATGAGGTAGCTGTAATCTTTCTGCGTTGGCTTTGTCTGCAAGGCTCCCAGCAGTGTTTCATCTGAAAAGGGAGTGACTGGGAGGTATTTTGACCTTAGGAGGAGAAAGTATCTGTCTCTGAGGAGCTCTGGGCAGCAGCCTCTGCTATATTGCCAATTATTCCCGTATCATCTGGAAAAGGCATTGAGCTTTTCAGTGTATAGCTTCAAGTTGCTGTAAATCAAGCTTCCCATATACCTTAATCTTGTTTGTGGAAATGATTTTGTGTCCTCAGAGGTTTTGCTTTGTTTTAACGTGGGACATTAAGTTCCTGTGATGCTTGGATGCTTTGGAAAAGCTTGCAGTTCATTCCTTCCTGGTCCCAAAAGGTTGCATTTTTCAGTGGATCTTCTAGTGTGTTATGGGCTGCGTTGTCAAAATTCATGCTTAGGTTTGCTGTGGCAGCCTCTGAAGCTTTGAATAGCTGCTCTCATCCTCAGATAGATATTTCTTTTTTGTGTATAAGCATATGTATCTTTTGTTTACTCCCAGTGTCAGTTTCATCTTACAACAGGGGCAAATTTGGGGGTTGGCAATGACCACTTGGAGAGTTTTCTGAGGGTGGAGTTGCTGACATGCAGTTGCTTCAAGGGTTGCACCGAAAGGTTGCATTGACATTTCTGAAATGGGATTCATCATTTAATGGTCATGTATAATGCCTGGATTTCATTGTCCTAAGGATGACATGTGCGAGCAGGTAAGTGGGACAGCAATATGTGCTGAAGGGTGAAGATAGTGGGTGGGCAGAGAATAGATTCTTGTTCTGGAGGCGCCTCAATTGTAGCTGGGATTGCATGAGCTGTCCTTGGGCGTAAGGAATAGAGAAGATAACAAACTTGCAAAAGACAACCAGGTTTTCCCTTTTTCTTCACAAATGTCAGATACCAGGTTTCAAGTGGATCTCGTAAAGACATTTTATTGTTAAAATTTAGCTCTCCCACCTTCCCCATTCTCTTAAAATGAATACAAGTGATAAAACATACCGTTAGCTGATGACCTAGTTACAACATTGTAGTGATTTAAGTTCCTTCATATATTAAAGCTTTGGATAAGGAATCATTTACCCTGTTCTCCACCTGTTCTTTGAGCCGTGTGTTCAGCAGTGCTTTATGTCTTGGAACACTGTATAAAAACTTATTGTTCCTTTGTGTGCTATGTTAGTCATGTTAATGTGTTGTTGTTTGGAGGAATCTCCCAGGACTCAACCCTAACTAGGTAACTTCTGCAGTGGAAAGGGGTTTTACGCCTGTTTGAGAGTGAGCCACCTTCTATATTTAGAAATGACTTAGCTTGCTGTGAGTGTCACCAAACAATAACTTCCTTTAAACTCTGTGTAAACAGTCTAGTTTCTGTCGTCTTCTTCATAAGAGCCATAGGAATGGCTAGTTTCCATGTGTCAGGTGCTGCATATGCTCTCTGATCCAGGCATTAGCATTCTGGGGCTGAGGCAGTCCTAGCAATTCAAAGCTTAAAGGTTTTTTTGCCGTAATGACAAGGTTACTTTTCCCGTTACAGAGGTGATATAACGTGTGCAAAGARAGGGGAAGATTCCTTGGATTACTCAGGAGTGCTGCTGCTCCYGCTCAGCAGCGGTAGGGGGAGTTACAGTCTGAACTGGAAACTTGGGCACAGCAGGCAGAACCAAAGCAATCAAGCAGATGTGTGCCTGTACATACTGTGCAACACTTATAATTCATGATAGTCAGGTTTCAGATCAGTGTTAGCATTGCAGTATTAGTATTTTGCCTCATTAGCTTGTATTCCTTGCTGCAAAGGACAGTTCAGATGAAAACTGTTGTGTGGTTATTTCTGAAGTCATGTCTCCCTAACAAATGTCCATAGCTGCTCATCTTTCCTTTGGTATGTGCTCACCTTTGGCACCTCAGGACGGTTCCCCCTCTTGAATGAACTGATGAACGTTCTGGCAGCTAAATGTCCAGAGTTAAAAGAGAGAAGTGGTATTTTGTTTTGGAAATAAAAACCCCTTTTACAACTTCCTTAATGAAGTTTAGAATGCTATCAAAATGACTTTGGTGATGCAAGCTTCTAAATCAGTTTGATGCTTATGTGGCTTATTTCTCTTCCTCTCACAGCTCTGCAGAACTGAATATTCCTGTGACAGGAGGATTGTTATGGACCCAGAATGACTTCCATAAAATAAAAAGTGGCCTTCAACTTTTCTAAGACAGCAGACTGCCCTCCAGCTTTCAGTATTGCACAAGATAAGTGACATGGAAGAATGAGTAATAATGATAGGGAAAAAGCCACTCCAGGACTCCTTTCTTTCTTTCCCCCCCCCCCCCCATAAAGATTTATTAATTTTGACCATGTAAATTTTACTTCATAAAGCAGTTGAATTTTAAGTTCCATGAGTAATCATCATTGTCTGCTTAACCACTATCATGAACTTTTAGCTCTAGCTGATGTTTTCAAAATATGATTAGTATACTTTGGAATCCTTCAGCATTTTTTTTTCCACAGTTAATAAACACCCTTGACTGAAGGCAATCTTCTTTCTAGATCCTATTTTTTCCTTTTTCACTCACATATTCTGAAAAATATACTCTGGTCCTCATTGGGCAGACTATTGAGCCTTTCTCTTCCAGAGAACCTAATGTAGTCATGTATGAGTTTGGATTATTTTGCCATAATTTTCATCTAGCTAGGATTTAACATGAAGCTTCAGGGATCAAGCCTAGCTATAGCATAGCTGAATAATCAGTTTCAGATGCAGTTCAGTGCATAAACATCTTTGGATTTTTTGTGTGTGTGAGAGAGAGAAATGTTTTCAAATGATACTCTTGAGGCCACTTCTGTCTCTTTTTAACTAAAATTTTCTGCTTGCTTTTGTTCCTATTCATGTTTTTGCTGAGATCAATAAACAATACTATGGTCTTTGCCTGGAGCTAGTGTGACTATTGCAGAAATGGGCTGAGTACCTAGTTGAAAAGTTGGTGAGAAAAAGGACTTACAGCTAGCATCTACTAAATGCAATTTTATTTAGCTGTATTAAAGGTACCTGGAACTTTAAGGCTTCTGCAATTACCTGGTAAAAAATTGGGAGCTTATGTGTGTACCTATTTCAAGACTTCTCAGTAAGAATTTGTTGGAGTATATCTGTTAGATCGGAAGACAGAGCCTTTCTCTGAGTCAGGCTAGTGGTAATTTGCAGTATTTAAAAACAAAGCAGGAACAACCTTTGAAAATGTCAATGTAGCATTGTGAAATGAGATCTTTTTAGTTCTTTAGAGCTACTGCTGACATTATATGCTAATGTTCTTTAGAAAGAGAGCTAGAAAAACAACAACTTTAGCAGTACACTGGACAGGATTAAATTGCAAGTTTAGAACAAAAACCTCATGGAAGCCTTTTAGGCTGGTTCTCAAGTAAAGGTTTAGCTAAGTATCCATAATGTAAATATTTTTTTTCTTTATTGTAATTTTTGTCATCCTGTCCTGCTGTGGTTACTGTCTGTTCAGCAGTCAGCCAAAAATCGTTTAAAATGGAAAGTACGTTGTACATTCCTCCTGTAGAAACAAGCAGTGCTGATTCTACACAATGAAGAGGAAAGCAAACTTCACTTCCTGTTAGAATAGATGTTTTATGTAAGCCCTTCCCCTTTTTTAATTAGTATTTTTAGAAATTTCTCCTTTTAATGAGTAGTTCCTCAAGCCTATTTAGGAAATTTTCAGTGAAGAAGTTTGTTCTTACTGCTCATCTGCTAGTATAGTTTCTTTGTGAGCTGTAGTCATTGCCTTGTGTATCTGCCATCACAATACCAAGGAAATCGTGGAACACAGATCCTGGTCTTCGATCAAATTGCAGAGCTAAGGTACTAGCAAGTGAAATAAAATAGTTAAATCCACTGCTGTGAAGAATTTGTAGGAAAGCACACAAATGCCAGATGCTTTAAAAAAAAAAAAAATCATGACTTAGGAAGTCTTGGCATGAATTTTATACAAAGTATTACTAGAGCAGGAGAAAAAGCAGGCATGAAACCAAGGGAAAATGAAGTCAGGAGTGACTGGGGAAAAGAAACATGAAATGTTTCAACTTTTAGAAAGCTACTAATATTCAAAAAACTGAAGAGGGGGCTTTTACTAAAACAACAGTAGTGTAAAACCTAGATGAGTTACTCGTGTAATGCTCTGTTCAGGATTATGAACCTTGGTGTCTAATCTGGTTTAGTCACAGGTGGAACAGTTTTGTAGCTATTTTCCCAAATATCTGGAAAATGACAAAATTAGTATAAATAATATATAATAAATGTAGAACACATTTAGATAGACTAGAATACCACACTATCTCTAGCTTCTTTTTCCTTTAATTAAAGGTGTGCTTGGTAAAATTTGTTTTCAACATGCTAATTTCCTTCTTTACTGGAAGCACGTTCTGGGTGGAAAAAGGAAATGCAGTTTTGATGTAGTCCTGAATACTTGATTTTTCCATTGCATTGGGCAGAACTTCTTAAGACTGCTTTCTCCCGGTAAACTAACTTATCCAGGTCCATGTTACAGTCTGAAAAAACATCTCTAAAGGGAAACTATAGAAAGGATACGAGATAGAAGCTGGGACTATCTGGAAGACTGCTGGGATAAACCACGCAAGTAGGAACCACTGCACTGTCTGTGGCCCCTCTCTCTTTTGCCACCTTTTAAATTTCTTTTCAATATAAGTGGATGGTGGAACTTTAAGATACTTTGTTCTTGTCTATGCAAGTCTTTGGGATTCAGAGAACAAAATATTAGAGGCAGCTACATTCACAGAATGAAAAGTACTTCAGCACTACTTAATAAAGGTTACAGTTTTGGAGAGGGAACAGGAAGATGATCCTGCAGAATCTAATTGGTACTTGTTTTCAGTAGTGTATGTGAAGACATAAATTAATTACAAAGTGCCTGGGATTTTGAAAATGCAACTTTGTAATACATACATTTTGCTGTTTCTGAGGGGTTTTGTGCTCTTTCAGTGCACCTGGTTCTGGCTACCCTGACAGCAAACATGGGTGTGGTGAGAAGTTCCAGCAGGTCCAGATAAAAACTATTATTTAACTTTCATTAGCTTTACTTTTTCTTTTTCCCCCAAATAACTCAAAGCAGTTTGAGTCAAAGTAGTGGTAATAAATGAAATTATATCACATTCCCCCATAATAAGGGAAATGATTAAAATTTTAAATAGCCCAAGAAAATTTTCCTAAGAGAGAAACTGGCACAGAATATGCTAACAGCAGAGCAGCACTTAAATAGTACAGCAACCTTTCTCCTCTGTTTTTTAAAGTAAAACAGAGCTTCTTAGTTTTGTCCTGTTCCTTCACAGATTTAAGCACAAATGGAAAAGCCAAGCATTATGTATGATTTCAGAATCTGGGTATTTTTCGGTAAATTACCTAAAAAATATTGAGAAATTATTTGGAGGGACTGTAACAATTGTTTTGGACAGAACAGGGTTTTTTTGATWGTCTCCTGAAGAGGTTTACAAAATAAAAAGTTAGAAACATAATCCACTGGCTCTCAGTTTTATTAAGTAAGCAAATTTTATATATAAAGTATAACATGTTCCAAATATATTAAATAATCGTGCAAACCTGTTACAAAGAACAGTGAGGGGAAAAAAGAGCAGATAATAGCCTATGTTTTCTTTTGGAGTCCTCTCTCAATTCTTCTAATACATTTACAAGCTTTAAACATCACAGACCAAAATCATAGATATTATATAATGGCTCTTCAAAGGCTAACCAAAAACTGGGGTGAGAATAATTTAAATGACAGTTCAATTATATTTTTCCAGTTGAAATATTGTGGGAGATATTCTTACACTTAATAGGGCTCTGTCCCACACACTGTGGGTGTATAAGAGGAATATTAAAGCTGAACACTTACCATAGTAGTAATAGTGATAGATCTAATGGTTGGAATAACATGAGTACATTCAGGTAAACTTTTGGCAGGTCAAGATAAGATGATAATTCAACTTTGTGGAACAAAATCTCACTGAAATGATACATGCCCTTTGTCTTTAGAGTGGAATTTTTAAGTATAAGACTGTAATAAAATATGACCATTGACATTTTCCCATTTGTGATGTGGTATACCCCACACATATACATGCATGCCACCAGCCAAGTATTTTCTTAGTTGAATTATTTGGACAGATTCTTTGAGTATTCTGAACTCCTTTAGTTTTATCATTAAGAATGCCAAAATGCAGTTTGAGGCAAACTGGCATTAAAAGTATGTATGGACCCAACTAGATAGACATTTTGGGGTGTGTTTTGGGATTTGTTTTGTTTTGAAATGAGGGTTCTTGTGTGTGTTCTAAGCAACTGCATGCACACTTTCTAATTTTAAGAGTTTAAATTTAAAACATTTTTACAAAAAGCTAAACAGACATCCATGCTAGTGAATGAATTACATGCAGCACCAATTAGAGCATTGCACACTTACTACAGTGATTTACAAACACCAAATACTGGTTTAACATCCATTTTCACTCATTTTGTCATTGAGACTTACATTATATTTGGGTCAACCAAAAAACCCAAAGAGATTTATAAAAATTTTACAACAATTAAACAGTAATGTTTAAATCTACAAATGAATAAAAGCAAACTACTGTAGCTCAATTAAGACAACAGGACTAACTAGTCAAAAAATCTATATATACAATCTAATATATTACTAATATGTAATACTTACAAAAAAAACCATTAAATAACTTAGGCTGACATCCCAGAAAGCATTTGATTTTTGAATCATAACTAATAAATCTAAGGTTATGCACTTTTAAGTGATAAAGCATGTGAAAGTAATACAGCTAAAGTAAAAGATCAGTAAATCAGAACTCCCAGAGAAAGCTCTGGTTCCCACTAAAGTCTACTGCTTAAGTCCTGTTGATTGCAGTAGGCCAGGATTTCACCTCCCCACCTTTTTTTTTCCCCCCMGTTTTTCATTAGGATTTTAATTTTTATAGATTTTATTAAAATATAGATTCTAGAACTGTTCTCTTACAGTTTTAAAACATATTTAAATATCATGCTCTCAAAAAGAGCACTTATACACAGTCTTATATTTACAATATAGACAGTTATAATCATGTGTTTCTGAAGATCAGCTCTTCTATGTAAGAAGAAATCTAAGCTTATGTGCTGAAGATTAATGACTGTGTCAGTGTTTTGAATTGACTTGTAAACATATCTTAAAACAGATGTGGATGGCTGAATTACCATTTAAACTAGCTGATCAGAAGAGACTACATTACATATAAGTTTCATTACTTTGAAGGAGAACTAGACAAGCACACAATTTGCAAACTCTTTCCAGAAGGCTATATTGCCTATTCTGTAATTCTATGGAGGACAGCTGCTCATAGCTTTTTAGAGAAAGACAATTTGCCTTCAAAGTGCCCTAGATAAATGGTATGCTGGATTTGTATTGGTATAACATTTCCATCCTTAGAAAAAGACGTATTCTATCAATCTACAAGACAAAAGTCAGTGAAAACAAAAATGACTAGACAAGTCCTACAAAAATTAGTATCTCCATAAACCACCCAAAACTTCATACAGTAATTTCTGCTCAGGCTTCAGAATTAGAGTGCATCAAAAACACCTACCAAACCCCTCTTAAAATAGCTCATCTTTATAATTGGAGAAAAAGGGAACAAACATTTTTCTACATATAAATATTTAATTCCATGCAAGATGGAAAGTGTGAGTGCACAATAAACTTCATTTTAAACCTAAATAATTTATAAATTAATCTGTTAAGACTAAGGCAGAGTCTACAGCAATTATATTGTTATATTTTAAACACATGCAGATGAGTTGTTAACACCAACATTTTTACATAAAGTTCTAGTGCAAGAATGTATCTGCTTAATAAATAGACTAAAGATAACTTTATGTAATGCTTTGAGGTGTACACACAGTATCTGTGCATGTTATAAACTGGTTTTGAAAAGTTGTCCTTGTTTGTCTATAAACTATAAGTGCCCATTTTAAATAAAAAGAGCCATAATTACCCATGGGCTACTTCCCCGTGACACATGGTGTCACAAACATTTTGGTGAAAATGTAATACTGAAGTTAATCTAGAGATGCTTTTTTACACAGTTTTTATACAATCAAGAAAAAGAGATACAATTTGTATCAACAAACAAAAGGTCATTTCTGGTTATTTGAGGCATTGCTCTCAGCTGCTTATACCATGCAAGAGAAGATAAGAGAATAAAACTACTTGGAAATTAAAATTATAAAATGTTGATTAGTAAGAAATGTTTTGAAAACTGGCCAAGAGTTAAATCTGTTTTCTGAAATTATAGAAGTGTCTGAAGATTTATTTTTACCATTAACAGATCAACTAATAAAAAAGCTTAGTTATTTTTAAACACCAAATGTGAAGACAGAATCAACTTCAAGCTAACTCAGTTTAAATACATAATGACATGGTCATTATGTAATGTAAGAATTGGAGAGGTTCCTGCACCAATACTAGAATATTTATCATGTGTGAAATGATGTGGCTATCAAACACCAGTACATTAACTATAGGTGCACCTGTAATTGCTTTTATTATCTGACATGAACACATTTTTGCACATGATAAATAGTCCACAAGATATTTTGAATCAAGCCAACCATTATTACAGTAACACAAGTGGAAGAGATGATGTAATTTTGTTCCTCAGACAAACATAACCAGAAAGCAGCATGCAAGCCATTATCAAAACACCAGAAACAACCCTGACTGCAGCCTCACGTTCTGTGTGTTTCACAGTAAGAAACATTTAGGCAGTGTCACACCTTCTCATGAAGAAACAAAAGGCCATTAAACCAGGCCTTCTCAACTTTCATGAAAAAAACTACAGTAGAAGTCAACAAGTCCTAGCTCGAGACATATCGAGTTAGTAATGGTTTAAAATGTTGAAATATACAGTGGATTCAAAAAAGGGCGTCCAGTCAGTGCAGCTTAAAAAAAACAATAAACGCCTCTTTTGGAGACATTTAGCTACAAAGGTTCCCACCCTGAGCAAGATAACCAGTTGCGCAAACAATGCCACACACAATTTTCTTCTCACCTGTTGAAACAAGAGCTCTAAAAGCTTTCATGAGGCAAATGCACACCTTTGCGTGGATCTCAAGAGCACAAACCAGGAAAGCTTTGCCACAAGCTCAACTGTAGCATCTCTTTTCAAGAACCAGCCCCCCCCTCCCGCCCCGCTCCCCCCAGTCTCAGGTTGACCTGTACAGCGATCTTTAATGCTAGTTTCATTCAAATGCCATCCCTGCTCCCAGAAGAAGGGCTGCAGTTACTGCTGAACGTCCGTGTTTGCTAACATCTTAATCCAATTTACTTGAAAATTAGCAGTTTTTAACCTGTAGCATTTCTATTCATCCAGAATGGTAGTTGTTTACAGTACAGGTGACAGCCAATTCTGAAGAGAGACACTACAGTTAAATTCCTTTTAGTTTATTGACTAAACCTCCTCCACCTACCTTAGTATTTTGGTCCTGATTTGATAACAAATTTGGCTTCTGCTGTATGGAGCCAAAGTATTGGACTTCCTAGTAGATACTCAGACTCTTGGTGAACAGTTGTAAAATTTAAGAAATACCAACAATACTGACATGTAAAAGCTGAAAAAGAATAAATCAGTTTTGCTTTTACAAACTGGATATTTTAATTTTTGCCAAGTTTATTTTTTCTTAAATATCTGACATGCCAAGAGGCACTGTCAAGTGACAAAGCTGAAATCCTAAAGGTGATCTGGGAGTGCATAGAGCATACTTTGAAAGGCCAATTAGGTATTTATAATCAAATTGAAAGTATACACTAGTACATGCAATATAATTGGTAACATAATTTTGTATTAACAGCTTTGAGACACTGAATGTGACATTCTAGTTCTTAATGTTATATCCATGCAGCAAGGTATGCATTTCCTGTAAAATACTATTAAAAATCCCTATATTTAAAATCTTAAAATTTACAATGCAGTCAGCTCTTATACAGTGCCTAGGCATATATATATATATTTATATATATATTTATATATATATATGATTATATATTTATATATATATGATTGCTACTGTGTACAGAATTTTATACTAGCATATTAAAAAAATATTTACAATAGATTTGCCCACTTCCAACACCTAAGTTTTCCTCCAGTTCCTGTGCTGTATAGTTTCATCAGTCTAAAAGAGGCTGTAATGATTTAACGCCCTGTTCTTAATTTGGCAACAATCACAGCTGCCAGCTGTTGTGCATCTGTCATGTGGGGATTCTTCTCCATCACAGAAAGGACAATGCTTGGAGGGAAAATATTGCAGAGATTTTTGTATGTTTGATACTGATGTTCTGGGATGATATGTGGTTCCCGTGGCTCACCACATACCCCAATCCAGGGATTCCGCCAGAGTTGCTCCATCTTCTCAGGCATGCTTCTCACCATTACAGGCTCATAACATGGCTGCATGAGGTTGTTACTCAATGGATACGAGTGATAAGCATAAGAGTCTGATGCACATGGTAACGGATCCCAACTAGCATGCTGTTCTCGACAGAGAGGTGGTCTTCTCTGCCTTGTTGGGTTACTTTCATAGAGCCGTGAGTCAGAAATACTGTCCATTCTTGTCATGACCAAGGCACGGCTTGGTTGTGCAGTTGGATGAACATTTTGAGGCACAGGGTAGTCTCCTGGACAACTGGACCGCGCTCCAACAACTGGATGCTGGGCATGTAGGCCTAAGTGGGAAACCGACTGTTTGCGGAGGGATTGCTTAGGCTCTTCAGTTCCGTAACTCTGAACTCTGTTTAAGGCTTCATGGTAACCATGGGAAAAAGGCTGAAGACGATTTTGTGATGAAAGTCTGTGGATCTTCACATTGTCTTCTGGACTGGCATCTGCTACACCCAGATACAAGTCATTGTAAGAGGAATAAGCATCATTACTTGTATGGCTTAAGCGATTTTCAGGACAGGGACTTGAGTTTCTAGAATACATCCCCTGGTCTGCATCAGCCCCATAATAATCTGTGTTACGCATACTACTTATGCTCAAGTTGGAAAAATCACTGAGTAAGGAATAATAGCCATGGTCCCCTAACGATTCATATTTGGGATACTGGTCAGTATAGCTAATTGAGGTACCATGGCTATTGGTGACCAGTATAGGAGGATATTGCACACTGGACATGTGTTCCAGTGAGGATTTCTGATGCGTGAACTGTGAGGAACCTGGCACTGGGCTGCTTGCAGAACGAGTATTTAATGCACCAGCTGCATGGCTTTTTGGTGGAGGGAGTGTTGGTACACTTAATGCAGAAACCAGAGATGGGACAGAGCTGGCCTCCGACTTCCGGGCTACTGATAACTTTTCCTCAGGCTCCACAGCTACCGATCTAATGCTTGGATCTGACTGACGTTTTGGGGTAATGCGTTTCACTTCAGAATTGATCTCTCCTTTGGAGCTGGATGGCCCTGTGCCACATTTGGCCAAGGCTCCCTCACTCATAGTTTTCACAGCAGATAATTTGGCACTTATTCGAAGCTCATCCGCTACTGACCTTTGAGGCTGGTTTGCCCGTTCTGGGTGGTAATATTTACATTTGTGCCCATAGGTGCACTTTTTACCTGCAAGAGAAGTGTCTTCAGGTTAAATAAATCAAAATCTAATCAACACCACTAGCTGATATCTTTATATCTTTCACTGTTTCTTCTCAATAGTGATGATTGTATACTGTCACTGTAAGGAGAAACTACACGTACAGGCAATCACTGACTGCTACCTGTATGCAGGTATATCACTGCAACAAGGGCAAAATACGCCATTTTTTCCCTACTGCTCATGATTTAAAATACCAACAACATACTCAGGGCTGTATAAAACCAAACATCTCCAACAAAAGTTGTATAGTTATGAATCTCCCTCCTTGAATACAAACCAGAAGAAAATAGCACACAACTCTGATATCCACAAGGCATTTGGTAATATTTTGAAATATCTGGTTATCTTCAACTTTCTGCTATATTGTTATTATTAATATAGCTATGCTAGGTATAAAAATGGATATAGTGCTTGGATGACAACAAGAAAAATGATGTAATTTGCTTTTTAAGTAATGACAAGATGTTAATTGCTTACTTGACCTCCCTTTCAATACAGCAAATCAATCCGACTTACACACTTACCGTAAGGACATGGTTGTTTTTTATGTTCAGGAATAACTGGCCTTTTCCTTAAGAAATTTTCAAGGCTTGGACCATGGCGTCCTAGAGGATCATCAGGAGGCATAAATCTAAGGGGAAAGAAATGKAAATTTCAGTTTTTACCGAAGATTGTGAATCAGCAAATTCCCTTACTTTTGAGAAAACAAGCACATACTTGTCATTCACAAAAGAATACATGAGCAGCCGTTCCTCTATGAACTTCTTCCATTCCGGTTTTTCATTTTGAAGATCCCGATAGTTGTCATTTGATACAATGATGCCATCCGAGTCAAAAGCAAGTTTTACTATGAATCGATCATCGTAGCAAACGACTCTTCTTCCCTGAACTCTTCGAGATGGGGTAAAAACAAGAATTTTTTCTTTCTCCAATTTACGTAAGATTTCTTGATCTGTAAAATAAGTTTAGTTGAGCAGCTTCTCAAAAGTTTTAGAAGAAATGAATGCAGCCTTTGGAATATGAAACTTCCTCTTTTCTGACAGTGTTGTATAATTGTGCTCATAGAAAGTCCTCATTATCACAAAAATACCTAGGTGTAAAGTGCCATTAAGTATTTCTGAGGTTTCTAAGCAATTGGCAAATATTCAATATTTAGGCTTCATAACCACTCCTACACCTCTGTAAACAGCTACATACTTTTTCTTACTCTTTCTGAACATGTCAAGAACTCAGTTGTTACCATATTACAAAAGCCTTCTTGGTCACCCAGAGGAAAACATAAGTACTTTCTATGTGTCAAAACCTATGCTGCCTCTTCAGCGCTCAAGATTACCCTACTAAATGAATCCCTGGCCTGATATTACTTATTTTATACTAGCCCAGTAAATAAGAATGAGTTCTTATATTCTTAAATCTCTTTGCTAATGGGAAAATTACAAATACTGCCTCAGGAGTGTTGAAATGATCCACTAACATTACAAAAAGCAGCTTTATTTTTAGATGCAGCTGCTTAATGCGTGTTCCTTACCAGTGAAGTTGTCCTGTGTTTTCAAACAAACAGATGAGTGCTGTGCAACCTCGTGGCCACAGCCCAGTATGTAGTGCCCAGCAAAGGATGACATGCTTGTGTCTTGATGCAATACAATTTCTTACCAAGGTGTCAAAAACAAAAACAAAAACTAAAAAACTAAAAAAAAAACCCTAGATCTGTTACCTGTAATTGGTGCATCAGGTCGAGACTGCTCTTTTCTCCATGCAGGGACAAACACAGTTATATCTTTATGTCCTTTTTCCAGAAACCAATCAACAGCGAGTTGAATTCCCCGGCAGGAAAATCCTTCTTTATTCCCATGACTGAAAAACATGCAAAAGTGTTATATTAATAGCATTGAGAAAAAGTTACTTTGGGTTTGTTTGTTTGTTTTTTAATATGCTGTTATGGTCTAAGAATATAAGGGAAGCAAATTTTGTAAAGACAGGTAAGCATTTTTATTAGACCAGCTTACATAATTGGAAAGAGACAATTGTCCAGAGCTATTAAAGCCATCAGATTACAACAACGCTGCTACTTAAACACTGCAAATAGTGAAATTTTGCTATCCCAGAAATGAAAAATATCAATTGAAGTACCCTAATGCAAAAGGTTTACCCACTTTCTCATTGTATTAGCTGATCTAATGAAAGATACCACCATACCACCTTCCCAAACAAACTGGGCTTACCTTAAGTATCAACATGAAAAGTTAGCAATAACAAAAGTTAGCAAAAAGAAAAAAGCAAAAGTTAGCAAAGAAAAAAGAAAAAGTTAGCAAAAAGAAAAGAATTAATAGTGCTGACTGCCACAGCAGTGGTTTAAACATCAACCTTAAAAATACAAGTTTCCCTAACACTAGGTATGTTTCTTTTTTTTTTTTTTTTAAATAAGGACTTTATATTTTTAAGGAAAGTAAATTACTCAAAGTTGTACAAACCCAAAGAAAAAAAAAGTAAATTGTTTTCTGAAACACATTGGTGTCTCTACAATAGCACTCAATTCGGATAAAGGGGTTTAAAGCTGCTTTATAACACCACTTCAGTTTAGAAAATGGCATAAGAAGTTTTTGTAAAGAAAAAAAAATTTAGAGATTTGCTGGAAACTATTTAGATCTTAATTATGCAATTCAGTGCACCTCATGGGTGCACCCTTCTTACTTTGCCAAACATAGAGTGAACTGAAGTATCAAGTTTTAAATCCCCCCAGGAATTAGTTCAGCAATGTCTGAACAATATGTAAGCACATATATAAGAGAAGGAAATGATTAATTATAATACACATAATATTATTCTACATAGCTCTAAGAGAGCCACACAGATCCTCATATTATAGCTGGATTTCATGTTTAGATTCAAGCCAACATTTTCTTTGTATGAAAAATACAGTGCATATATCCCTGCTAAACCAGGTAACCTTTTCAAAATACATTTATTAAAATTTTTTGCTTCCTCAACACAACTGTAATTTTTCATCGATCATGATAGGTCATAAGCTGCCCAGTTAGTTTGGCACCATTCATTTTTTCTGCAGAAACCTCTACATGAATTTGTAAAGAAAATGAATGGATGTCTTCAAATCATTCCATCCATTTCAAAATGTGCTCGCTTAGTCACCCGCGATGATGTGCTGGTGAGTGGGATCCTCACCTGAGCGGTCAGGGGAGGGTGCTGTGCATGGCAATGACGCCCCTTACTTGAGAAAACCCAGGGGCCTAGCACGGGAGTCAGAAACACAGGAGAGGACTTGTCTACAGCAGCCCTGCAGCGCACAGGGCAGTCCATGCACTTCAGCTGTAAGGAAGCTTTGTGGCTTTATATAATGCCAGGAACTTCTCTCATTACTAAAACCTGCTGGCTGTACGCAAAGCAGCTTCTAGCTACTGCACCGTCCTGTCCCAAGCTGTTAATTCTGTGTAGCATCACCAAAAACCGTTTACTTCAAGAAAAATTCAGTCCTGAAAATGGAAATGGTTCTTATATAGCCACCTTAAGTTACATATACACATTTTGCCATAAAGGCAAAGCCGCTGTTATCATCATCAATGACTGCAGTATCTTTAAAGGTGAGAAATATATATTGTCCCTGCACTTTTTAGGTAGTCTCAGTCTGTACAGCAGATGCTGCATAACTAAAATGTTTGAGTCTTACTAAAATTGTCTTTAGCAAAGGAATCAAATTATTCTGTGGATTATCATTCCAAATTTTACTCTAATATTATTATTATTGGATAAAAACATCACAGATTACTAGAAGTCTAGGAAGATGCATGCTCTTTCTGGGCTCAAAATGTCATATAAAATAACACTGAAACAGACCAAAAATATATAGATATTTAATACCAACTGTATAACTAAGACCTATGAATCACTGACATAGTCCAAAGCCTTGCGACTTAAATTAATAATTAATACAGAAGCAAGAAAAAAATATATATATACACACACACATACCTATACAGATAGATATAGATATCTATGTGATGTTGCTTTACAGCAGCATCTTTTGGATGGAAGTAACCATAACTTGGCAGTGTAAAAACCCTGTATATAAAATAGTCTTTTAGAATTTGGAGTTTTATATATTTCAAATCTCAATACACCTAAAAAAAAATCTGAATTTTCTTAAAACATTGAAAAAAAATTCAGGTTACAAATTTTTTTGCCGCAGGAAGCTAATACTGAAGGAAATCTATTGTACAAACCCTGCCTGAAGAAATCCTGATATCACTGATCACCAGACTGTCAAAAAAAATCACTTATAGAGATTCTTACTTTCTCAATGACAAACAAAGCATTTGCTATCTGAGCTGTGTATTCTACAGATATGAACGTAAGTGGCAAGGGACAGAAATCTCTGAACAAGTGCTGACCCAAGCAGCAATATGCACATGCACACACACACACGCTTGTCTGAGTACACAAGCACCATAGCTGTGTAAGTCAGCACTTTTAGCTCATGCATAGCATTACGCTGACAGAGGTAAATTGCTTCCAATTCTGAGTGGGCTTGATCAGCAGTCACTCAAATATCCTGAAGTCTACTGCATATTATCAGCATGCACTACATGTCATTTTAGAAAGAAGCAGGTTTTCTTCACCTATTCATTTACCTCTGGACATTAAATTAAAATATTTGATAACATTCTTCAGTGAGTTAAAAAATTAAACCAATCCCCACAAAAGCGTGCTACAGCTAAATTACTAGACCAGAAGACAGAGGGAAGAACTTGATTAAAAATACATATATATGGGAGGAAGGATGAGGGGAACACACCTAGAATAGGAATTGCATAAAAGGAGTAATAGCATCTATAAAAGACTGGACTAAAGAGTCCATAAGAAATATTTATTATTAATCTAAATATACTACACAACTCAAAATGACATTGCAAGAATACTGTTTTTTTTTCCCATAAATATCTTGGTGATTTTTTCTTTTAAAATGTTGTAACAGGGAGACCCACCTCATAGCCACATTGCTTCCATCAATGACAATTGGCCTCAGGTTATCACTGTTATCCACAACTTCATCCTCAAGTGACAGTTCAGGGCTTGCTATCTCCTTCGGGCACAGGCCTCTCGGCACCAGAGTACTAGTGGTAGTGCTGGCACTGCCTTGTCCCTCTGATTCGCTTTTGTTGCCAAGTCTCACAAGCTCTGCCAGAACATCATTGATGAGGGCATCTGCTCCCAATTTATTCAGTACAGCCTGGATCTGATCTCCTGCATATCCAAGCTTTAAAGCAAAATCCATTTTAGCTTGGTATTCCTTGTCCAGATTTGTTTTGCATTCTTCCAGCTTCAAGTCTTGTGTAATACTGCTCTGTGAAAAACTTGGGCGATCCAAACAAGGGGAGCGACAGAGCGGCCGATGTGGTTTAGTGGCAACCTCCTTCTCTCTCCACTGTATATTGCTACAGCTGCTTCTGAAGTATGGTTGCTCAGGTTCACTTTCTGAGCTCGTCCATTCCTCAGATTCAGCACTGCATTCCCCAGCATCTTGTTCCACATTTCTGTCTTCTCTGGTGTGCCTCTTCTCCATTTTCAACTTCCCCACCATAGACCAGGCCGTCATCACGTTCAGCTTCCGGCCAGAGAGCTCAAAATTTCTCTTTCATTTCCAAAGCCACCTGGGATTCGTACTCAGTTGCATCTTGTTGGCTAATTACAGGTTTACACAAGGCTGGAGTTAATTTGCCTTGCCTACTATGTTCTGGCATAAACAACACCAACATGAAGTTTCTTAAAAAAAAGGGGGGGGGGGTAAAAAAAAAATAGCTTTTGTTAAATTCTGCAGAATACTTGACTACAGTAATTTTGTTTACAWGTCAGTAGAGATCCCTAGACATTCAGATTTCCAT
Organism: Apteryx rowi; assembly: GCF_003343035.1. NCBI lineage: Eukaryota > Metazoa > Chordata > Aves > Apterygiformes > Apterygidae > Apteryx > Apteryx rowi. The sequence goes on from NW_020448752.1 coordinate 5,075,366, forward strand.
GTAAAAATTGATCATAATAAAGCATATAATTTTGTTGTCTCTTTACTCACAAATTAAATTCCCTTTCCCTCCCCCATTAACTGTATGTACAAAAAAAAAGTTCCCACACAATAAATTTACAGCTGAAATTAATGGAGTATCTCTACAATATTTAAAAGAACAACACAGAAAAGGGTGACCCACCACTTCCAATAGAAAACTATCTTTACAGTTGTAGCCTGTCTGCTTCAGGAACGACTGTGTGGAGTTCCAATATGCATAAAATTTAACAAACACTTTCAGACTCTTCCAGTAAGGTTTCTATCATAGCTGACAAGCTAAACCATCTTAACTTTAGTGTAAGCTGGCTGCTAGACATGCAGAGGTCACTGCAGAGACGCACAAAGTTTCTGCAAGATGATCATTTTCTGTTTTGTTTACTGTACCTACTGCACTGAAAATTCCAAAACCAAGGATGGATATTACTGCATTTTGACAGATTCACACTCATAGTGTCAGGATATGCACTTAAAATTCTTGTCTTTTAACAGAACAAAAAAGGTTCAAGGAATTCTAGTGAGAGGTCTGACAAACTAGAAGATTAACTGGTGGCCTGTGAAAGGCTGAACTGAAGTCATGAAGCTTTTGAAAAATAGTTTTAAAAAGGAATTTCAACTGCAGCAGTGCATGTTTTAGAGAAAATGACAAACTCGGACCCAGATAGAAATGCAGGAAGCTGAAGAAAATTGGTTCAGAAAGGTGGAGCAATATAAGGAATTCATAAGTCAGCACAAAGGGGACTTCAACTATTTGACCACCAGGAGAATTGACAAGTTGACCTAAGTATTTAGCAAGAGGCCTGCTTTCAGAAAGTCGTATCCTCTCCTCTGTAAACCAACAAACTGATAATGCAGGACCTATGGGGTCCTGTGGGTAATGGAAGTAACAATGTAACTGTCTTGAAGAAACCATTTATTTTAAATCCACTTGCTTATTTTAATAAATCTTATTCTTGTTGAAGTTACTGCTTTTAGATGTAACAACAGACAAAAGAGAAGAAAGAAAAGGTACCCAACTTCTAATAAGAGCCATGGGAGGATATAGCCTTTGGAATCTACAAACTGTCTTAAAGCTATATCTATAGTAGAGACTTCGGTTAGCACAGATGCTGTCTGAAGAGGCGTGAAGAGCATGATCCTGGCTTTAAACAGCAGTCACAGGAAAAAGCCCTTGTACTGACACAGTTTTCAAATATACCTTCAATTTTAACAGGATAGCCAGTTAGCTTTGTGTTCTGAAGAATTTTGCAGGTGCAAGCTATGGATGCATGAAGAGCTTTTTCTCAGGATTCTTATGAGAGTTTTTGTGGCATAAAATAGGTGTGATTTTGGCACAGGAACAGCATTTGGCCAAAGGAGCCCTCTCCTAATGAGCTCCTTATGCACCCACAAGGAGCAGAAAAACTGAAAGAGTAATCCATGTTTTGGGGGGGTATTGGTCACTAGTGTCACTTAGAATAAATTTACATCTCTTTCATGTACCTTTTTCAATTCCTCTCATGTCTCTTCCACTCCTTCAGGTTATGAGCAAGCGTTAAAAGAAGATAAACTCTTCCTCAAAAGAGCATACGCACTCAACCAAGTATGTGAATTATTTATATAGACAGCATTATCAAGTACACTTGTATTCAAAAGCTTTTAAAAAAATCTTACTCCTGTCTCCCCAAGAGACCACATTGACTCTTATTTAGTTACTGTGGTCTACCAAAACAGCAAATAACAGGAGAAATACTCCCTTAACGTACAGCAGTATTACTCCCTTGATGTATAGTAATGCTACATCTAGAGACTAAATTTAAGTATTGAAATCTGTTGGGGGGGGGCAGGAGGGGAATGTGCATCTAATGTAGCTAGAAGAGCATATCTAACACTGTCCATTTTATTATTTATTTGGTTTTCTTCCTGAAAATAGTATTTTAAATTGTTCCACAGAATGATATTCAACAGGCACTGAAATCAAGAGAATACCATGGAAGTGCTAACAAGTATTAATATAGTGAGCTAAAGCAAATGTATAAAAATACAATATTGCATCCTAAAAGTATTTTTAAAATGAAAACCTTGTTTTCACTATTTTGCTGAAAACAGTAAGGACGTTATACTAAGCATTATGAGCCACAAAAGAAAATGAAAGAAGAACCAGTGCACGCCTAAGTCAAACCTTGTTCATTCAGAGTTTGCATATCCTTTCATTTTTAGGAAATCAGATGCCGAAAAACCACAGCTCCAATATACCATGCATCTCAGAAAGCTACCTTAACTATTCCCCTGCATTGCCTGGAGTTTCTCTGTTGCTTACTGAGAATTTCAGAGTACAACAGGTCTACAAGAGTCATAAAACTTGATCATCAAAACCACCAAAACATCAAAGGCTGTCTAAGACAGATCCCTATTGGCTCAAAAAAAAGTTTGAAAGTGAAGCAAAGTTTATTTATCTGTGAGACATTTATGCAGTAATATTTAATAACCCTAAGTAGGCCAAGCAATAACATTCTACAAAACTCCACTTTAAATTATGCTTTTCAGTTATACATCTCACTTGGCTCTGGCAAATTTACATATAGGTGAAGATAGTAGATATGTATCCAGATACAATGACCTATGTGACTGCCAGTGACACTTCCTAATTCCCCAAAAACATATTTCTGCGTAGCTATTTTAGTTGTGATTTTACAGCTGAAATGTAGGGTACATTTGTTTGCTTTGGAGAAAATCTTGTATATTCTATTCAGCTCATCTGTTAGCTGGTAGACTGTCTAAGAGGGAATTATTCCTGTCATCAACTGCACAGTAAAAAAAAAAGTTTTGAGGAAGATAAAATCAGAATCTTCTAAAAAAAATTTAGAATTTTTTTGACAGAAGGAAACCAGAAGTTCTCTGTCTGTATGCAGCATTCTGCAATAAGAGGGTCTACAAGAGGAACTACTCCAAAATAGCCACTGAAGTTGAAATTTAATCTTACTTCAGTAAACAACTTTGAAATGTAAACATAGGAAATAAAAAATATATATACACAAAAGATTGTATTAATTATCGTTTCAATAGTTTTCTCCTGGTGTAGCAGAAAACTGATAACATCTTGACCATAACAGTTTAGTTTATTTTCTGGAGATAAAGGAGACTTAACAGCCTACAGAAACTGTCATATAGTCCTGGTTTCCATGTCATGTGGAGGAATGTCTAAATGACAATTTCTTTGGATGCATATTAACAGCAAGATCCTCAGCTACAATAGGGTGATTCTTAGGGCAACCAAAAAGAGAAAAATAGGTGGCAAAGGTGGCGAGCTTGATCCATAGGCATTAATAGCTTCAAAACTACTCCTGTGTCAGATGTAATGACTCTCAATTGCTCATGCCCTTTGTGTGATGTATGTATCATGCAAACACACACACAGAGTACCGCTGCAAAAGCCTAGTTTCCTTAGGAAATCAAGCCAGTTAAGGAAAATTGTAATCAGTCATATCTGAAAACTAAAAGGCAGAATTCTGAGTCAACCAACACTGACTATTTTTTAATAAATAAGAATTGTGTTCTAAATACTTAATACAATATGGAACACAGTTATCCAAGTAGCACAAAATATACTGCTTCCTTACATTTGAATGGAAATGCCAGTTTTGATTAGCTAGGTTTTAAAAACAGACACTTTTTGTCCTTTAATATTATACATTGAGTGAGTATTTCTCCAAATATTTATATATTTTTCATTATAGTACTCCTTACTTTCAGTTGAGGTAATTTCCTCTAGTATAGCAGTAATAATAATAACAATATACATAATGAGATATATAAAATATACAGTATATATGATAATATTTACAATACTGTACTTGGCAGCACAGATGCTATTAATCAGCTTAATCTGGAGTGGACTTCAGTTAGGACTCATGTATATCCTTGCATCTTGTCAAAATTAAAACATGGGGCATAAAAAATAGTGACAAAAGAAGATTAAAAGAAAGAAGTTATCCACACACTGCATCCTCAGCTTATATAAATGAAGCTATGCCAAAATATTCCAACTAGGGAACATTTTACAATATCTGCATTAAGACCTTTTTGCCCAAATTTATGATACTGTATTGCTTTGGCACTGAACAAAGAACAGTTTGATTCTGTTGGTCCAAATTTAAAGATCTCCATTCTTTTTCCCAAGTTATCATCATTTCTTTAACTGTAATGTCACAATAATGTTTTGGCTTTTGTTAATACTATCATGACTATTTTCCCACTTCTAGCAAATGATCCTAACCCCCTTGCCAATGGAAACCTGGYAAGAATGATCAGACAAAAGTTGTTAAGACTGAAAATAGCCTTAGATTTATGATGAAGAGAAAGGAGTTATTGTTAACCTCTCTGTTATTTTCATTTCAACAAGTAATTTTACCAGAAGTAATCCATTTACACCAATTATTAGAAGACCAAATTTATATTCACTTAGAAGTGTTTCAGTATTACTGTAAACTACAAGCAAAGTATGCTGCTTCCATTTAATGAACTGTGCATCATTAGGTTTCATGAATGTCACATTAAGAGGTAAAATATTACCAAAAAATCATATGACTCTGACTTTTCTTAAGCATTACAGCAACTTACCAGGCACTGTGAGTATGATATAAGAAGCCAATTGGAAGTGAAAGCAACCAGACTCACTCAAAAAGAGTCCAAGATTTTTTTAAGTTATAAAATAATTTGGGTAACAATATCACTATTACTTCTGCATTTAGATTTTTCAACTTTTTTTGTAAATGGCAACTATATAATTTTGTTCTTAATTTTTTTTCTCCTTCTTAGCTGGAAAATAATACATCTTATCTGTACATAAGCTGATTTCACCATTTTGTTGCATTGTCTCAATTTCACATACGTATCTCTAGCCTTCTGTTATCTAATATCATATAAGCAATTTATCACAAATATCATTTGTCTTTCCCTGAAAGTAAGCTCTTATTTTTAACAAAAAGAACATAGTTAGATTGGGCATCTAAATAATCCTGAATTTAAAAATTATTTAAAGCAAACAAAGAAAATTCACTCCAAGAACAAATTCCATCACTGCTGCTGTCATACTCACTTCTGCTGTGCTTCTAAAGAAAGCAGCGCAGATGCAATCCATGTTGGGAAGTGGTACTGTATATCTAGAAGGACTGCTGTCTGCCAGACTAGTGCTGGGGTTTTCTATTCTTTGGCCGCTAATGACAGATCGGTATATCTGTTATGAAAGCTCACTCTATGGAAACGCCCACTTCTGTGACTCATCTTGGAGTTTCTTGCCTTTTTTCACTCATGTCAACCTTTGGTTGAAAGCCATTAACGAGGGAAATTCAGCTGTGTCATCCCTCTCTTGCATAGCAGTGGAAAATATACAGTGTGTGACCTAATGATCATCATTATCTCTCAAATATTTGAGGTGGTAATTATAAATCTGCTAAAAATATCTTTGGTTATCTTCAAACAATTAAAATCTAAATCACAAGTTTTTTATAGAAATCTCCTCTTTGTATCTAGCTAGGATCCTGTGATGGAAGCACTAAAAGGCAACAGGTCCTGTCTGTACCAACCGTAGCCACTACCCTCTGTTTCTACCAAGATCTATCACATATCTTCCACAAAAAAGACATAGGATCTACACACAGTAACCTCTGGAAAGGTAAGAATTTTTCCTATTTTCTTTAAACACCTAGCACACAAAACAAACTTTGAGACACAACTTTTGTCAAATGGTTTAGATAACCTCTTTCATCAACTGCCATGCTGCCAGAAAATGAGGCAGGCAGTCTCCAGAGCCCACCTTTACAGTCCTGTCCCCCCATCAGAGAGCTCCTAAGAAACCAATCAGCTTACATAGAAGCCTCTTCGCACTCATCCAGTCACCCCTCTGTGCAACTTAGCAGTTCTGCTGCTTCTGTAGACTTGGGATATTGCAAGATTTGTTCCCAAATGCATAACCTTAAGATTTTCAAATAATGAGGCTCACCTCATTGTCAGGTCAGGAGTACCAAAACTAAAAGAACATTACAGCACAGGACCAAGCTTTTCCACTTCCACAGTTCCCCTCTGTTAATGTCAGTGGGAAAGAAGTGTTGCAGTGTTGCGTAGCTCCTAAGCCAGCAAACATAGTGGCAGGAAGAACTGAGCAAAGAGAAAGCAGCAGTAGYAACTTAACCCAGCAACTTAACTTAACAAAACCTTAACCCAGCATCCTTCTTCACATAATCTGGATTAGAAATCAGACTTGTAATACCATCATTCAGCTACAAAAACGGCACCATGGTCTCTCCCTCATCTCTTCACAGACCTGAACAGTCTAACCTCTACCCTACTGTAACCCCTAGAACTACTCCCAGCCAGTTGGTTATTGATATAGATTTACCTTGTCTCTCCACAGACTACGATCCAGATGCCAGTCCCTACACCAGCTAGCTCTATATGCTACAAGTCTTACATTACATAAAGCTCAAATTTAAAAATTCATACATAATTCAAATTCAATTCATTGAGGTTATAGACAGTTCAAGTACAACCTTCTGCACAAATGTACCTGCAGCAGAGATGCAAGAAAGACCTACAGAGTACTAATATGGAAACTGTAGTTATGAGGGAGGGAAAGACAGGAAAATAGCCTTCAGCTCTGTTTTCCATATTAAAATGTATTCTTTTGTATGTCTGTTTTACAGATAGTTACTATGAAAAAAAAGAAGCAGCATGAATACATAAGCAAAGACTGTGAGGGGAAAAAACAAACAAACAAAAACTATTCAGTAAAATCTTCCTCTTTTAAAAGACTAAATTGGATTTTAACGTATTGTCCTTCCAGTCTGGGGGATGGGGGGAGGGAGGGGGAGTTTGGGGCGGGTGAAGATGAGAGGGGAGAATTAGCAAGATAAATATAATATGAAGGCCAAAATAACAACAACAAAACCACAGTATTAATATACAGATTATTTCATGATCATTATTTGTAAAGTATAACAACTCCTTATTAAGTCTAAGGTATTTTTCTTTTGAAAAATCACATTGAGTTCATTTTAACATAAAAATTGATCTCAAAAAAATTATTTGACTAGATATTACCTCAGATATGTTTACATCCAACTAGTTTTATTTAAAGAAAAACAACTCTGTTTAGGGCAGATCCTGTTAAATTTTGAAAGGTTTGTATGACCTCGGATGACAGATGTTCACCTGAATGGCCGTCATTTCCTTTATCATGACTTCTGCTTAAAGGTCATGGAGGGTTAGTGCCGGGGTGCCACAGATGGCCAATTTGACCATCTTGTCAGCAGATGAAAATGCCTTCTATTTTCCCTGTCCTGCTAATGTTCCAAGCTGTGGGATAGAAAAATTGAGTTCCTAGGGAGAAAAAGAAAAAAAAAAGAAAGAAAGAAAATCAAGCTCCTTGGCATGGTAGGTAGACCCTGATCCTATTATAACTCATTAACGCACCGGTACTTTACAGGACATTTTACCAAAAAAGAGAAAAACAAAAAGCTGGTGCCAACTCCAGTATCACYCTCAGATGGTAGAAAGTAAATATAGCTGCTCAACTCCCAGAAAAGGCATAGCTACAGAAAGTGACGATTACTTGTCCTCAAACTGCAGGGGTGTTTTTTTTTTTAAATAAAACTGTAATCCTATTCTGGAGACCAGGCTCACTTCAGAACAGATAACATCCCTGTAGAGGAGGCTAGCTGCTTAGTAAGTCAGTATTTTGATCTAACAAGCATGTCAGGCACTGTCTTTGTCAATGCCAACAATCCAGACTTAATCAGTACCGCTACCTGAAAATGCTCAGATGCCCTATTATGGGAAAGCTGAGGTTTCTGCTTTCTACTACTCTATGTCTGAAACCACATTTGGTCTCAGTTTAACTCTGACTTCCAGTTAAGTGCAGTTCATCATTACCTCTCTATGCGATAAGCATTCAGTTATCCCTTCTTATTGAAATATATGGTTTGTCTTCAAATATAAAAGTCATCAATTACGTAGGCATATCAGGAAAATGAGTTTTCTGTATGTTCTGGAGCATCTAAGCCCAGAGGGTCTTGAATTCACTACCTATCCCAACTGTGCAGGTGTTTCCTTAACAAGAGCCAAATTAAAGAAATTGTTGATAAAAAACAGTAAATAAATTGTTCATAAAGTTCTTTTAAAAGAAGAAGCTTAATGCTGCAGGGAAATATAGAAAGAATGAGATACTGACCTGATTCTTTCTGCCTCAGATACAAGAGTTGTGGCCACTGCTCTTTATATCTTCGCACAGTAAAAGTGAAATGGTGTTATGCAGATAGGAATAAGATAAATGTTTTATCTTGCCATTAAGTAAATCCAAGTCCTTCATTTTTTAGTGTTCTTACAATTTCTAATGCATTTCTGAGCAAGTTTGGGGGGGTTTATTAAGCATTTTGTAAACAGCTTGTCTTGCCTTCCTCTCACTTCCTCTTCAAATAAAAAGACATCTTTGTTCCACTATGTTTATATTTATTGCCATTGAAGCCTAATCTAATATAGCATTTTTAAATGCATTTATAGTTGTTAGCATTGTTTCCTACTTCCTATGCTGCTTATAGATTCCTAAGTATTACTTGTCAAATAGATACTGTATGCTGTACCAAATAATGATGGTTTGTTAGGGAGCTGCTGAATCCAGGAGCTGAACAGAAGCAAGGCTGTCACAGCTCCAGGTCCAACCAATAGCAAGGCTGAATGTGTATTCCCAGTAGGCACATGCACAAACACACATATACAATACATATATACATGGCCAGCCACACAGATCAACACTAMCAGAAACACTCAGCATTCACACAAAGACAAAGAGCACCAATGGCCTTATCTTGTTTCCCTCTCTGGTTGATCAGAATGAATTCATCTGAACATGAGGAAAAACTTTTTCACTGTGAGGGTGATGGAGCACTGGAACAGGTTGCCCAGAGAGGTTGTGGAGTCTCCTTCTCTGGAGATATTCAAAACACGCCTGGATGCAATCCTGGGCAATGTGCTCTAGGTGACCCTGCTTGAGCAGGGGGGTTGGACTAGATCTCCAGAGGTCCCTTCCAACCTCAGCGATTCTGTGAAGGTCCATTAGTGGGAAATACATAGACACATACAATGTGGATCCCTCCAGTAGCTCAGCTTAGACAGTCTATCCTGTAGCTGGCCCCTGGATCCCCGTTCTCTCTGGTTTCTGGCACCTGTACATACGAGTCCCCGACAGCTACAGCCCCACTCCAGTGGCTGGCACAGACCCTCTGACTCACAGATGCACACACATGCAGATGCTATGGATCCCCCAGTAGCTAGGCTTAGATGCACAGTCCATCCAGTAGCTGGCCACAGATGCCTGGTCTCCCCAGCTGTTGGCACCTGGGCATGCTAGCCCCCAAGGTCCGCAGCCCCACTCCAGCAGCTGGTTCAGACTCCCTTACATACATCAACACACACACGCACTGCAGATTCCTCCAATAACTGGGCTTAGACATGCAGTTTATCCAGTAGTTGATCTTGGATCCTCACTGTCCCCCATTGCCTCCTGCACAGAGACACGCACACACACACACACACACACACACACACACAAACAGATCTCTCAGCTGACCCCCAGACCTTACCATCTCTCAAAGCACTTGGCCTGGAACTCCTGGTCCCTACAGTAGCCAATTCCCCCAGTTGTCCCACTCCCAAAGACATACATACATACATGGCTACGAAACTACTTAATCTACTTGCCGACTAGTCTACCTTGATATTTGCTAGCAATCGCATACTGACATGCATACCCTCATTCACTCCAGTTGCTGGCACCACAGACCGCTATGACCCATGGTCTGACTCCAGGTGCTGGCACTTAGACCTCCATACAGACACATGTACACAGAATAGAGAGCCCCTCACTCAGAAAAATAGTTAGAAATGGAGTTTGATGAGAAGATAGGACAGACTGCGCTGATCAGGCACAAGACATGGGCAGAAAAGCATACTGACTGGCAACCTGCTTACAGGCAACTGATCCCTTTTATCCCTTAACCCTTTATTTTCCCATGCTTGTTCCTCCCCAAACCACCTTGATCCCACCCTCTCCCCCCACCCAAAACCTTTGGTTCCTCCCCTAAACATCCTTGTGCAATCTCCAAATGCTCTTCCCCTGCATCCTATAACATGTCTCATACCCTCAGGCAGTAAACCCCGTCAGTCAGTGAGATGATCCGGAGAGCCACTCCCATTGACTCATTGTAATTTGTCAACCCCCTTTGTCAGCCCCCACTGGTGGAGCTGAGGGCTCTCCTGGAACAGCCCTGGGGGGCCAGTACAGGGACTCTGACTGGGTTATTGGAGGTTCTCCTGCCTGCCATTGTGCCCCGGGCTCCTTCGAGTTTGTAGAGATGAGCCCCTATGGACCGATCGCTCTCCTGCAATGGGCCTGGGAGTAAGGGGTCAGGTTATTATTCAGATTCCTCCACCTGCCATTGTTCCTCTGTACTCCTTTGTATGTGTGGAGAAAAGCTTTTTATTGCATAAGCTAACAGCTTATTTTAGAAAATTCAAGCAAGATGCATTTATTGTTATGTGTATATAAATATCTATATTTTTGCTACTTGAGATTTCGAAGTAATTTGTTACATACAGTATTTTTGTTAGAAGGTTTTTTTATCAACTGAATGAACAATGATTGAGATGACAACCAAATGATTTTCTAGCATCAAAATAAGAAAAAGGTTAGAAAAGATTCTAATGGCAAAAACTGGATCCAGTACTAAACAAAACTCTTAATATACACAATATCATCTACACTGCAATTCTTAAATATTAGGTTAAATATTATTCTGAATCTTGCACATATTTCTCTAGATAACAAACATTATTTTGTGCAGAACAATTTTAATTTTGCCTTTTAAATATTCTTGAAAAGAACATATAATAAAGTACAAAAAAAACAAAAATACAATGCAAAGAACATAACATTTGAATTACAAGTGTCCACTACAAAGTGTCTATACCTGATGCGGTGCACTTAAACCTTCACACTTTCATTTATTGTAAAGGAAACTGCTAAATCCATGTATATTAAACTCTCTCTTTTTTGATAATGGCATCAAGTCACAGAGTTGTAATTTTTCATATCAGCAAGTCACCAGTAAATTTTTCTACAGCAAAATAAAATGAGTAAGGAGAGTATCTTAACTTTAAAGTGATGGCCTGTATGTAATATACATAATTTGTCTACATGCAATCTAAAAGAAAGGATATACAAAAATAAAAAACTTTCTTTAAAATAAAAGTTCATTTAGTTGTTGATATTTTCCACATCCAGATGAAAATAACTCTTGGCTATTAATCTTCTTCCAGCTTCCCACCTTAAATGACAAAGTTCACCATTTCTTTCATACAAGTAATACTTAAAAACAATCAAATTCAGTGCCACATCTCTGAGAGAACTTCCAGTCAGCAGCAACATATGCATGCAATTAACTTACTGGCATTTAGACTAAAAGATCAAAGCTACAATAGTACAGCAATTTTTTCCAGACTGCACTTTTCAGAAATTCAAGGATGTCATCTTGTAGTGGAGCACTGATAATAAAGAAAAATTTCTTTTCTTTGTGATTTATATTATCTAGCAGTGATAGTACAACTGTACCTTGGATCTTAATCAATTCCTATTCTATTCTAACCACTTGGTCCCTGCCCAAAAGAAAATGCAGTCTAGAATTATGATGAGAGGCTGTGAATGAATGAAACAAGCAATAACTTTAACAGCAGAAAGACTGTATGAAACATTTTGGTATTGTTTCAATTCACTGTTTGCCGAGGTAGTTTGGAAAGGTCATGCTTTTTGGGTACACTAGGGAAGAGAGATAATGCAAAGATTTTTAAGGGAAAAAGGGCAAGGTGAAAGAAAGCACACATGTAACATGCATGTGTGCACATATATACATAAAAACAAGGAGTTTAGGAAAGGATCTCAGTATGAAGTGAGCCTGGATAGATCTTTGGAAGATTAAGAGAAATGGAAGATTGAATCTCAGCCATCTTCCTGGCCATAATATTTAAAAATCTTAGAAGCAGTCTGCCTGTATGGGTCTAAGATGATGGCCAAGTCTAAGAGGATTCCTCAATTTCAGGCCCGCAAATCTAGGAGAGTGAGAAGATCAAAAGCGTTATTGAGACAATTTCAGTTTAAATTAGTAGCTGAACATTTAGGAGGAATCACAAAATTCTATTCAAAACACAAGTCTAAGCAAAAGGAGGGAAGATCAGTGAAAGGGAAATTTGTGAATCAGAGAGAACAGTTCAAGCCATTTGAATTAACTCCACAGCAACAAGGTACAGAATAAGGACTGAAAGGAAACAATGATGGGACTGGGACTTTGTGGGACCCTTTACTACAGGAAGGATGGAAGGAGGAGGATAAAGCGAGGAGAGAAAGTGATAATCTCAACTTTGTATACAAAGTTAGTATGCGACCATGCAACATCTTTATCGGTCCAGCTCCTTCTAGTATCAGTTTAAGAATAGTGCAAGAGTAAACTATGGATTACATTATATCTGGTGCAAGCAGCTCATGTAATTTGTAGAAGAAAATGACAGCTTTCAGGCAAAGTCTTTCGCCAGGGGTATCTTACATGAGCAAAAGGTGATTTGTTGAGAATTCTCTATTATCTTACTGCCTTTATGCTCAGTTTGGCCTTACCTGCACACAAAAAAGTTACTGGAAAAAGCACTACTCTTTGGTTTACAGAATTCTACTTGCAGACACTTTTTTTTTCCACTTTATTTTGTTATTGTTTATACTGCACACTTTAAGTTAGTATAAATGTATTAAGGAATTATCATACAATCAGAGGCAAATTAAAAAATATACATTCCACTTATAAGTAGAACCAGAACTAACATTAAAAAATTGATAAATAAAATGAATAATGTGTGATTTAGCTGATGACTACAAAAACTGAGAAATGAGTCAGTGTGCCTCAAACAATTTTCTCAAAGGTGGAATAAAAGCTCATATCACAGATCGTAAACAAGAACATGGTATCGCTGAATTTTTAGTGGTTCTTTAGTATGAGTTACATTCTCCCCCTATGACAGCCAAATATGAACACACATTTACAGAATGAGAAGAAAGCAGTTACCAATTTCTGATTTGAAGAAGTTATAACTCAGAAATCTGAATGCTGCAGCTTTAAAAATTTGTCTCTTGATGCTCATTGCTAAGCAACCAAGTTTTCTTACCAAAAGACCTCTTTCAGCACAGTCACGACAGACTAGTAGAACTGATAATGTGATTCAGAGAATGAGTGAGGCAAAAGTATCTATATTTTGTTCATATRGTACCAAACTGAAAACATCTGTATAATTTTGCTGGTAATAAAACTATTACTTAGTAATAAGGTATTCTAACATTTATTAAAAACACTTGGGAACTATTTAACAATAATTATCCAAATGGCAATGACTACTAAAGACCTGGTGCTGGAAATACTCCATTCCAAGACTGCTGATTTCAGCAGGAGCAATAGAATCAGGAAGATAGGGTGAAAGGATGAAGTGAATGACTTCTTTCAGTCCCTTATGACCCTGCATCTTTCCATCATCTTCAGTGTCCTCTGAACCATGCTCTTCATAAATAAATAAAGATGCGATTACAGGGAGCACACATCTATGATGAGGAACAACATTTAAATGAAGAAATATTTCATTAATTAACTCCTTTTGTCAACTCCTAAGCAGCTTTACTTGTTTTCTGTCATTGCAGATACCGAAACACAGAATTAAAAAAAAAAAAAAAAAAACAAAAACCCTCAAATATCTCTTTCACCTGAATAATAAATACAGGAGTATCATTAATTTTATGGAGCGTGAGGGATTGTTTTTGCTTTCCCTAGTATACTTTTTGAGATACATGTAGCTAATAAAGGATAATCAATGTATTTTTTACAACATTTCAAGAAAAAATAAAAATCTACCTGAATACTGTTCATATAAAATGGGAACATCTAGGGGAGTTCTATATGCATGGCAAGGAATAAATATTGCAAATTTCTCCTTCTATACTTCTTAAGCTGTCAAATAAGCTTCTTCACAAGAATGAGAAAAAATTGTAATGTTTTTTCATTAAGAAAAATAAGTTATTCCCCCCATTGCTTCAGCATGAATTTAATGTCTTAGTTTCCCTCTTCATTCTTCATCTCACTAATTTATCATTAACATGCTACTCTATATAGATTCTACCCTATAAAAGAGACCTACAGGAAGAGGTATCTTTCTGGAAGAAGACTGCTCTAAACAATAGCCAGGTCTTTGATTACTGTGGCTATTTCTACATTATCAGAAGGTGACTGAAGTGCATGAGTACATACATCTAAACTAATTTTCATATAGCTAGCTCAGACACCAAGAGCAACCATATCATAACAACGTGGATTTCAACATAGACTCTGCAAACCTAAAAGGACCCCAGATTACTTGTTCTTTAATGAATGAAATGTCTTAGCATCTTCAAAACTAAACAACAGCTTAGGCAGGTATGCTATGTATCTACTACAACTACACCTCCTGATTACAGTTTAGATACTGTATAAGCCTGCTAACACAGAAACTGCCAACCTCCTGGTTACATATATACTGATTATGGTAAAGTAAGCTCCAAAACCATGGAAACAACATGAGTAGAGACAAAGAGAAAGAGAAGTCTTTTTTGTTGCTAAAMTTATTCAGTGTTCAGAGGCACTACATCCAACATGCTCCTCAATATTGCAGTGCGCTACAGCACAGACTAGTGGTTACTATGCAGACACGCTGTCAGAGTATGTTTTTGTGATCTTTAAAAACTTCCCTAACAAATGACCGATTGTTATTTTAAGACATTACAATTTGGGCTGGCAACACAAGACCCCAAAATGCAATACCTGGAAATCTTCATTTGTTAGATAATAGTTATTGTCAGAGGACACAGACAAAGAGCAGCTCAAGATGCATGGACTGCACTGGACTTTGGATTAGCCTTTAATTTTGAAAAACACACTTCTATATGCTCATGAAAAAGTAACACAATTCAACATCGGTGTTCTCATCGCACTGAAGAAATAATCTTCTTGCTGTAATCTTAGTTCAGAAATGGTACAGATATTCATTACTGCTTGTTTCTTTTAATATTTTCTGAAACAATTATTTTATCTACTGATAAAGAGACACTTAAAGCTAACAGTTAAGCATATGAGTCACAAATAAAAATGGTAGAGTCTTCTTGTTCTAGCTATATAACTAGGTATATACCTAGAATGAACGTTAAGACAACCATCTAGATGGGACACATCTGTTGGGACAGATTCACAACAGAACAAAAGGAGAAAATACTCTAAAGTTTCAGAATAGAGTTCCAAAAAATTGGAAGAGCTGCACCATGTGATACTATGTGGAACTCTCTTTTATCCTTAATAACAGGAAAAAGGTTTTGTGATTTGCATTATTTTGCCAGTGTGTTTATACACCTTGACCCCACTAGAGTTCCATATTCACCATTATTTTAATCAGAGAGAATAACAGGGACACAGTTTACACATGTATACTATAATCCATATATGTTGTAATTCAGCAGGAATTAATCTCTTTCACTATTTTATTTTTCAAAACTACTAATGAGTTAAGTTTTAACCTTTAACAAATGGGGTAGTTTAGCATGTTCAGTCTTCATCTACCCTGTCAAGTGTTGCAAGGTTGTAAGAAAAGAGGATAAAATAGGTTGTGCATAAATATTTCCAATGAGTTGGCCATTAAAGTGGCTCAAAAAAGTGATGCATTTGCCAAAATACAATATTCATTAATTTATAGACAGTGTTTCAAGTGCAGCTCTTGCTAATGTCAACAAGATATACAACCAAATATTCTGAATCTATCTAGTAGGACCTGGAATCAAGAAATTTGTCCTTTTATTCCTTTTAAAAATGTATATAACATAGTTTTATTAAGACTGTCCTAAGAGCTTTTGTAATTAGCAAAAAACATTCATATAAACACCATATCATTGAAAGATGTGTAGAGTTTTACATTATCTCATATATTCTGATATAGCTGCCATAAATAATAAGTCCACAATATATAGGAGTTGCTCAATGAAGCAGAGAGGAGACAAACAGAAGACATTAACCCAGATGAAAGCAGCTGGATTTTGACACAAATACCTGGCATTAATGTTATTTATAGCAAGTTCCTTGCTGAGGAGCGCTGTGTTCAACCTTCCTCATTTAAAAGGGATACTCTTTCAAAACACTCAAAATGAATAAGTGTATTCAAATACTTTTCTGTACTTCTTAATCAAATAAATTAAACCAACTCTTATTTCTCCATTCTAGAAGAGATGGTCTAAACTAAAGACATGAGCAGAAATCTACAACTCATTTATCCATTTAAAGACATGTATAATCAGTATTTCCTGAGTATGCATTATGTCAAATGGCATTTGTAACAAAACTGTTAAAAAGGCAGATCAGAGTTTTCAGTCCCTTGATAATTAGAGCCATATAAATGACAGCATTTTGATTCAGTTTAATGGATTTTTTTTTTTTTAAACAATAATGTGATGTCAGTCTCAACACATTAATGGGAAGTTTCAACACTGTCATTTTGATAATTGCAGAAACCTTACATTCACACAAATCAAAGGCCTAATATAGTACAGTCCTTTATCAAGCCAAACTCGGAACAACATCAAGAAACATATTTTGCATTTTCTACTCATTATCACCTCACTGAAATAAAAAAAGGATGTTGCATACAATGAACCACCATGGAAGACATAAATATCTTACACAAGCTTTGCCTTTCAAGAAAGTAATCCCCTTAAGGACCTCAATTTCTCACTTTCCATTTCAACAATGCTGAATGCAGGAAATTGGCATTTGGCTGGCCTACTGAACAAGGCATCAGACAGTGACAATTTCATTCACCAATGACAAGACATTCATCTAAATTAGATCTAAAAACCATTACTTCCTGGTCTGTGAAAGTTAACAAGCACAACCTTGACTGTGCAAAATTTGATAAAAAGACTACAACAATTCTAGCGACCAAGACTGAAAATAAAGAACCTTCTGATGTCTGTTACTGATCTGCAGCTGATTACAAACTTTCAGATCTTTTTGTCTGACCTTGATGAAAACTCCCATGTTTAGCTTAGAGGAAATGGTACCAAATTACTATGCTATTATGTCCAACCTCCCCATAACAAGCAAGACACTAAACAGAAAAGCACAGTATTTCACTGGATCAGAAATGACACCTCATATAAATTGCTCAGAGCTTCATTTTCCCACCTCTGCTCAAACTGTAGTATTGTTTATTGTAAGCATTATATATCTGCCCTGCAAATTTGACTGACAATTAAAGAGTATGACTCTTCATGACTCTCATGATCTATGGCACTTCTCCATAGCTAAGTTTTCATAAAGGTTTCAGAAATTAAAAAATAACCCAGAAACCATTTCAGACAATACCAGGAGAAGAAAAATATGATTCTGTTAACAGACAACAGTGAAATGAGGAAAAGCATTTTGATTAACTAGAATTTTGAGTGGTCACTTCTGAAAATCTAAAATGAGATGTATTCAACAATGACATTACAGTTGATTTCAAATTCTAAATAAAACAATGTATTCTTTGTTTCACAAAGATGAGACGAATCCCTGGGGCCACAACCTATGGCTTTACCAAGCCTAAACTTGTAAAGAAGTCATTTTGTTTTGGTGAACAATACAGGATTAAATTCAAAACAGTCATATGAAAGAAAACCTAGGAGGAACGTATGCATTTTTCATCTAATTCTTAGTATACTGTGGAGTTTTGTTAAATTGAAAATTTAACTAAGAAACTACAATATTATTATAAATTATGCCTTGCTTTAAACATTTGAAGTACTTCAAACTTATTTCAGTAAATATTTCAAATGAACACTGAAATCAGAATTAAACTATACATGAAAACAAGCTGTGTCTAGCACATCATATAAATAGAGGATCTAAAATGACTTATGAAAGACTCTACTACAAATAAAGCATGAATTGGAGAGAGCAAAGGTAGTGTAGAATTCAAGCATCTCATCTCAAATCTGTCATTCATTTTGTCACACTCATAAGTATGAATTCATAGGGCTAGGATGGACATAGTTGGACTTATATAGAGACGAAGTGGTATATTACTTGCTTCTTAAGATATACGATCTGTGTATGGAGTAAACACTTCTTGACTTACAAAGAACAGGTAGTGCTGAGCACAAGAGAAGTATCAAGTACAGGCCAGACTTCTGAAGAGAGGGAAAGGAAATATTTCTGTTGCATTGGATATTAAATTTGACTTCCTAAGACAGAAGGACAAACCAGAGAGTAAACAGGCAGTCAAAAAAAGTGTTCTAACAATAATATAGTACCTCTTTCCACCTATCTTCTCTTTCTGATAATCTTGAGCAATTAAGGCTAGTATCACTACTACTCAAAAAGTTCATTGTCCCTATCAAGGCAACGCATTTTAATTGACAACATAACAATAGAAAATTTGAGGAAAAACCTTAGAGATTATTTGTGATTAAAGCAGTTCTTTATAAACTGAGAGCACAAATTCAGATCTAAACCCAAAGCAACACATTGCTTCTCCTAATCAACATTCTGATAGGAGGCTGTTTGCTAGTACCTATTCTGCAGATCTAAATGACTCAGTAACGCTCTGAGAAGGGGAGGGCGGGCAGGAGAAGGAAGTTGTGATTAGAGCTAAGTCAAAGGCACATCAATAGAGCATTTTATCATTTCAGCTTACACTTTTTCCAATTTTGTAATTGAATATTTTGAACTCCACTTTGACAGACTAAATCAAACATTCTTTTATCTGTAAATCTCATCCAATAATAAAGCAGCCTTTGAGAAATCTGAAAAACAAAAGATACCCTGTTCCTAAAGGATTCAATATACTGAGTGGACCCTCACATGCTACACCATCCAGCAAGAGGCAGGATGTACTCAGCAGCCAGGACATATGCTTTCTGATAAACTGAAAGAGCCATTTCAAAGGCTACTAAAAAAAATGTCAGAAGTGGAGAGACACCTCCCTTGAAAACATCAACTGCTACCTTTTTGGAAAGCACAAGAGGGGCTTAAAGGCATCTTTTCAAATCTGTTACACTGCTTTTTTCAAAAACAAAGTCAGTCCCTAATTAGCTCTGCGCTGAGCAGGGGGTTGGACTAGATGACCTCCAGAGGTCCCTTCCAACTGAAATTCTTCCATTATTCTATGATTCCTTCATTCTTATAGTGACAACAGTGTTCATTTCTAAGACGAAGAAGCTGGAAAGTAATCTTCAGGAAGACAAGTGAACCCTACTGTTTTGCTTTCTAAAGTGAAAACAGCAAATACCTATGCTCCAGCAATCTTATTTCACACTAAGAGATGATCTGAGAGAGGAAGTTTTGGGGGGGTTGTTTTGTTTTTTTTAATCAGGACAACCTAGAAACCAGAAAAGGGAAGGACTTGGCAAAAAGAGTCTGAAATTGGTGTTTGACCTTTAAAAAAGGGGAGGGGAGGGGAGGGGAGTGGGGTATCTCACATGGTTTTTAGAGTAAAGTTATCAGACTTTTGACTTTATCTGGTTTGGCTTTAAAGGAGCAAATATGTTAAACTTCTTAAGAGGATGTCTTTATTAAAATAATTTAGCTTTAGTCTAAGGTTGATATTCTGGCTATGTTATCTAAATAAACAAGAAGCTGACTTAGACAGTCAGAACAGAGTATTAATCTTAGTGAGGGGACTCTCTCTAGGTGTGCTGAATGTGGAAAATGAGCTCTAATCCTTCAACTTTGTAACCAATGAGCACCTTGGCTTACATCAGGATTTGCAAAAGGCTTCAGTAATCTGTACCATTATACTCTAATGAAATTCTAGAAGGGACCCACAAAAACCATGTAAAGCCTAGGCTTTATTGTGGCATGGTGATTCAACCTGCTTTGCTAGCAAGCAAAGTCAAAAATAACTCATGTAAGAAAATGAAATACAATAGCTACCTTTAAAACTGAAAGACATTTAGCTGAAGTACAAGTTTAAATATAGAAAGAATGTATATATTTGAACCAAGACTGACAGCTAATGAAGAGTTTTTCTTATAATGGCCAATCTCATGAACAAATTGTTCACCTCAGAACAATAAAACTATATCTTAGGATATGCTATACTGCTCAACTCTGTGCTTCCAAATATATTTCTTAAATCTGAAATAAATCAAACTCAATACTACATGTCATGGCATCAGAAAGCCTACATTTGTAAAGGTGGTCAGGGTATACATGCTTCCAGACGTATCCTCTGTGGTACCATAAATGCATCTTATCAAAAATAGCTTATCAAAGAAAAAAAAAAGGGGGGGGGGGACAATTCACAGGAAATACAAAAAAAACCCCACACATTGTAAGGATGTAAGGAATTTTAAACTCTGTAATATTAGTACTATTACTCAAACATGCTCCTCATTTATAATGCCTTGAAGAAAATAACCTTTTAAATTAAACTTAAAAAATATGTTTTTAAATATATATTTGTCTAGCCACGTACACTTGGTGCTTCGAAGCCCTTTGTGCCTAGCAGATTCCACAATCAAAAACAGGTAAGCCTTCTGAAGGATGTGTGTGAGGTCTAAATAGCATTGTAGACATCTTTTTACATGATGAGAAATCAGTATATCAAACCAGTTTATAATCTGCTAATATCTGGAAACTTTTTTTGAGTTTATAAAAAAATTCTTTCCTCCCCCTTTCCAAGCCCTGTTTCTAAAACTGAACTTACACGCTGCTGCCTTCCTTATTCCAAAGAATTCCAATGCTTCTGCTCTTCATGGAAGCAGTAACAGAGTGCAAGTGACAGGAGCAATTTGTTTTATTTCTAATTATTCACAGATCTACAGCAGAATTATAAGTGTTTTTTAAAAAAAATCACATATCAATTTCAAATTGTAAAGTGGCTAGGAAAGCCAAAATCAGTAGATGTCAGCAATGGAATAACTTGCATTGGAAAAGGCATCCCACAAGATCAAGGAACAGAAAGCCAGAACTCATCTTATTTGCAGCAGCTGGCAGTAAGAATTGATTTTCTTACTAGTTCATCTGGACACAAAGCATCTTTGGTGCCCATTCACCCTCGTAACATCTTTTGTACTCATTCTTTTTGATTAGTGAGCTTGGATGCTGTCAGATTTTTTAAAGTACATCTTAAAGAGGTCATTCACTTAGGAAGCTTTATAGCTGACTTTTAATATTCACTAAGTATTAGACTATTTTAGAAGATGAAATTTTCTCAACCTGAGTTCAGTTTAACAGCTGCAGGACTGATATATGAAGAACACCTGAAAGTGAAGAAGAAATAACATGTTCCAACAGCAGTTAACTTGTTCTAAATTTGTGAATGACCTTGACATCCCCACTAACCCATTTTTCCAGCAAGAAGCAAATATAATTTTATAGGCAACATTAGCTACACTTGTAAAATGCAGCTTTCAGTTCTACATACCATAGTACGTTCATAATACCTTAGCAAGTAAAAGATATATCCCTTTAATAAAGGATACTTCCTAAACAAAAATGACTATTTGACAGATGCATCCATTTCAATGAACAAACACACTAAGCATAAGAAATCAGATGGAGCTGGAAAGCTGCACACTTCCAGGCACACAGAACTACCAGCATGCAGAACACTGGTTCATAAACGAGAGGTATTTTAATTTTTTTTTCTATTCCTGCTTCCTATTTATGATGGGACACACATATCACTGAAACACATTACAAGGCAATAAAACCGAAACAATGTACCACATGTATCTCAATAAACAACTGGAATTAATTTAAGTCCACATTTATGAACTTAAGAAAACACAGTATAGATTTTGCATTCCATTTGCTGACTTCTGGAAGAAATATACAGCTCTTGTGAAATACAACAGCGTAAGGATTAAATCACAATTAGAACAACTCACAGCTACAAGAGACAACTTTTTTAAATAAACTGATTAAAAAAAACTATCTCAAACCTCACCTTTATCRCGATGAGTGACAAGCTTATTATTTACATTTGCACTATAAAGCAAAATGGAGGGATGTGAGTAGTGTTCATCAGGTACCCTATACAAAAGTAATCTCCTTATTTAATCACCTTGCTTTTGTTAATACAAGTTTTAATTTTCTTGCTACCCTTCTCATATTCAGACATAGAACACCACCTTAAACAGCACTGTAATGCAGCCCTCAAAATTCTTCCTTTGCATTTCTCGTTATTAAATGAAACCAGGCAAATTTCCTGACTATCAGCTGCCAGTGCTGCCCCCAGCTTGCTAGGCCGTTTCAGCCGCCCTGCCTCAGCGGCTCCTCGACCCAGCGCTCCTCCTGCCGCCAGCAGGCCGCGGGGGCGGCCCCGGCCGGGGCAGCACCTGCGCGCCCAGGGCGGCGGCGGCGGGGC